>NC_142545.1:8576500-8914500 GCF_056151865.1 Erythranthe guttata | reverse complement strand
CTAAACTTTGACTGAAAAATGAAAATTGAGTATTTAAAAAAAATATGACAATGAACTTCTTAAATTGTCAGTGTGAATTAATTGCCTGAAAATTGGCAGGGAAATTTTAAAATTGATAGCAAATAATTGAGTATATAATAAAACATAACAATGAACTTTTTAAAATCCTATAAATTTGCAATGAAATAAAAAATTGTTCGAAATTGGCAATGAACTTCTGAAGTGTTGGGGATCGTGCATGTATACGCAGCGGAATATAAAATTTTTTTAGATCGAACTAGTTTCGATTACATGCATAAACTAATCACATAGTCAACGTACCTTAACGCTTCCGCCATACACATGGTAATTATCGATTTTTATCAAAACATGTAAAACCGAAAAATATAAAACATGCTTGTTCATCATATTACAAAATCGAAACACGTAATCACATATTTCTCATGCTCGTAAATTAAAAATCATACAAACATGTTCGAATCGAATTTACGAAAGTTCCGATTTAATTACCTCTTGTAGCGTGAGATTTCGACGAATCGAAATCCAAACTCAAACACGTACAAGCTGCGTTATACCACTCCTAGGGGCTGCAGGAACACCACCAAACGGCAGCTGGTCCGAAGGTGAGGCGACGGCGGCGGCGCGTGGGCGGTGCAGCGGCGCGTGCGGCGGTGCAGCGGCGGCGTGGCAATTCCGTCGGGGCAACAGCTCCTCTCCAATTAGGTTTCACCTCGAATAAACGGATCTCCCACTACTGTAGCACTAGATACAAAGGGGTTAGATAACAAGGGAAATACGATAGAGAAAGGAGAGGAAAAACCGGCGGATTCCGGCGGCGGACGGCGCCGGTGCGGCGGGGCAGCGGTGGCCGAGAGGCTTGGGCGGCTAGGGTTTGACGGCTAGGGTTTTGAGAGTAAAAATCTGATCTCAAACTCTTGTTTGAGGTCTATTTATACTAGGGTTCTCAACCCTTGTGGGTTTAAGTCATTGGGCTTGACCCACTGATACATTAAGCCCATTCCCTCGTCGGCCTCGTTTCTAACAAACGATCGTTCACAAAATTATAACAAAATTATATTTGTGACGAGCTCAAAGTTCTCGTCGATACGAGTGCCTCTTCGAAATTTGCAATTTCCAAAAATGGAAACTTCCACTTCAGTGGACCTGCTAAATCGGGAAACTTCCCAATTTAGAAAGTTCACTAAATATCCCCATGTCTCTCTTTCTCTACGTTCATTCCGACTCGTAATCCACAATCACGAATCTTGGACTCAATCATATTGACCTCCAACTTTGCAAAGATTAACATATTAACCTATGCTCATTGTTATCAAGGATCCGTATTACACGAGAAGTGTGACCCTCAATGGTTCAGGTGTATGCTAGCCGTGGGCTCACAACTCTTTGTGATTCGAACAACACATTGTTCTTATACGAACTCCTCCCAAGAGTCCATATTAGAGTAAAACTCATTTTACTTAATCGCCGATCAAATCGGTGCCCAACGAATCAAGATTGGCGTCTAGCAACTACGCATCATGATTCCCTAGATACAAGTGAAGTGCCTGCAAGAACCTTATGATATAGTTAGCGTACAGTACGATCCCTTCGCAGCACATGTCCCGATTGAACTAGAGGCATTGGTTCACCGAGACCTCTTATAAAGTTCAATAACCGTGCGAACGTTCTAGGTATTATAAATCCGTTCGTGTTTGACTTAGGGAAACACATTTCCCTAATCACCCCACTATCAACTCTGGCCAGAGATTCCTTGGATTATAAACCGTCAGAACACACAGGACATCCATGACTACTCAAGCGCTTGAATCCCCTACTACAATGCACAGACTTCACACTAGATTTCGGATTGCACGAACGTTGGCCCTTGGAGTGGTCCGCTGTGGGACTCAGGGACAGGTCACGATACAATCGGTCCTCTAGTGAAGTCACGGTGATGTTTGGGTCTTAAGGACTAATGGTGTACAACTATATCTTAGAAACCTATTACTCGATGAATGAGAACCACTTATAGATTTCTAGGGCGAGGGAGTTCAGTGAACTCATCTAGTATGAGCACCCACTCAAGTATGCCGATGTCACAACACCGAGGACTGATGAGACGCAGTACACATACACTAAGTGCTAGTCTCAAAAGGGAAAGGCCGGTATCCTCATTATTGGCGTAACCCATCGACTAGGAACAAGGTTTAACAGTTACATTACATTGCTGAGTTATCTCACGATTCTACTAGATCAACTCACAGTAATAGAGTAACTCGTTAGGACTATATCTATGCTGCTTGCATGGGATAAGAGATATAGAATGCCAAATGAAATGTTTTATTATTACGAACGAAAAACGATTGTTTTATTACAAGATAAAAGGAAAGACCACAGCCACAAGTTGGCTTGTTGGTCACCTACTCCAACAATCTCCCACTTGACCTAAAGCCAACTACTCAAAAATCTAAGTCCCATCGACTCTCGATGTTTCTCGTGGACTGATCCTGACAATGGCTTGGTGAAGGGATCTGCAATATTGTCCTCCGAGGTGACTCTGTCTAGCTTGAGTTCACCTCTCTCTATGATCTCTCGGATCACATGGTATTTTCTCAACACGTGCTTCGACTTTTGATGAGCTCTTGGTTCCTTAGCTTGCGCTACGGCTCCGTTGTTATCGCAGTACAGCCGTACTGGATCGCTAGCGTTTGGAAATACACCCAACTCTTGGATGAATTTCCTAATCCATGACCCTTCCTTTGAAGCATCTGATGCTGCAATATATTCAGCCTCGGTGGTGGAATCAGCCGTCGTGCCTTGTTTGGAACTCTTCCAACACACGGCACCCCCGTTGACTTTGAATATGTACCCCGAGTTTGACTTCGAGTCATCCACGTCCGATTGAAAACTAGAATCCGTGAAGCCTTCTAATTTCAACTCGGTATCCCCATAGACCAAAAACAAATCTCGAGTTCTTCGCAAGTACTTGAGAATGTCCTTCACAGCCTTCCAATGGGCTGGGCCGGGGTCGGACTGATATCAGCTTGTGACGCTCACAGCATACGCAATATCAGGTCGTGTACACAGCATGCCATACATTATGCTTCCTACAGCGGATTCATAAGGTGTCCTTTTCATCTCCTCGATTTCCATTTGCGTTTGAGGACGCATGGATTTCGAGAGACGAATCCCATGGGACATTGGCAAGAATCCTTTCTTGGATTCTTCCATGCTAAACCGTTTAAGAACGGTGTCTATGTACATGGATTGGGACAAGCCAAGTAATCTCCTCGATCTATCTCTATAGATCCGTATTCCCAATACGTAGGATGCTTCTCCCAGATCCTTCATCGAGAAACGTGTGGATAACCATACTTTAGTTGACTGCAACATCCCTACATCATTCCCAATGAGTAGTATGTCATCAACATAAAGTACAAGGAAAGTCACTGCACTCCCACTAACCTTCTTGTAGACACAAGGTTCCTCCGGGTTTTTCACAAATTCAAACTCTTTGATAGTTGTGTCGAACCTTTTGTTCCAACTACGGGATGCTTGTTTCAATCCATAAATGGATCGCTGGAGTTTGCAAACCTTTTGCTCATCTCCAGAAGATATGAAGCCTTCCGGCTGCGCCATGTAAATTTCTTCCTCAATGTCCCCATTAAGGAAATCGGTCTTCACATCCATTTGCCATATTTTGTAGTCATACCACGCAGAGATGGCCAGCAAAATCCTAATGGACTTAAGCATAGCAACTGGAGAGAAGGTTTCCTCATAGTCAACTCCTTGCTTTTGAGTATAACCCTTCGCCACCAATCTAGCCTTGTAGGTCGATACCTTTCCATCTACTCCAATTTTATTTTTATAGATCCACTTGCAGCCTATGGGAACAATTCCCTCGGGTGGATCTACCAAGGTCCATACCTTGTTGGAGCACATAGAGTCCATTTCGGATTTCATGGCATTAAGCCAATGTCCCTTGTCTGTATCCGATACAGCTTCGTTGAAAGTTCTAGGATCACATCCTTGGTCAACTTCATCAACGAGGAATAACCTATCGGGTGCTCTCCGAACTCTTTCGGATCTACGCAGCGACGGTTAAGGAGGTATATTAGTGGTTTGTTGAATTGGTTCATTATCTGATTGTTGTGCTTGAACTTCAGATTGTGGTTCTCGAACTTCTTCGAAATCAACTACAATGCCCTTTCTATCCGATAGAAATTCCTTCTCAAGGAACACGGCATTTCTCGAGACGAACACCTTTGCCTCGGAAACATATTAGAACTCGTATCCCATGGAATCCTCGGGATACCCCACAAAATAGCATAGGTCGGATTTTCTATCCAACTTATCTCCCACTAGCCGCTTCACGTAAGCGGGACAACCCCATATCCTAATATGTTTAAACGTGGGTTTCTTGGAGTGCCAAAGTTCATAAGGTGTGGAGTTAACTGCTTTGGTATTAACCCTATTCAGCAAATATACGGCAGTTAGGAGTGCATGACCCCACAGGTATGCCGGTAGCTCGGTGAACCCCATCATAAATCGAACCATGTCTAACAGTGTTCGATTCCGACGTTCGGAAACTCCATTAAGTTGAGGAGTTCCAGGAGGAGTCCATTGAGACAGAATCCCATTCTCTTTAAGATAGTCTATAAACTCAGTACTTAAGTATTCGCCACCACGATCGGATCGTAGTTTCTTAATACGTCTACCGAGTTGGTTTTCTACTTGGTGTCTAAAATCTTTGAACTTTTCAAAAGTTTCAGACTTATACTTCATTAAGTACACGAAACCATACCTAGAATAATCGTCGGTAAAGGTAACGAAGTAGTTAAAACCACCCCTAGCACTAACGCTTAGTGGACCACACACATCTGAATGGATCAAATCCAAAAGACCCTCGGCTCGTTCCATCTTCCCTTTGAAGGGAGTTTTGGTCATTTTTCTTTTAAGGGAGGATACACAAGTTTGAAGTGATTTCACGTCCTCCAAGGAGAACAATCCTTCACTTACAAATTCGTTCATCCTTCTCAAGGAAATATGACCCAGTCGAGCGTGCCAAAGTTGTGCGGGGTTAAGACTTATATCTTTTCGTTTTGCTGATATAACGTTAATTGGTATTTCACTTGGATTTAGTTCATATAAGTTGTTTATAAGTTGTCCCTTACAAATCATATTTTGATCCTTTTGTATAATGCAAATCGAATTTCCAAAAACAAAAGTAAAACCTTCATTATCCAAAACATGAATAGAAATAAGGTTTCGAATAAGTGACGGAACAAATAAACAATTGTTCAAAACAATGGAAAAACTAGAATCCAGAACAGAAAGATAAATCGTCCCAATGGCTTCAGCAGCAACCCTTGCTCCATTGCCCATTCTTAGGTAGGTCTCACCCACATTAAGCCTCCTACTTCTTGTCATGAGCTGCAAATCATTACAAAGATGTGAGCCACAACCAGTATCCAATACCCAAGAAGAAGATTTAACGGACAAATTAACTTCTATTAAATACGTACCCTTTTCAGAACGTTTCTGATCGAGGTAAGCCTTGCAGTTGCGTCGCCAATGGCCCTTCTTTCCACAATGATGGCAAGCGTCATCAACTTGCTTGGTGACCTTGTCATTCTTCACTCCGCTCGACTCGCCCTTCTCAAGTTTCTTGCTCGGGCCGAAACTTCTTTCTTTCATTTTCTTCTGGAAAGAACATTTCTTCACAGAAGGAGCAACTAGGAGAACATATTTCTCCTTCTTGATCGTGGACTCATAGCTGACCAACATGTTCAACAACTCATCCAATGGTGGATCGAGCTTGTTAATGTTGAAGTTCACTATGAACGATTCATAAGAACTAGGAAGGGACAGTAGGATCAAATCCACCGAGAGCTCGGCCGGGAGGGTGACATCAAGGCTCACCAACTTCTCAAGGAGAGTGATCATCTTGAGACCGTGCTCGTGGACCGAAGCCCCTTCACGCAGCCTCATGGTGATCAACTCCTTGGTAGCTGAGTACCTTGATGCCCTAGTATTCTCACTGTACATGCTTTCAAGATGATGCTTGATATCATAAGCATGCACGTGAGACTCATACTTCCTCGCGAGCTCTGGCACCATGGATGCTAGCATGTAGCACCTCGCATGGAGGTCGTCCTTCTTCCATGCCTCGAAAGTGGCAGTCTCGTCAGCAGTAGCAGTCGCGTCGCAGTGAGAGCAGCGGGGGGACGTTCATTGAGCACATAGAGACGCTCCTCGACTTGGAGCACAAGTTTCAGATTGCGAAGCCAATCCAAATAGTTTGGACCGGTGAGTTTGTTTTGGTCGAGGATTGAGGAAAGGGGATGTTTGGACATTGTTGCTGAGAAAATTTTAAGAAGACAATAATTAGAGTTTAGTTCGTAATAATCGTTACAATTAAAATTTTGGACTTTTATGTTTTAATTGTTCTCCCACTAATTTTATCGAATTCCACCACCCTCTAGCAGACAATCGAGAAAACTTATTTTTCTTTAATGGGCTTTAGGTCGAATAGCGCTAATGTAACCCGTAGTTAATCTATCCCGATTACATAAGCCTAAAGGTAGAGTACTATCAATCACATCACTATGTGACCCTAAAGTTTGTTTTACCTCACACTTGATAATGACCTAAGTTAATCTAGCGAATATCAAAATCTTCGTGTGTCAAGTCTAGCCTACCAATATGAGATGTCATAGATCCAACTATATCAAACTAATGCAATCCCTAGTTAATCTAGCCGACCACATTAATCCAATAGAATTTTATCTATGACCGTATCTCCATCTAATGTCAATTAAATTACAGCTTATCCCACAATAGCACTCCCCGCTAACACGGCTTACTGCACTATTATGAGAGGCTACACATAGTTTAATTGTTGGTAGAAGGAAAGAAAAATTCAACAATTTGGTTTTTCTTTATAGCTTGATAATTATTCTTGATTAAGAATGAGGGATTTTATTTATTAAATCTTATTAGCTCATCGGAAGTATTAGGTTATGATCGTTTGTGATTCCTACAACTATGTTCTCTAGGTATGTGGAAACGCATATTGATCCTAAGAGAGACATACGATCATCATCGTACTTAATTACAATCATTCATCTCATGAATTAATTAATTAATACGATTAATTGCAAATATAATTAACGGACTCCCTTCATTCATAAATCAATCAAATAAGAATGAAGTCCATTAATAATTTGCCATTTAATTTGTGTTCCATTAATTAAACTAATTTAACGATTAAATTAGATAATTAATCCAACACTATTCTTTGAATTCAAATTAAATTAATGGATCAATTATCTAATTGGGTTTAATTGATAAATAATTTCAAAAATTAAAAATCAATTAATTTTAATATTAATATCAGAAAATCAAATAATTTTTTTTTTTTTTTTTTGTGGTGACCGGACCGGTCAGACTGGTCCGACCGGACCGGTTCGGTCAGCTGAAAAACAGCAGAAAAAAAATCGAGTTTTAAAATTAAATTTTTTTATATTTTCTGAAATATTCAAAATATTTAATTAATATTAAACCACCCAATTTGATAACACCAAAAATTCAACAATTCAACAAATCGAAGCATGCTTTCGAAAGCGATAAACACGTTGACAAATAAACGATTAACCCGTGGCTCTGATACCACTGTTGGGGATCGTGCATGTATACACAGCGGAATATAAAAAAAATTTAGATTGAACTAGTTTCGATTACATGCATAAACTAATCACATAGTCAACGTACCTTAACGCTTCCGCCATACACATGGTAATTATCGATTTTTATCAAAACATGTAAAACCGAAAAATATAAAACATGCTTGTTCATCATATTACAAAATCGAAATACGTAATCACATATTTCTCATGCTCGTAAATTAAAAATCATACAAACATGTTCGAATCGAATTTACGAAAGTTCCGATTTAATTACCTCTTGTAGCGTGAGATTTCGACGAATCGAAATCCAAACTCAAACACGTACAAGCTGCGTTATACCACTCCTTGGGGCTGCAGGAACCCCACCAAACGGCAGCTGGTCCGAAGGTGAGGCGACGGCGGCGCGTGGCAGTCAGCGGCGGCGGCGCGTGGGCGGTGCAGCGGCGCGTGCGGCGGTGCAGCGGCGGCGTGGCAATTCCGTCGGGGCAGCAACTCCTCTCCAATTAGGTTTCACCTCGAATAAACGGATCTCCCACTACTGTAGCACTAGATACAAAGGGGTTAGATAACAAGGGAAATACGATAGAGAAAGGAGAGGAAAAACCGGCGGATTCCGGCGGCGGACGGCGCCGGTGCGGCGGGGCAGCGGTGGCCGAGAGGCTTGGGCGGCTAGGGTTTGACGGCTAGGGTTTTGAGAGTAAAAATCTGATCTCAAACTCTTGTTTGAGTTCTATTTATACTAGGGTTCTCAACCCTTGTGGGTTTAAGTCATTGGGCTTGACCCACTGATGCATTAAGCCCATTCCCTCGTCGGCCTCGTTTCTAACAAACGATCGTTCACAAAATTATAACAAAATTATATTTGTGACGAGCTCAAAGTTCTCGTCGATACGAGTGCCTCTTCGAAATTTGCAATTTCCAAAAATGGAAACTTCCACTTCAGTGGACCTGCTAAATCGGGAAACTTCCCAATTTAGAAAGTTCACTAAATATCCCCATGTCTCTCTTTCTCTACGTTCATTCCGACTCGTAATCCACAATCACGAATCTTGGACTCAATCATATTGACCTCCAACTTTGCAAAGATTAACATATTAACCTATGCTCATTGTTATCAAGGATCCGTATTACACGAGAAGTGTGACCCTCAATGGTTCAGGTGTATGCCAGCCGTGGGCTCACAACTCTTTGTGATTCGAACAACACATTGTTCTTATACGAACTCCTCCCAAGAGTCCATATTAGAGTAAAACTCATTTTACTTAATCGCTGATCAAATCGGTGCCCAACGAATCAAGATTGGCGTCTAGCAACTACGCATCATGATTCCCTAGATACAAGTGAAGTGCCTGCAAGAACCTTATGATATAGTTAGCGTACAGTACGATCCCTTCGCAGCACATGTCCCGATTGAACTAGAGGCATTGGTTCACCGAGACCTCTTATAAAGTTCAATAACCGTGCGAACGTTCTAGGTATTATAAATCCGTTCGTGTGTGACTTAGGGAAATACATTTCCCTAATCACCCCACTATCAACTCTGGCCAGAGATTCCTTGGATTATAAACCGTCAGAACACACAGGACATCCATGACTACTCAAGCGCTCGAATCCCCTACTACAATGCACAGACTTCACACTAGATTTCGGATTGCACGAACGTTGGCCCTTGGAGTGGTCCGCTGTGGGACTCAGGGACAGGTCACGATACAATCGGTCCTCTAGTGAAGTCACGGTGATGTCTGGGTCTTAAGGGCTAATGGTGTACAACTATATCTTAGAAACCTATTACTCGATGAATGAGAACCACTTATAGATTTCTAGGGCGAGGGAGTTCAGTGAACTCATCTAGTATGAGCACCCACTCAAGTATGCCGATGTCACAACACCGAGGACTGATGAGACGCAGTACACATACACTAAGTGCTAGTCTCAAAAGGGAAAGGCCGGTATCCTCATTATTGGCGTAACCCATCGACTAGGAACAAGGTTTAACAGTTACATTACATTGCTGAGTTATCTCACGATTCTACTAGATCAACTCACAGTAATAGAGTAACTCGTTAGGACTATATCTATGCTGCTTGCATGGGATAAGAGATATAGAATGCCAAATGAAATGTTTTATTATTACGAACGAAAAACGATTGTTTTATTACAAGATAAAAGGAAAGACCACAGCCACAAGTTGGCTTGTTGGTCACCTACTCCAACAATCTCCCACTTGACCTAAAGCCAACTACTCAAAAATCTAAGTCCCATCGACTCTCGATGTTTCTCGTGGACTGATCCTGACAATGGCTTGGTGAAGGGATCTGCAATATTGTCCTCCGAGGTGACTCTGTCTAGCTTGAGTTCACCTCTCTCTATGATCTCTCGGATCACATGGTATTTTCTCAACACGTGCTTCGACTTCTGATGAGCTCTTGGTTCCTTAGCTTGCGCTACGGCTCCGTTGTTATCGCAGTACAGCCGTACTGGATCGCTAGCGTTTGGAAATACACCCAACTCTTGGATGAATTTCCTAATCCATGACCCTTCCTTTGAAGCATCTGATGCTGCAATATATTCAGCCTCGGTGGTGGAATCAGCCGTCGTGCCTTGTTTGGAACTCTTCCAACACACGGCACCCCCGTTGACTTTGAATATATACCCCGAGTTTGACTTCGAGTCATCCACGTCCGATTGAAAACTAGAATCCGTGAAGCCTTCTAATTTCAACTCGGTATCCCCATAGACCAAAAACAAATCTCGAGTTCTTCGCAAGTACTTGAGAATGTCCTTCACAGCCTTCCAATGGGCTGGGCCGGGGTCGGACTGATATCAGCTTGTGACGCTCACAACATACGCAATATCAGGTCGTGTACACAGCATGCCATACATTATGCTTCCTACAGCGGATTCATAAGGTGTCCTTTTCATCTCCTCGATTTCCATTTGCGTTTGAGGACGCATGGATTTCGAGAGACGAATCCCATGGGACATTGGCAAGAATCCTTTCTTGGATTCTTCCATGCTAAACCGTTTAAGAACGGTGTCTATGTACATGGATTGGGACAAGCCAAGTAATCTCCTCGATCTATCTCTATAGATCCGTATTCCCAATACGTAGGATGCTTCTCCCAGATCCTTCATCGAGAAACGTGTGGATAACCATACTTTAGTTGACTGCAACATCCCTACATCATTCCCAATGAGTAGTATGTCATCAACATAAAGTACAAGGAAAGTCACTGCACTCCCACTAACCTTCTTATAGACACAAGGTTCCTCCGGGTTTTTCACAAATTCAAACTCTTTGATAGTTGTGTCGAACCTTTTGTTCCAACTACGGGATGCTTGTTTCAATCCATTAATGGATCGCTGGAGTTTGCAAACCTTTTGCTCATCTCCAGAAGATATGAAGCCTTCCGGCTGCGCCATGTAAATTTCTTCCTCAATGTCCCCATTAAGGAAAGCGGTCTTCACATCCATTTGCCATATTTTGTAGTCATACCACGCAGAGATGGCCAGCAAAATCCTAATGGACTTAAGCATAGCAACTGGAGAGAAGGTTTCCTCATAGTCAACTCTTTGCTTTTGAGTATAACCCTTCGCCACCAATCTAGCCTTGTAGGTCGATACCTTTCCATCTACTCCAATTTTATTTTTATAGATCCACTTGCAGCCTATGGGAACAATTCCCTCGGGTGGATCTACCAAGGTCCATACCTTGTTGGAGCACATAGAGTCCATTTCGGATTTCATGGCATTAAGCCAATGTCCCTTGTCTGTATCCGATACAGCTTCGTTGAAAGTTCTAGGATCACATCCTTGGTCAACTTCATCAACGAGGAATAACCTATCGGGTGCTCTCCGAACTCTTTCGGATCTACGCAGCGACGGTTAAGGAGGTATATTAGTGGTTTGTTGAATTGGTTCATTATCTGATTGTTGTGCTTGAACTTCAGATTGTGGTTCTCGAACTTCTTCGAAATCAACTACAATGCCCTTTCTATCCGATAGAAATTCCTTCTCAAGGAACACGGCATTTCTCGAGACGAACACCTTTGCCTCGGAAACATATTAGAACTCGTATCCCATGGAATCCTCGGGATACCCCACAAAATAGCATAGGTCGGATTTTCTATCCAACTTATCTCCCACTAGCCGCTTCACGTAAGCGGGACAACCCCATATCCTAATATGTTTAAACGTGGGTTTCTTGGAGTGCCAAAGTTCATAAGGTGTGGAGTTAACTGCTTTGGTATTAACCCTATTCAGCAAATATACGGCAGTTAGGAGTGCATGACCCCACAGGTATGCCGGTAGCTCGGTGAACCCCATCATAAATCGAACCATGTCTAACAGTGTTCGATTCCGACGTTCGGAAACTCCATTAAGTTGAGGAGTTCCAGGAGGAGTCCATTGAGACAGAATCCCATTCTCTTTAAGATAGTCTATAAACTCAGTACTTAAGTATTCGCCACCACGATCGGATCGTAGTTTCTTAATACGTCTACCGAGTTGGTTTTCTACCTGGTGTCTAAAATCTTTGAACTTTTCAAAAGTTTCAGACTTATACTTCATTAAGTACACGAAACCATACCTAGAATAATCGTCGGTAAAGGTAACGAAGTAGTTAAAACCACCCCTAGCACTAACGCTTAGTGGACCACACACATCTGAATGGATCAAATCCAAAAGACCCTCGGCTCGTTCCATCTTCCCTTTGAAGGGAGTTTTGGTCATTTTTCTTTTAAGGGAGGATACACAAGTTTGAAGTGATTTCACGTCCTCCAAGGAGAACAATCCTTCACTTACAAATTCGTTCATCCTTCTCAAGGAAATATGACCCAGTCGAGCGTGCCAAAGTTGTGCGGGGTTAAGACTTATATCTTTTCGTTTTGCTGATATAACGTTAATTGGTATTTCACTTGGATTTAGTTCATATAAGTTGTTTATAAGTTGTCCCTTACAAATCATATTTTGATCCTTTTGTATAATGCAAATCGAATTTCCAAAAACAAAAGTAAAACCTTCATTATCCAAAACATGAATAGAAATAAGGTTTCGAATAAGTGACGGAACAAATAAACAATTGTTCAAAACAATGGAAAAACTAGAATCCAGAACAGAAAGATAAATCGTCCCAATGGCTTCAGCAGCAACCCTTGCTCCATTGCCCATTCTTAGGTAGGTCTCACCCACATTAAGCCTCCTACTTCTTGTCATGAGCTGCAAATCATTACAAAGATGTGAGCCACAACCAGTATCCAATACCCAAGAAGAAGATTTAACGGACAAATTAACTTCTATTAAATACGTACCCTTTTCAGAACGTTTCTGATCGAGGTAAGCCTTGCAGTTGCGTCGCCAATGGCCCTTCTTTCCACAATGATGGCAAGCGTCATCAACTTGCTTGGTGACCTTGTCATTCTTCACTCCGCTCGACTCGCCCTTCTCAAGTTTCTTGCTCGGGCCGAAACTTCTTTCTTTCCTTTTCTTTTGGAAAGAACATTTCTTCACAGAAGGAGCAACTAGGAGAACATATTTCTCCTTCTTGATCGTGGACTCATAGCTGACCAACATGTTCAACAACTCATCCAATGGTGGATCGAGCTTGTTAATGTTGAAGTTCACTATGAACGATTCATAAGAACTAGGAAGGGACAGTAGGATCAAATCCACCGAGAGCTCGGCCGGGAGGGTGACATCAAGGCTCACCAACTTCTCAAGGAGAGTGATCATCTTGAGACCGTGCTCGTGGACCGAAGCCCCTTCACGCAGCCTCATGGTGATCAACTCCTTGGTAGCTGAGTACCTTGATGCCCTAGTATTCTCACTGTACATGCTTTCAAGATGATGCTTGATATCATAAGCATGCACGTGAGACTCATACTTCCTCGCGAGCTCTGGCACCATGGATGCTAGCATGTAGCACCTCGCATGGAGGTCGTCCTTCTTCCATGCCTCGAAAGTGGCAGTCTCGTCAGCAGTAGCAGTCGCGTCGCAGTGAGAGCAGCGGGGGGACGTTCATTGAGCACATAGAGACGCTCCTCGACTTGGAGCACAAGTTTCAGATTGCGAAGCCAATCCAAATAGTTTGGACCGGTGAGTTTGTTTTGGTCGAGGATTGAGGAAAGGGGATGTTTGGACATTGTTGCTGAGAAAATTTTAAGAAGACAATAATTAGAGTTTAGTTCGTAATAATCGTTACAATTAAAATTTTGGACTTTTATGTTTTAATTGTTCTCCCACTAATTTTATCGAATTCCACCACCCTCTAGCAGACAATCGAGAAAACTTATTTTTCTTTAATGGGCTTTAGGTCCAATAGCGCTAATGTAACCCGTAGTTAATCTATCCCGATTACATAAGCCTAAAGGTAGAGTACTATCAATCACATCACTATGTGACCCTAAAGTTTGTTTTACCTCACACTTGATAATGACCTAAGTTAATCTAGCGAATATCAAAATCTTCGTGTGTCAAGTCTAGCCTACCAATATGAGATGATCCAACTATATCAAACTAATGCAATCCCTAGTTAATCTAGCCGACCACATTAATCCAACAGAATTTTATCTATGACCGTATCTCCATCTAATGTCAATTAAATTACAGCTTATCCCACAATAGCACTCCCCGCTAACACGGCTTACTGCACTATTATGAGAGGCTACACATAATTTAATTGTTGGTAGAAGGAAAGAAAAATTCAACAATTTGGTTTTTCTTTATAGCTTGATAATTATTCTTGATTAAGAATGAGGGATTTTATTTATTAAATCTTATTAGCTCATCGGAAGTATTAGGTTATGATCGTTTGTGATTCCTACAACTATGTTCTCTAGGTATGTGGAAACGCATATTGATCCTAAGAGAGACATACGATCATCATCGTACTTAATTACAATCATTCATCTCATGAATTAATTAATTAATACGATTAATTGCAAATATAATTAACGGACTCCCTTCATTCATAAATCAATCAAATAAGAATGAAGTCCATTAATAATTTGCCATTTAATTTGTGTTCCATTAATTAAACTAATTTAACGATTATATTAGATAATTAATCCAACACTATTCTTTGAATTCAAATTAAATTAATGGATCAATTATCTAATTGGGTTTAATTGATAAATAATTTCAAAAATTAAAAATCAATTAATTTTAATATTAATATCAGAAAATCAAATATTTTTTTTTTTTTTTTGTGCTGACCGGACCGGTCAGACTGGTCCGACCGGACCGGTTCGGTCAGCTGAAAAACAGCAGAAAAAAAAATCAAGTTTTAAAATTAAAATTTTTTATATTTTCTGAAATATTCAAAATATTTAATTAATATTACACCACCCAATTTGATAACACCAAAAATTCAACAATTCAACAAATCGAAGCATGCTTTCGAAAGCGATAAACACGTTGACAAATAAACGATTAACCCGTGGCTCTGATACCACTGTTGGGGATCGTGCATGTATACACAGCGGAATATAAAAAAAAATTAGATCGAACTAGTTTCGATTACATGCATAAACTAATCACATAGTCAACGTACCTTAACGCTTCCGCCATACACATGGTAATTATCGATTTTTATCAAAACATGTAAAACAGAAAAATATAAAACATGCTTGTTTATCATATTACAAAATCGAAACACATAATCACATATTTCTCATGCTCGTAAATTAAAAATCATACAAATATGTTCGAATCGAATTTACGAAAGTTCCAATTTAATTACCTCTTGTAGCGTGAGATTTCGACGAATCGAAATCCAAACTCAAACACGTACAAGCTGCGTTATACCACTCCTTGGGGCTGCAGGAACCCCACCAAACGGCAGCTGGTCCGAAGGTGAGGCGACGGCGGCGCGTGGCAGTCAGCGGCGGCGGCGCGTGGGCGGTGCAGCGGCGCGTGCGGCGGTGCAGCGGCGGCGTGGCAATTCCGTCGGGGCAGCAACTCCTCTCCAATTAGGTTTCACCTCGAATAAACGGATCTCCCACTACTGTAGCACTAGATACAAAGGGGTTAGATAACAAGGGAAATACGATAGAGAAAGGAGAGGAAAAACCGGCGGATTCCGGCGGCGGACGGCGCCGGTGCGGCGGGGCAGCGGTGGCCGAGAGGCTTGGGCGGCTAGGGTTTGACGGCTAGGGTTTTGAGAGTAAAAATCTGATCTCAAACTCTTGTTTGAGGTCTATTTATACTAGGGTTCTCAACCCTTGTGGGTTTAAGTCATTGGGCTTGACCCACTGATGCATTAAGCCCATTCCCTCGTCGGCCTCGTTTCTAACAAACGATCGTTCACAAAATTATAACAAAATTATATTTGTGACGAGCTCAAAGTTCTCGTCGATACGAGTGCCTCTTCGAAATTTCCAAGGAAAGAGTGATCCTGATGCGTACATTCAATGGGAAATAAAGCTTGAGCTCGTATTCGATTATCATTATTATTCCGAGAAGAAGAAGGTGAAGCTCGCCGTCGAAACGTTCATTGACTATGCAATTACTTGGTGGGATCAATTTGTCTTAACTAGGCGCCGCTGTGGAGAACCATCAATTGATGATTGGGAGTCCATGAAGGCAGTTATGAGAAAGAGATTTGTTCCTGCCCATTATTATAGGGAACTGAAGATGCAAAGCATGAGGCAAGTTACTAAGTCAGAAGAACGGAGTTCGCCGAGGTGGGAATCGCAAAGGAGTTATCCAGCGAGCATGGTGAGAGAATCGTTGCAAAAGCCTAAAAGAGAGAAATCAAAAACCGAGCAGCAATTCAAGACTAAGAGAGGAGAGTGTCCGAGCAAGCAATTCGTGAACTTGTGGTCCAACATTGAGGATGATTCTACAAAGGAGAAAAAGATTATTTACGTGTCACCACCTCAGAGGAATGATAACATTGAAATTCCCATGGAGAAAAATGTTATAGACATCGTGGAAAGCATTGGTGTAAAAATTGAAGGGCTGCAAGACGATATTGTTGAGTTGCAGCCCAAGGAGGATGAAAAGTGCATAACAGCCCCACCACTAGAAGAAGAAATGGAAGGTTCGGATTCGAGGACGAATCCTTTTGAAGAGGTGGAGAATGATATGGTCCACCCATGCATCGAAGTTAATGCCGATCTAAGCAAAGTGCAAACTCTCAGTGTGAATGTTGATGAGATGGCGGTGCCTAGAGAGATGCTTCATCCATTCTCTATACAGAGGTTGAACGCATTGGAACTTCAATCTACAAAATACTCGTGTTCATATCCACTTCAATGGATGCTAGATGGCGTGTTCTGCGATGTGGTGCAGCGATGTGTTAGTATGCTGCCAAATAGGGAGATTGATCATGAAGTCAATTTTGTTTATACTCCTTGTGATATTTGTCCGGATTCGAGGACGAATCCTTTTAAAGAGGGGGAGAATGATACGATCCAGAGATGCTCCATGACGAAGAATTGGAAGACGCGAAAGCGTACGAGTTTAAAGACATTATTCGAGCTGTCCTTGGAGAGTAAAGGGTTGAATAAGACCATTGAAGAGTCCGTGGTTTGGAATTGGAAGAAAAGAAAGAGAAGAAGTCGTTGGACAAGTCGAATTCCATGCATCCGAGATTCTCGCCTATTCTGGCAGAGTTTACCATTCGAGTTATAACTCTCGCATCCGAAGTCCAACTGAGCTGATTCAAAATGATTCAGAAAGCTAACCAAAAGATCTACAACTTTCATGTTTTGAGCAAAGAGATATTTGAAGGGGAACAGTGTCGAAATTGAGCTTTAATTGCATGCACGTGCACAGCCCAATGTCGCGAGTTAAGAAGGGTGATCGAGAAGTCGACTTGAAGATCAAGTTATCTTATTTAATTATGCACGTTTTTAATTTAGGTTTTATTATGTTTTTATTATTTTAGAGTCTTTTATGGCTAGGATTTGCTTATTTATTTATTTCCTTATTATAGTTTAGGTAGGAGTCCTTTTCCTTGTGAAAAAGGAGTCTTTTTAGCACTTATAAATAGGTTGCCAATTTGGCTTATTTTATAAGACGAATTTTAATGAATATTTGAGTATTTTGAGAAATCAATTCTCCTTCGCTGTTCTACAGCAACCTTCGGGATTTTACAAGTGGATTCTTGTAACTTTCTTAGCGCCATAGTATTGGTTTCTGGTTCTCTATAACCACGGGGTCAATATTATATTTCACCTTGATAATAATGGTTTCTAGCTCTTTATAGCTATGGGGTCATTGTTCCTTGCTTCCGCCAAACTTGAATCTTTGTTTTTGGGTGTCTTCGATCTTGCTTCCGCGTAGGGTATTGGGTCTCGTAACAAGTTCTACGGGGTTCGTATCAACGAATCTTGGACTCAATCATATTGACCTCCAACTTTGAAAAGATTAACATATTAACCTATGCTCATTGTTATCAAGGATCCGTATTACACGAGAAGTGTGACCCTCAATGGTTCAGGTGTATGCTAGCCGTGGGCTCACAACTCTTTGTGATTCGAACAACACAATGTTCTTATACGAACTCCTCCCAAGAGTTCATATTAGAGTAAAACTCATTTTACTTAATCGCCGATCAAATCGGTGCCCAACGAATCAAGATTGAACTAGAGGCATTGGTTCACCGAGACCTCTTATAAAGTTCAATAACCGTGCGAACGTTCTAGGTATTATAAATCCGTTCGTGTGTGACTTAGGGAAATACATTTCCCTAATCACCCCACTATCAACTCTGGCCAGAGATTCCTTGGATTATAAACCGTCAGAACACACAGGACATCCATGACTACTCAAGCGCTCGAATCCCCTACTACAATGCACAGACTTCACACTAGATTTCGGATTGCACGAACGTTGGCCCTTGGAGTGGTCCGCTGTGGGACTCAGGGACAGGTCACGATACAATCGGTTCTCTAGTGAAGTCACGGTGATGTCTGGGTCTTAAGGGCTAATGGTGTACAACTATATCTTAGAAACCTATTACTCGATGAATGAGAACCACTTATAGATTTCTAGGGCGAGGGAGTTCAGTGAACTCATCTAGTATGAGCACCCACTCAAGTATGCCGATGTCACAACACCGAGGACTGATGAGACGCAGTACACATACACTAAGTGCTAGTCTCAAAAGGGAAAGGCCGGTATCCTCATTATTGGCGTAACCCATCGACTAGGAACAAGGTTTAACAGTTACATTACATTGCTGAGTTATCTCACGATTCTACTAGATCAACTCACAGTAATAGAGTAACTCGTTAGGACTATATCTATGCTGCTTGCATGGGATAAGAGATATAGAATGCCAAATGAAATGTTTTATTATTACGAACGAAAAACGATTGTTTTATTACAAGATAAAAGGAAAGACCACCGCCACACGTTGGCTTGTTGGTCACCTACTCCAACAATCTCCCACTTGACCTAAAGCCAACTACTCAAAAATCTAAGTCCCATCGACTCTCGATGTTTCTCGTGGACTGATCCTGACAATGGCTTGGTGAAGGGATCTGCAATATTGTCCTCCGAGGTGACTCTGTCTAGCTTGAGTTCACCTCTCTCTATGATCTCTCGGATCACATGGTATTTTCTCAACACGTGCTTCGACTTCTGATGAGCTCTTGGTTCCTTAGCTTGCGCTACGGCTCCGTTGTTATCGCAGTACAGCCGTACTGGATCGCTAGCGTTTGGAAATACACCCAACTCTTGGATGAATTTCCTAATCCATGACCCTTCCTTTGAAGCATCTGATGCTGCAATATATTCAGCCTCGGTGGTGGAATCAGCCGTCGTGCCTTGTTTGGAACTCTTCCAACACACGGCACCCCCGTTGACTTTGAATATATACCCCGAGTTTGACTTCGAGTCATCCACGTCCGATTGAAAACTAGAATCCGTGAAGCCTTCTAATTTCAACTCGGTATCCCCATAGACCAAAAACAAATCTCGAGTTCTTCGCAAGTACTTGAGAATGTCCTTCACAGCCTTCCAATGGGCTGGGCCGGGGTCGGACTGATATCAGCTTGTGACGCTCACAACATACGCAATATCAGGTCGTGTACACAGCATGCCATACATTATGCTTCCTACAGCGGATTCATAAGGTGTCCTTTTCATCTCCTCGATTTCCATTTGCGTTTGAGGACGCATGGATTTCGAGAGACGAATCCCATGGGACATTGGCAAGAATCCTTTCTTGGATTCTTCCATGCTAAACCGTTTAAGAACGGTGTCTATGTACATGGATTGGGACAAGCCAAGTAATCTCCTCGATCTATCTCTATAGATCCGTATTCCCAATACGTAGGATGCTTCTCCCAGATCCTTCATCGAGAAACGTGTGGATAACCATACTTTAGTTGACTGCAACATCCCTACATCATTCCCAATGAGTAGTATGTCATCAACATAAAGTACAAGGAAAGTCACTGCACTCCCACTAACCTTCTTATAGACACAAGGTTCCTCCGGGTTTTTCACAAATTCAAACTCTTTGATAGTTGTGTCGAACCTTTTGTTCCAACTACGGGATGCTTGTTTCAATCCATAAATGGATCGCTGGAGTTTGCAAACCTTTTGCTCATCTCCAGAAGATATGAAGCCTTCCGGCTGCGCCATGTAAATTTCTTCCTCAATGTCCCCATTAAGGAAAGCGGTCTTCACATCCATTTGCCATATTTTGTAGTCATACCACGCAGAGATGGCCAGCAAAATCCTAATGGACTTAAGCATAGAAACTGGAGAGAAGATTTCCTCATAGTCAACTCCTTGCTTTTGAGTATAACCCTTCGCCACCAATCTAGCCTTGTAGGTCGATACCTTTCCATCTACTCCAATTTTCTTTTTATAGATCCACTTGCAGCCTATGGGAACAATTCCCTCGGGTGGATCTACCAAGGTCCATACCTTGTTGGAGTACATAGAGTCCATTTCGGATTTCATGGCATTAAGCCAATGTCCCTTGTCTGTATCCGATACAGCTTCGTTGAAAGTTCTAGGATCACATCCTTGGTCAACTTCATCAACGAGGAATAACCTATCGGGTGCTCTCCGAACTCTTTCGGATCTACGCAGCGACGGTTAAGGAGGTATATTAGTGGTTTGTTGAATTGGTTCATTATCTGATTGTTGTGCTTGAACTTCAGATTGTGGTTCTCGAACTTCTTCGAGATCAACTACAATGCCCTTTCTATCCGATAGAAATTCCTTCTCAAGGAACACGACATTTCTCGAGACGAACACCTTTGCCTCGGAAACATAGTAGAATTCGTATCCCATGGAATCCTCGGGATACCCCACAAAATAGCATAGGTCGGATTTTCTATCCAACTTATCTCCCACTAGCCGCTTCACGTAAGCGGGACAACCCCATATCCTAATATGTTTAAACGTGGGTTTCTTGGAGTGCCAAAGTTCATAAGGTGTGGAGTTAACTGCTTTGGTATTAACCCTATTCAACAAATATACGGCAGTTAGGAGTGCATGACCCCACAGGTATGCCGGTAGCTCGGTGAACCCCATCATAAATCGAACCATGTCTAACAGTGTTCGATTCCGACATTCGGAAACTCCATTAAGTTGAGGAGTTCCAGGAGGAGTCCATTGAGACAGAATCCCATTCTCTTTAAGATAGTCTATAAACTCAGTACTTAAGTATTCGCCACCACGATCGGATCGTAGTTTCTTAATACGTCTACCGAGTTGGTTTTCTACTTGGTGTCTAAAATCTTTGAACTTTTCAAAAGTTTCAGACTTATACTTCATTAAGTACACGAAACCATACCTAGAATAATCGTCGGTAAAGGTAACGAAGTAGTTAAAACCACCCCTAGCACTAACGCTTAGTGGACCACACACATCTGAATGGATCAAATCCAAAAGACCCTCGGCTCGTTCCATCTTCCCTTTGAAGGGAGTTTTGGTCATTTTTCTTTTAAGGGAGGATACACAAGTTTGAAGTGATTTCACGTCCTCCAAGGAGAACAATCCTTCACTTACAAATTCGTTCATCCTTCTCAAGGAAATATGACCCAGTCGAGCGTGCCAAAGTTGTGCGGGGTTAAGACTTATATCTTTTCGTTTTGCTGATATAACGTTAATTGGTATTTCACTTGGATTTAGTTCATATAAGTTGTTTATAAGTTGTCCCTTACAAATCATATTTTGATCCTTTTGTATAATGCAAATCGAATTTCCAAAAACAAAAGTAAAACCTTCATTATCCAAAACATGAATAGAAATAAGGTTTCGAATAAGTGACGGAACAAATAAACAATTGTTCAAAACAATGGAAAAACTAGAATCCAGAACAGAAAGATAAATCGTCCCAATGGCTTCAGCAGCAACCCTTGCTCCATTGCCCATTCTTAGGTAGGTCTCACCCACATTAAGCCTCCTACTTCTTGTCATGAGCTGCAAATCATTACAAAGATGTGAGCCACAACCAGTATCCAATACCCAAGAAGAAGATTTAACGGACAAATTAACTTCTATTAAATACGTACCCTTTTCAGAACGTTTCTGATCGAGGTAAGCCTTGCAGTTGCGTCGCCAATGGCCCTTCTTTCCACAATGATGGCAAGCGTCATCAACTTGCTTGGTGACCTTGTCATTCTTCACTCCGCTCGACTCGCCCTTCTCAAGTTTCTTGCTCGGGCCGAAACTTCTTTCTTTCATTTTCTTCTGGAAAGAACATTTCTTCACAGAAGGAGCAACTAGGAGAACATATTTCTCCTTCTTGATCGTGGACTCATAGCTGACCAACATGTTCAACAACTCATCCAATGGTGGATCGAGCTTGTTAATGTTGAAGTTCACTATGAACGATTCATAAGAACTAGGAAGGGACAGTAGGATCAAATCCACCGAGAGCTCGGCCGGGAGGGTGACATCAAGGCTCACCAACTTCTCAAGGAGAGTGATCATCTTAAGACCGTGCTCGTGGACCGAAGCCCCTTCACGCAGCCTCATGGTGATCAACTCCTTGGTAGCTGAGTACCTTGATGCCCTAGTATTCTCACTGTACATGCTTTCAAGATGATGCTTGATATCATAAGCATGCACGTGAGACTCATACTTCCTCGCGAGCTCTGGCACCATGGATGCTAGCATGTAGCACCTCGCATGGAGGTCGTCCTTCTTCCATGCCTCGAAAGTGGCAGTCTCGTCAGCAATAGCAGTCGCAGTGAGAGCAGCGGGGGGACGTTCATTGAGCACATAGAGACGCTCCTTGACTTGGAGCACAATTTCAGATTGCGAAGCCAATCCAAATAGTTTGGACCGGTGAGTTTGTTTTGGTCGAGGATTGAGGAGAGGGGATGTTTGGACATTGTTGCTGAGAAAATTTTAAGAAGACAATAATTAGAGTTTAGTTCGTAATAATCGTTACAATTAAAATTTTGGACTTTTATGTTTTAATTGTTCTCCCACTAATTTTATCGAATTCCACCACCCTCTAGCAGACAATCAAGAAAACTTATTTTTCTTTAATGGGCTTTAGGTCCAATAGCGCTAATGTAACCCGTAGTTAATCTATCCTGATTACATAAGCCTAAAGGTAGAGTACTATCAATCACATCACTATGTGACCCTAAAGTTTGTTTTACCTCACACTTGATAATGACCTAAGTTAATCTAGCGAATATCAAAATCTTCGTGTGTCAAGTCTAGCCTACCAATATGAGATGATCCAACTATATCAAACTAATGCAATCCCTAGTTAATCTAGCCGACCACATTAATCCAATAGAATTTTATCCATGACCGTATCTCCATCTAATGTCAATTAAATTACAGCTTATCCCACAATAGCACTCCCCGCTAACACGGCTTACTGCACTATTATGAGAGGCTACACATAATTTAATTGTTGGTAGAAGGAAAGAAAAATTCAACAACTTGGTTTTTCTTTATAGCTTGATAATTATTCTTGATTAAGAATGAGGGATTTTATTTATTAAATCTTATTAGCTCATCGGAAGTATTAGGTTATGATCGTTTGTGATTCCTACAACTATGTTCTCTAGGTATGTGGAAACGCATATTGATCCTAAGAGAGACATATGATCATCATCGTACTTAATTACAATCATTCATCTCATGAATTAATTAATTAATACGATTAATTGCAAATATAATTAACGGACTCCCTTCATTCATAAATCAATCAAATAAGAATTAAGTCCATTAATAATTTGCCATTTAATTTGTGTTCCATTAATTAAACTAATTTAACGATTAAATTAGATAATTAATCCAACACTATTCTTTGAATTCAAATTAAATTAATGGATCAATTATCTAATTGGGTTTAATTGATAAATAATTTCAAAAATTAAAAATCAATTAATTTTAATATTAATATCAGAAAATCAAATAAATTTTTTTTTTTTGTGCTGACCGGACCGGTCAGACCGGTCCGACCGGACCGGTTCGGTCAGCTGAAAAACAGCAGAAAAAAAAATCGGGTTTTAAAATTAAAATTTTTTATATTTTCTGAAATATTCAAAATATTTAATTAATATTAAACCACCCAATTTGATAACACCAAAAATTCAACAATTCAACAAATCGAAGCATGCTTTCGAAAGCGATAAACACGTTGACAAATAAACGATTAACCCGTGGCTCTGATACCACTGTTGGGGATCGTGCATGTATACACAGCGGAATATAAAAAAAAATTAGATCGAACTAGTTTCGATTACATGCATAAACTAATCACATAGTCAACGTACATTAACGCTTCCGCCATACACATGGTAATTATCGATTTTTATCAAAACATGTAAAACCGAAAAATATAAAACATGCTTGTTCATCATATTACAAAATCGAAACACGTAATCACATATTTCTCATGCTCGTAAATTAAAAATCATACAAACATGTTCGAATCGAATTTACGAAAGTTCCGATTTAATTACCTCTTGTAGCGTGAGATTTCGACGAATCGAAATCCAAACTCAAACACGTACAAGCTGCGTTATACCACTCCTTGGGGCTGCAGGAACCCCACCAAACGGCAGCTGGTCCGAAGGTGAGGCGACGGCGGCGCGTGGCAGTCAGCGGCGGCGGCGCGTGGGCGGTGCAGCGGCGCGTGCGGCGGTGCAGCGGCGGCGTGGCAATTCCGTCGGGGCAGCAACTCCTCTCCAATTAGGTTTCACCTCGAATAAACGGATCTCCCACTACTGTAGCACTAGATACAAAGGGGTTAGATAACAAGGGAAATACGATAGAGAAAGGAGAGGAAAAACCGGCGGATTCCGGCGGCGGACGGCGCCGGTGCGGCGGGGCAGCGGTGGCCGAGAGGCTTGGGCGGCTAGGGTTTGACGGCTAGGGTTTTGAGAGTAAAAATCTGATCTCAAACTCTTGTTTGAGGTCTATTTATACTAGGGTTCTCAACCCTTGTGGGTTTAAGTCATTGGGCTTGACCCACTGATGCATTAAGCCCATTCCCTCGTCGGCCTCGTTTCTAACAAACGATCGTTCACAAAATTATAACAAAATTATATTTGTGACGAGCTCAAAGTTCTCGTCGATACGAGTGCCTCTTCGAAATTTGCAATTTCCAAAAATGGAAACTTCCACTTCAGTGGACCTGCTAAATCGGGAAACTTCCCAATTTAGAAAGTTCAGTAAATATCCCCATGTCTCTCTTTCTCTACGTTCATTCCGACTCGTAATCCACAATCACGAATCTTGGACTCAATCATATTGACCTCCAACTTTGCAAAGATTAACATATTAACCTATGCTCATTGTTATCAAGGATCCGTATTACACGAGAAGTGTGACCCTCAATGGTTCATGTGTATGCTAGCCGTGGGCTCACAACTCTTTGTGATTCGAACAACACATTGTTCTTATACGAACTCCTCCCAAGAGTCCATATTAGAGTAAAACTCATTTTACTTAATCGCCGATCAAATCGGTGCCCAACGAATCAAGATTGGCGTCTAGCAACTACGCATCATGATTCCCTAGATACAAGTGAAGTGCCTGCAAGAACCTTATGATATAGTTAGCGTACAGTACGATCCCTTCGCAGCACATGTCCCGATTGAACTAGAGGCATTGGTTCACCGAGACCTCTTATAAAGTTCAATAATCGTGCGAACGTTCTAGGTATTATAAATCCGTTCGTGTGTGACTTAGGGAAACACATTTCCCTAATCACCCCACTATCAACTCTGGCCAGAGATTCCTTGGATTATAAACCGTCAGAACACACAGGACATCCATGACTACTCAAGCGCTCGAATCCCCTACTACAATGCACAGACTTCACACTAGATTTCGGATTGCACGAACGTTGGCCCTTGGAGTGGTCCGCTGTGGGACTCAGGGACATGTCACGATACAATCGGTCCTCTAGTGAAGTCACGGTGATGTCTGGGTCTTAAGGACTAATGGTGTACAACTATATCTTAGAAACCTATTACTCGATGAATGAGAACCACTTATAGATTTCTAGGGCGAGGGAGTTCAGTGAACTCATCTAGTATGAGCACCCACTCAAGTATGCCGATGTCACAACACCGAGGACTGATGAGACGCAGTACACATACACTAAGTGCTAGTCTCAAAAGGGAAAGGCCGGTATCCTCATTATTGGCGTAACCCATCGACTAGGAACAAGGTTTAACAGTTACATTACATTGCTGAGTTATCTCACGATTCTACTAGATCAACTCACAGTAATAGAGTAACTCGTTAGGACTATATTTATGCTGCTTGCATGGGATAAGAGATATAGAATGCCAAATGAAATGTTTTATTATTACGAACGAAAAACGATTGTTTTATTACAAGATAAAAGGAAAGACCACAGCCACAAGTTGGCTTGTTGGTCACCTACTCCAAAATGAAGATGGCTAAAGTTAATAGAGAACTAATAAAACTTTATTGAAAAATGAACAATGAACTCTTAAAAGTTGCAAACAACTTTTGAAAATTGGCATCAATTTTCTGCAAATCGAGTGTTTTAACAAAATATGGCAGTACATCTATGCATTTGCAGTGACGTCCGACAAATAGATGAAAACCAATAGTAAATTTTGAACTTTGAATTTATTACTACATTATGAAAGTGAAATTTTGAATAATTGGATGAAAATTGATAGCAAACTTATGAAAAACTGATCAACAGTGAACTATAATTGGTTAAAAATTGATTTAAAACTTGAGAGTAAACTTTCAAATTCGATAGCGAGCATCTCAAAAAAATTGACAGTGAACTTCGACATGCATATGGAGCACTCTTAATGTTCACAAAACACATTCTCGATTTTCATAGACATCATTGTTCACATATGCGCCCACACTGTTTCTATGAACGTTCAGCTAATTAGAATGTGGGAGCATTATTGTAAAGTAAAAGAGTGAGGGATTTTTATCAAAAGAAAAAAAGAGCGTGTTCTTAAACTAATGACATTACATACAAGGGAACTTTCGCATATTCCCCCTAATTTTATAGACTTTAACTAAAGATCGAAGATCGTAAGTACTATTTCTAAGCTTAGAAATGACAATTTAAACCCGACAAGCCAAGTACTTGCCCAACCCCAAATTTGATGAGTAAAACACGCCCTTTTAGCAAGTGAAACGGATATGGGTTAAAACTCGTACCTGTGGTAGGTACGAGTTTTACGAATGCATATACGATTTTTGTGAATTCATACCACGTATCCAAATTATGTTTATATCTATTTTTAATTAATTTCGTAGGTTAATTATATTAGAAAATGTTAATTTAAAAAAAAAATGTAGCAGTAATATATTGGAACATCAACTTAGAAGAGATGTTCGAGACATAGGTTCATTATGTTTGCTGTTACAGGGGTTAATTTATCACCGAAATTTTCCCTTGTACGGCCTGATTTGCCCACCAAACCAGTCAGCCTTCCTCACGATTTTCTTCGCACAAACACGCACAAACACAAGTCTTTTCAGCCACGTAAACGAACACAAGAGTATGCAGCGGAAAACAAACACACAAGCACGTTTACGGGCAATGCCCAACCTTTATATTAATTCCCACAACGAATACAAAGGAGACTAAGGTGCACACACAAAATCCTCACTCAGAATTGCCCAACAATTGCAATCTGAACTCTCATATGCTAGATGATACTAGATTTTCTAGATATCTCGGATTTGTGCACTCATAGCCAAATAAATACAAGGAAAAGGTAGTTTTCACACAAAACTACCTAAGGACACATGGCAGCATACAAACATGACACTTGGCTAACTATTACAAGTAATAAGGGGCAGTTTTCTTGCATTTTCAGGCCTCAACCGCTCCATAACTTCCTCAAATCCGCCCACAAGGCTGATTTCCGAAGCCCAACTTGATCGAGCCCGCGAACGCGCGCCAAACGGCCCAAACAGCCCGGCCGGTTGCTAGGCAGCCCATCTGCCTTGCCTTTTCCGCACTTTTGCTTCCCTTTACCGATCACTTGCCAGTTCTTTGCCCACACGGTCATCGGCACACCCGCACATCGGGCTGCCCTTGCTTGCCTTGCCAATTTTGCCCACACTTGTCAAGTCGTGGTCGATTTCCCTCGAACGTTCGTTTGCCCACGTTATCGGCCGCATGCCGATTATTGCTCACGCTTTGTCCGCCTTAGCTGCCGAGCAACGCCCGTGCCAGCCACAAGTACTATCGATCACCGTTCCCACTTGAACCAAGCCGATCCTTGCTTTTCTCGGCCAAGCACCCCAAATACTTGCCGATCACTCGACCACTCATTGGCCGAACGCCCGACCACTCATTGGCCGGTTGTGTGGCTGCCTTGTGCCAATCCTCACTTGGCACCATTTATCGGTCATGACTCGGCCACACTCGAGTCATTACCGATATCACCGATTAAGGGGGTAACATTTGCCATGATAATGAGAAATTGTATCACATGAGTTGCACGTGGGCGTGACAATTGATGTAATCTTCACCTCCCTTCAGCTTATCATTGATAGTATGTTAAGGGTTCCAAACCATATGATGACAACTAAACACATGTAAACTAGAATTAGTGATTTATCAATGATTTGTTAACCGACAAGTCCATTTGCAACCCCTTTGGAATTTATTTTCATGTTTCAAATACACAAACTGTTTGATTCTTGACCGGTATTTCTGAATTCAATTATACGTTATAGTTTGACTCGTACTTATGGATTTCATTGTAGGGTTTATTAGGGATAACCCCCTTGTTCATATTTTCTAATGAGGTAGATCCAATTAATTTTTCCCTTTTTGAGATACACCCAAATTTGCCAACTTGGCAAAATATATTATGTAATTTCCCTTTAATACCCCTTTTTTATTTTGTTTTATTTTTGAACGGTATTTACTTCCTTAACTACGTGATATGAGATTGCTGATACGTTGCCTAAAATCACGGAATAAAATTACGTGAGTATATTGGCGGTTTCTATCAAATCTTGTACAACCGGTTTTGAAGAATTTATCCAGCGTTTTATCGTTTTCCATCGGATTTGAAGTTAGGTTCGGATTTCATCGTTTTCATCGTTTTTCATCGTTTTCCATCGTTTTCATCGTTTTCAATCGGGTTCGGATTTGAACCGGTTTTGAAGAATTTATCCAGCGTTTCATCGTTTTTCATCGTTTTCCATCGTTTTTCATCGTTTTCCATCGTTTTTCACCGGCATGGAAATAGGTTCGGATTTGAGCGTTCATCGTTGTCCGTTAGAAGAGGATGATGTTTGTTTGGAAGAGGATTGACAGAGATAGAAGAGGATGGTTCACCCAGATCGGACCAGAGTTGTTTTATATGAGCTTCGTAGTTGGTTTATGCAATAATCAGAATAATTGTCCGCTGTGGTCGAGTTCATGTTTTTGATCCCGATCGATAGTTGGTTTATTTGTTTATAACAGCCGATTTAAGTGTGCTGGGTAGTACATTAAAATATAGTTCGTAGTCTTTTTTAATTTAGCGTATGGATTTTGCATTTTAAGTTTATTTTTGATGATATTAATGTATTGTCATTCAAATGTATTTGCAGTCTATTTAATCATTTTTTAGTATTCTGCATTTTTAATTTTGTTTCATGATTTTAGGTTTTTTCGATGGCGAATTTCGTACAGATTTTGTTGAGGTTTGGTGGGTTGGTTGCTATAAAGAGGTGTTTACGATGTAATGGCTCGGTAACTTCGGTTAAGTGTTAAACCGTTGTAATACAGTAGTATACTATTATGAATACCGCATGATACTACCATTATCATTTTATTATACTACTATGAGATTATTAATGTACTAGAGTTTTTTAACTCGACATATTGGTTTGATTGTGTTATGATGTGTTTTATGTATTTTATCAAAACCCTAGATTGAAATTATGAGATTATTAATGTACTATTTTATTGGTTATGTTGGAATACTTTACGTTGGTGTTGTTCTCAATGTTCTTGTCATTTCAGTGGTATATTGTTTGTAACACAATTTCATATCACTACTATAACCGTAATATACTATCATAGCAGATTAATGTACTATATTGAAATTATTAATATACTATGTGGTTGAATAATACGGGATCCATAGTCGATTAACGAGATCCATAGTCGAATTAGATCAATAAGATAGTCTATTACACGATATAAGGAAAATTACCCTAATTGATTAGTATTTCAAACAAACATATTATTCAGTTTCCATATATATTATTATTTTTTCATATATATTATTATTTACCCTAATCGTTTTCATATAATAAGGAAAATTACCCTAATTGATTAGTATTTCAAACAAACATATTATTCAGTTTCCTTATATATTATTATTTTTCCAATAGTCAATTAACTAAACCCATAGTCGAATTAGATACATGGGATAGTCTATTAAAAGATATGAGATAGTCTATTAATTTTAAAACACAAATCCGCCGCCGTCACTTCTCAAATCTAGGGTTTTGATGATTCTTCGGCCCATAGTCGATTAACGAGATCCATAGTAAAATTATACCAGTGGGATAGTCTATTAAATGATATGGGATAGTATATTAATACAGATGTAATTCGACTATGCATCTCGTTAATCAACTATGGGCCGAGGAATTATCAAAACCCTAGATTTGAGTAATCCTAGATTTGAGTAACCCTAGATTGGAGCAGTGACGGCGACGGCGACGGCGGCCAACGACGATATCACTTCTGGTGGATGTCCTGCTCATCAATTGTTGCAATATCACTGATTTAGTGCTCGAATTCGGTATGCGATTATAACAGATCTGCAATTACACAAACGTGATAGTCGATTTAGCCAAAACATATCAACAAATCGATGGATGATAGCGATTCAGCGAGTGGCGACGACGTACCTACGGAGGCTTGGTCAGAGTGCAGAAAAATCGCCGATCCACGGCCGTGCAAATTTCTGGTTTTGGGAGGTTTTGCAGTTTTTTTGATAGTGGGTTTGTGGTGATAGTGTTTTAACGGGAAAATAGGGAGAGATTTGATATTATTTCAAAAGGTAAAGTAACGGGATTTGTGGGATTTGATTGAGGGTAATTATGTAATGTAGAAAAGTTTGGGTTTTATCAAAATGGCAAATTTAAGTTTAGGTCTACCCCTATTATTTGAATGTTTAAGGGGGTTATATCTAATAGACCCTTCATTGTATGATTATGAATTTCCTACTCTTAGAGGGAAATGTGCTTCCGATTTAGGCCGGTTGTGGGTGACGAGCGGATCTAACCCCAACACCATCGCATGTGTTTTTAAAATTGCCTAGCAGGACGGTACCAATTTTACAATACTCCATTCGTAATTGCTCATTACATCCATCCCTATATTAATAGGTTGGAATCTATTTTAGTGGCCTATTTTAAGACGTTTGATTGACAATCCGTACTAATTCAAGTACTCTACAAAAGTTGAAAAACCACAATTAAATGTATCATTTCATTAAATTAGTAGCACTCCTCTCCGGTGATTAATTTTGTCGGCGGACTAAAAGAGGCATGTTATCTTTAAAATCATATCTTAATATTGTTAAGTTAAAGGTTTTAGAAATAAATTACAAATAATACCATTATCAAGTTTCATATAGATTTAATCTAATAAACCAAACATCTTACTAAATTAATAATTAGTTTGTCGATAGGAACTTAATTTTTTCATATTTAATCCTAAATAATATAATATAGGGTTAATCACAAAAAGACTCATGACAAGGGCACTTAATTAAAAGAGGGACATCCAACTTTTTTGTCTTTCAAATAAATCCAGCTCATTCAAACTTATTTGCAAATAAGGAAAATCGTTTTATATATACCAAAATTACCCCCAATTCATTGAAACCCAATTCAACTCCAATTTTATGATTTACACCCCAATTTAGCCAAATTTCATCAATTAACCAATTTTAACCATAATTTCAATTTTGACCCTAATTTTGACCTCCCACCACCGGAGACCGGTGGTCAGCCGCCGTTGACCGCCGGAGACCGCCGGTCTCAGGCGTTGACCTTTTTTTTTTTTTTTTTTTTTTCCCTAAAATTTTTTTCGGGCCGGTCAACTGCCGTTGGCTGCCGGGTCTCCGGCATTGACTTTTTTTTTTTTTTTTTTTTAATAATTTTGTTTTTTCTTAAAAAAAATATATTAATTAATATTACTGTCTTGGCTGCTAAATTACTGTCTCCCGCAGTTATTTAACTGTCGGAGACAATAATTTAACTGTTAATTGACTTTTTTTTTTTCTTCAAAAATATTTTAATTAATATTACTGTCTTTGCTGCTAAATTACTGTCTTCAGCAGTTATTTAACTGTCGGAGACAGTAATTTAACTGTTAATTGACTTTTTTATTCTTAAAAAAATATTTTTAATTAATATTACTGTATTCTGTACTAAATTACTGTCTCCAACAGTTATTTAACTGTCGGAGACAGTTATTTAACTTTTAATTGACTTTTTTATTCTTAAAAAAATATTTTTAATAAATATTACTATATTCGTTGCTAAATTACTGTCTCCAGCAGTTATTTAACTGTCGGAGACAGTAATTTAACTGTTAATTGAATTTATTTTTTTTAATTTTTTTTTCTTAAAAAAAATTATTTTAATAAATATTACTGCTTTGGCTACTAAATTACTGTCTACAACAGTAATTTAACTGTCTTAGACAATAATATTAATAATATTACTGTTCGGGAAAATAATATTCATAATATTACTGTCCCAAACAGTAATATTACTGCCTGAGACAGCAACTTAGTGGCCAAGACAGTAATATTAATTAAAATATTTTTTTCTAAGAAAAATAATTCAAAAAAAAAAAAAAAGTCAACGCCGGAGACCGGCGGTCTCCGGGGTCAATGCTGGAATCTGGCCGGAAAAAAAAAATTCAGAAAAAAAATTATTTTCTGAAAAAAAAATTTGGGGGGTTAATGTGATATATTTGTTTAAATCCGGGGTCAATGTGTAATATTAAGGAAGTTAGAGCATAATGGATGGAATTGATAAGAATTATATTATGGAGGGTATTTTAGACTAAAGACATGTGAATGGGTTTAATTGAGGGACTGTTTTTTTTTTGGAACAAAATACATTTAAGTCCTATGTGATAGGCAAATTCACTTAGGCCTTGTCCAAGTATTTATATTCGCCTATGCGACAAATAACCAAGTTTTGTATATATTCTTCGTCTTGTTAACTTTTGCCATCTCAATTGATGCATTCATTATGGTCTTTGAGATAACCCATCAATATTTTCAGTAATACGGAAATGTCCAAACTATTTTATATGATTTGAGATAAATTCACACTCCTTTCACCTTCTCTCTAATTCCAAATTTGCCTTTTCACTATATTATTTCCACTTCTCCCATCCTCATTTCTCCTTTCTTTTTCTTTTTAAATTAATTTTCATTTTCTAATTTTTTTTAACTTTTTTTTCGGTGTCAGGTGTATTAATAGATTATCGATTTAAGGCATAGTCGATTAATGAACTGACTACTGAAATCGCAGTTGAATAGTGAAATTGACTACTAAAAATAATAAAAAACGATTATATGCCATCAATGAAACCCAACACGATTCAACAAAGAGCATTCAAACAATAACCAACCAAAATGAATAACAAAAATAAGTACAAAAAAAATGAAAATCAACAATCTTTACAAAACAACAAAATATATATACTTGTAATTGATTTATACAAATGAGATGATGGATTGACAATTGCAGAACAAAAATATAAACTTATTTTTGAAATTCAATTAAATGAATTATTTATCTACTTATATTTTAATATTTTTAATATTATTAAAGATTGTCATAATATTTATCTAGTTTTATATCCTTTTCAAAATTGAAGTAATTTGTCAATTTGTCATACATATAATATTGGGTAAGTGCTTCATTTAAAAAAATGTGTGATGTTTATTGCAAGTCTTATTTTAAATTTTTTATACCACTAATATTATTTTTAGCAAAAAAACACAAGTTTATTGTTCTCCTTGAAAATTACAAATTCTCTTATTATATTATAGGACACTTTATAAATAAACTCATTATTGGGTTCTTATACATAAAGGGGTTCAGATAAAAAGATCTTTTATAAAAAAAATCATATATTGTCCAGAAGTTTGTAAAAGACTAAAATAGCCCATCACATTTTAAAATGCTCAAATTTCATCATTTAATTTAACCTTAAAGCACAAAACAAAATAACCCCAAATTTCACAAATTATTCAATTTTGACCCAAAACACAATTTTGAGTACAATTTCTCCCATCGCCGCCGTCTCCGGCATTGACTTTTTTTTTCGCCGCTGACCGGCGGTCAACCCCGGTCTCTAGCGGCGTTGATTTTTTTTTTTTCTTCATTAACATTTTTTTGTCCCCGTTTAAACATCAATATTGTTGTGGTTGACAGTGATATTAACTATATTACTCTTAAACACAGTAATATTAACTATACTACAATTTAACACAATAATATGCTATATTTATCTCTAGCACAGTAATATTAACACAACACAAGTCATTATTATTGTGTAATAGAGTAATATTAATATGTTGACCCTTCAACAAATGTAAACATAATAAAAAGTCAAAAGAATTAATATTGATGTGGTTGACAGTAATATTACTGTAACAGTAGTAATATTACCGTCAACCACAGTAATATTGTTGTGTTTACAGTAACATTACTATAGTAGACAGTAATATTATCCCGTTACAATGTCAACAATTCAAACAAAACAAAAAACCCAAAACAATAATAATATTGATGTGGTTGACAGTAATATTATTGTGTTTACAGTTATTTTACTGTCAACGAAAGTAATATAATTACGTTGACTTGTCAACAAATCACAAAAAATAAAAAAAAGCGCCAAAAAAATAATAATATTGTCGATGACTCTAAATGTACCGTCAACGATGGTACAATTACATAAATATACTGTCAACGAGAGTACAATTACGTTAATGTACTGTCAACGACAGTATAATTACGTTAATGTACTGTCAGTGATAGTATAATTATACAGTAAAATTACGGTCAACGTTTAGCGGCGGGGGTAAAAAAAGGGATAAAAATTTAGGAAAAAAAATCACTAAAAAATATCAACGCCGGAAACCGGGGGCGGAAAAAACAGACCAGAAAAAAATAAAGTAAAAAAAAAAAGTCAAAATTGAATTTTTGTGTTCAAAATTGATTAAATTGAGGTTACAATTAAGAATTAGGTGTGAATGGTTGGGGGTAATTTTGTCATGTACATTTATTTTGTCATTTATTTATAGTACATATTAAAGGGATGGGCTTATTGGCGAAAGAGATATAATGAATATGGTTGGTCAGGGACTTATGCAAAAAAAACCCTATATTATAATTCTTCTGAAAATCCTAATTCCGCCGCGGCCAAAAGTCGTAAACGTAGGGCCCAGTAAACAATTACAAAAACCGATCTACAAATCTAAATCTTACGAAATTACCCTCAAATGTAAGCTCTTTAAGAGAGGAATCTGACAGTGATTAACACGCCAAATTTTGTCAGAGAACAAGTTACGCCTCCGAGAAGAACCTTCACGGTCAAACTGCGCGCGCACGATAAAAGAAACACATAAGCATATCTAGATATCTAAATCGTATAAAATAACCACCAACAGAAAGCCTTGATGAGAGAAATCCAACGGTGAGTACACCGTCAATTGCCAAACTCCAGAAATAAAGTAACAACTCCGAGAAGAACCACCCACGATTTTGTACACGATGGTTGCTTCTTCATGATGAAGCTAAGGCTCCGTGGCACAAGACATGTTGGAAGTTACACTGGGACTCATTTATGTAGAATTCTCAGCCCTGTCAGCAGCTACACACATTGGCGAAGTGCTCCATCAACTTCACAGACAATTTCTCAAACAACAACAGTTAAAGCACCACCAGATTCTTATCGAGCGGATATCTTCGGTGCATCAACATTGTCTCAAGTGTTTGATGGTCACCAGAAAAATATTGGCACCATCATTGAATGAGAAGGTAAAAGAGACGATTATTTTCTCCTAGTTTGAAACGGATAAACTATCGGAGCCACTCTGTCGTTCAGTTGTTGGAAAATTTTCTTATGGAATTCCAAACTATATGATGTAGTAATAAATTTCTTGTAGGTTTAAATTTTTTCAGAGGTTTTAAGGTGAAGAAAATAATTTGCCGTCATATTTTGATTTCATTTGAAAAGGATCTCGATTTCATTAAAGTCTACCTTATATGGCGCTTTGAAGGTCTGATTATGCAAGTGTTTCGATGGTCTCTGTTGTTTAATTCTCGCAGTGAGTTACCATTTGCTTCGGTTTATATTCAAATTCCAGAACTTTCACTGCATTTTTTTGAGAAGGGGACTCTTTTCCAAATCGAAAATGTAATTGGTCGTCCAATACTGGCAGTCCACCTTAAATTAACCTCGTATTAGTAATGCTCAAATTTATATGGAAATAAACGCGACGGAGGCATTTCCCTTATGATTGAAGCACAAGAAGGGACTTTTAAGGTCCTTTACGAAAATGTGCCATTCTATTGTGCTAATTGTTATAATATACAAAGAGGCTAACTATCTACAACTGGAGGATCGTGCAAATCTGATACGAACCCCGTAAAACTCGTTACGAGGCCCAATACCTTATGTGAAAGCAAGATCGAAAACATCCAAAGAATCAAGGATTCAAGTTGGCGGAAGCAAGAAATAATAATGACCCCATAGCTATAAAGAGCTAGAAACCATTATTATCAAGGTGGAATATTGACCATGTGGTTATAAAGAACTAGAAACCAATATTATATCGCTAAGAAAATTATAAGAATCCACTTGTAAAATCTTTAAGTTGTTGTAGAACATCGAAGGAGAATTAACTCTCAAAATACTCAAATATTAATTAAAATTCGTCCATTAAAATAAGCCAAATTGACAACCTATTTATAAGTGCTAAAAAGACTTATTTTTCACAAGGAAAAAGACTCCTACCTAATCTATAATAAGGAAACTTATAAATAAGAAAATCTTAACCATAAAGAACTCTAAAATAATAAAAATATATTAAATCCTAATATTAAAACGTGCATAAATAAATTAGATAATTTGATCTTCAAGTCGACTTCTCGATTACCCTTCTAAACTCGTGTAGATAGTTTGTTGTGCACGTCCAAGAACTTCTAGCTCGATTTAGAGACTTTTCCACTTCGAATCTCTCTTTGGTCCAAACATGAAAGTTGTAGATATTTTAGTTATCTTTCCGAATCAGTTCGAATCACCTAAAACAGACTTCGGATGAGAGAGATATAAGCCGATTGGTAAACACAGCCAGAATCATACGGAACTTTTGGGATGCATGAAACTCGACTTGTCCAACGAATTTCCCTCTTCCTTTTCTTCCAATTCCAAACTATGAACTCTTCAATGGTCATATTAATGCCTTTATTATAAATGGACAACTTGAATAGCTTCTTTAAACTCGTACGCTTTCGCTTCATCCAATTTTTCAACTTGGAGCTTGACAGAATCGTATCAAAATCAAACACAACCATTGTTGTATAACAAGTCTCAAATCGTGAAGGAACTTTAGGTTCCCAAAGAAAGAATGAAAGATAATAAGGGGAGCTATTTACCCTTTGTGGTGAAAGTCTTTGAGGCAATGGATTCACTAGAGCGAGTGTTGGCCGATCGAGGTGAACTATCCACATAAGATCATATATATATATATATATATATATATATATATATATATATATATATATATATATATATATATATATATTTTTTAAATAAATTCAACCTTGTTACAAATTAGAGATTATGGCAAGGGGCAGGATTCAAACCCTAGACCTCTACTCTAATAGTTGTAGTTATGCACCAACTCTCCTAATGAGGGGCAAGAAAATCCTATAACGAGGATAAAATGAGGTCTCAAGGTGGAGACATTTTTAGATCTAAACTTGTAAAGTTAAACCTCTATTTAATATAGTTGGGACCATCAAAATTCTATAAATTTTTTGAAATATCAACTTATCGATAAATTAATAATTATTAATTTATACATTAGTAATGACTTATTAATTTATGAATTTTTTTATGTTTATATTATTCATGGTACTGTTAGTTCAATCTACTATAGAGCTTGTTTCTTGAACGGGAGCTCTTAAAGCAACAATAGTATTGAACAATTTTCTGTTGAGTTATGAGAAAACTATACCAAAAGTTCTAACCATGTTAAAAAAAGTGAGGGACGGGATTGATGATGATGTGAATTTCAATAAGAAATAAACAACAATTAAATTATATTTTATTAAGCTTTCATAGATGTATAAAATATGTATTGTATTATGTAATTTAAGAATTATTTTTTTATGAATTATTAATTTATATATTATATGGGGCTTCTTAAAATGTTCGAATATTTATTATCTTATAAATTTAGCGAATAATTAATTTAGCACATGGTCCCCGAGTCGGAACCGGAAAAAAAATATTATTTAAGCGAAGTTATTAATTTATCGAGGTTCTACTTTAGATCTCAGTTTTGATGTCTCTACTTTCATGGAAGCTTTGTCCAAATATTCACTCGAATCCCCTCCTATAGAGAGTGATAAGAAGCTAATTGATGTTAAGTCCATTTTAGCAGACCAACAAGATGAGGAGGCGGTTGACCAACAAGATGAGGAGGCGGTTGGAGGTGCTATTAGTAGTACCACTATGGAGACATCAAGTGTAGTTGAGAATAGTATTTTCCAGCCTCTGGGTCAAAATATCCTGGGTCAAAGTATAGATCATAATGCGGTTATTCATAGCAAGAAAGACGAGGTGGTGGTATTAGATTCCGGAACGGTGACTGTCTTGAATTCTCCAAAGAGTACCCTAAAGCTAATATTGGAACCAAAAGTAGAAAAAAACCAATTCTGATTAGCCAGAGATCTGTGATTTGAAGTCAGGTATGCTTCTGGCCCTCCTTATGACGATTTCAAGCTTGATATCCCTACATCTCGATCAAAATCAAGAATCCCAGTGCCTACTCGACTCAATCATTTCCCATGAGGTTCACTAGATCAATGGCTCACTTATTTTAAAGCCCCACATGTTCGCTAGTTTCTACAGTGAATATGTAGTTTTATTTTTGGTAAATTACATGCACACCCCTGATGTATGCTAAAATAACTTTAAGGTCCTTGTGGTATCGATAATTACACTTACACCCCTGAAATATTGTTAGAAACTCTAATCGGGTAATGCATTGGACACGTTATTCCGATAGAATTCTAAGGGACTATTAGTTTCAGGAAGTGGTGGAGACAATAAAAAGCTATGGGTGATTTAAGAAATGTTGGGGGAGCCATGTCACCCCCAACTCTATGTTGTCTCCACCACTAGCTAAAAATAATAGTTCATTAGAATCCTATCGTAATAACGTATTCAATGCATTATCCCATTAAAGTTTCTAACTATGTTTCAGGGATGTGAGTGTAATTATCGATACTACAGGGACTTTAAAGTTATTTAAGCATACCTCAGGGGTGCATGTGAGTGTAATTTACCCTTTATTATTTGGTGTTTTGCTATTTGATGAATAAAATGACACATTTTACTTTTACATATATATGAAGAAAGGTTTCTTCTATTTTTTTATTGTTACATCTTATATATAAAAAGAAGATATTTTGACCTATAACCCTAGACCTAAAACTAAGGGCATTATTGTCATTAAATAATTTCTCAAAAATTCGATTCCACAACCTCGCGTTTTTCTATTTTCTCAACACACGATCTATGAAAAAACTGTTCCTCCTTTCTGGTATAACTGCTCCTCTTTTGTCTCATGGTGGAAGATGGGGATGGATATGGGTGGCAACCTCTATTTGTAGAACTATAACATTGCTCTTACTCCAATCTGAGAACTTCGTTCTGCAACATATATTTAGGGTCCATAAATCTCCTTCAAATCCGAACTTTTTAAATCATCACCAACCCCCATTATCATATACTAACTGAACACATTCTTTCTCGATTTTATTGTGGTTTTTACAGTCGCATCTTTAATGGACATTATATGGATGGTGGAAGACGATTGTTTAATAGGTTCGGACCATCGTCTTCGAGGGATAACGACCATAATTATTAGAATAGCAAGACATGGTGTGTTTTCATTGGAGACAAGGAAAGTACGTACATATTCTTTCTCCGTTTCGAGCAGTGAAAACTGAAGATGAAGAGCCTGAGCTTCGGTCCATGACTTCTAAGGTTATTTTGCATATATCTTGCTTTGATTATTGAATTCTTTTTTTTCTCTTTTTTTATGAAATTTGTTTGTGGGTCTTTATGAAGAACTTATGGCTTTGCTTTTTTTTTTTTTTTTTTTTTTCTTTTGATACACAGGGCGTTCAGAATACAAATGCTTATTCGTATGCTATAACTGATGCTGATGTTTTTTCAGTAATTAGGAATTTAATCGGGGTTTTTTTATTTTCATAATGTTCGTCCTTTTTTTCTTTTCAAATATATAGAGATACATATATTCTTTTTTCTGCATTGATATTAGACTTTGTGGGCAGGTATTGCAATATCATAACCATATGGCGAGGATAGCAGTTCCTTACTGTAAGTCGGCACTGAAATGAATAGTGCTTGATTCAACTTCTGGTATATATGTCTCATATTCTCCAGTGTGATTCAGACATGATCAAACTGAGATGACCACAATTTTTTATTTTTGTGCTCCTAGACTTTGTGTGTGTGTGTGTTTACTGTTTCCAAACTTTATGTTAATAGTTGAAAGTTCAGATTATGGGATATGATTTTCATGATTTCACTCTTTCAACATTTGTTTTCCTTTTTTTTTACTCGAATATGAAGTCATATTTGGATCAGTTAGACATTTTTCTTCTATGATTCAAATGTGTCGAATTTGATGGCTACATTTGAGGTTTTGGTTTACTGATGCGGCGTTTTCGGTGGTGAGCTTTATTTGTGTAGTTTGAAATCATATATACTAATTTTTTGTGTCTGTTTGCACATAGGTTTTTTATAGCTTATTGACTAAATGAACATTTAAAAACATTTAGTGTCCAATTATATATATTTGTAAGTGCTTATTTATGTGTTTGAGTTGATTTCTCTGCTTTTTATCATTATACAGCTATCTGACAAGGAAAAAACTTACCAATTAGCCCTAAGAAACTTATAATAGCCTCCACTGATGCGCATAATCTTGAATCCCCTTTGAAAGAGTTTACTAACAACAAGTTAATCAGTGTTGAGCCTCCTTCTGGAAGAAAAGATGGCGGAAAAGACAGAACAAACCATCACGGATGTGGCATTCGTATGCATTTTTTATCGAACCGAGTTAAACCATCTGGTAGAATGAGTTGTTATTATTTATTTAACTATAATAAAATTAGAAAATATTTATGTTCATTTTGATTTTCAAACCGTAATGGTCTTCTATAAATATTAGAGTTTTTCTTTTGGTAATTTCGCAGGTAATATATTGTAGCAGGAAAGGGCAAAGAAACTATTAATATGCTATTGATTTGTGTCCCTGTCATTCCAAAGTATTCAATTGGCGAAGTATCCTATGGAAGGATATGCTGTAGCGATTTAGAAGATAGACTCAGACCAAGAGTTTTTAACCCACGTTTTTTGCATAAAACACTTTCTCTTTATACGTATATATGCATAAATTATAGCTTTCCATAAAGACATGTTATTTCATATATGGTTTTGCATGTTGTTATATTACAGTAGATGGATTCCAAGTGTTTAATTGGTAAAGGATTTATTTGTCGTGAAGATGGATTCACGAAAAGAGGACATGCTGTAGAAATTAAAAAGTGAAAGACTCTGACTACCAAGAATTTCTAGCTCAGGTTTGTCCATAAGCACTTCTGTTTCTATGCATATGTCTGCATAGATTGTGGTGCTTGACTTACGGTTTTACAGGTTTGGATCTTCTCCGTCCTTGAGCACGCACAACAACTTTTTTGTGGTACCAGGTTTCTTAGCTGATTTTTTGTATATATCTGATGCATAACCGTCTGTTAATTAATACACGATCCACCATCATTTGTCCCTATTCAACATGATCAAATAATCAGTTTATCCATATTCTTCTCTTTTCCTTTCCTTTTTGTTCGTTTACTATTACGGGTAATGGGCTTATGATTTTGTGCAAATTTATGCTTTTTGTTCGTTTTATTTCCCTAATTGTGTTATGTTAAATCGAAGAAAAAATATAATTGCAACAGAAATAGTCGATCAATTGCTTGCAACAAACCTATGTTCACTGCAATTGAACTGTATGTGAGAGATTTTGAGAGAGATATGAATTGAAGTGTTAGTGAACCACGTGTAGGGAATTGATTGATCCCTCCTTCATGTACTGTACACCCTCACCATCCTCTGTGTTTGTATTTATTGTGATACTTCTTTTACATTTTTTATTTCCCATAAACTAAAAATCCTAAGACTGCTGATTATGTTTGCTAAAATTCATATGTTATTGTTTGTTTGAGAGTGGAATGTCTCATATTTGTTTTGGTTTGGCACAATATCCATTCTCAGCGTGCTGCTTTTTGAGCTTGCATTCATCATGGTATTTTTCGTCTACACAACATGACACATTTTTTATCTTTTATGATTTCAATGTTTTTGTTTAAAGGATTACTATGGAGTTTTGTTGCGTTTTCTGTGAAATTATGAAAACAATATCCTGTTATATGCATTGAAATGTTGAAATTTGTTTTTGCACGTAGATTTGTTCAGTTTTGTTTTCTCATGCAACTATATTGACTTGGTACTGATACAAACATTTAATCTTAATTTACTTCAATTTGTTTGGCCTATAATATGTAAGAATAGTTAAAGGCATCAATGTATTATGTTTTAGTTTCCATTATAATTCACGTTATTTTAGTCAATTAGCTCTCGAATAGTGCTGACATAACCCATTGTTTGTAATATATTATCAGCACGAGATATGGGCCCTTTCCGATGTGTATGGATTCAGTCATATCATGGAGCGCAAGGAGTTGTGGTTTAGCATGAAGAAAAACTACAAGAAGAAACGAAAGGGCTCAACCGGAGCATAAGTCTCATGCTAACGGAAGTTTTCCTATCCAAAACATTAATTTTATATTTTATGGTTATCATTACGAATAGCGGAACAATAATTTTGTTTTTCGCACTTTGTCCGCTCGAAATTAGGTTGGAGGTTCAAGAAAATAACAACTTTTTTTTTTTTGCACCCCGAAAAAAATTAAAACACCAATGAAAAATGAAATTGCCTTTATTATTCAATTCATGGTGCATTGTGAATAATTTATTGTGTTTTAAGGGTGCAAAGTGCTATTATTATTTTTCGAGAGTGCAAAGTGCCAAAATAGTATCTTTCAAGAGTGCAAATTGTAATTAAGCCTATTTCTATCCATCTACAACTTCATTAATTTTTTTATAATTAAAAAATATAAATTTTGCCACAGCTAAATTATGAGGTATAGATGGTTTTGTTTTGAGATCTACTACATGGATTTGTACACTTTGTCACGACTTCTCCACATATTAATTTTGATGGTGTTGAAAAATAACGGAGAAAGATATGACAAATGAAAATATGTTGTACTTCCGACAAACTATACAATCTCAAGTTTATTTGCTCAATTGTGAAAACTATTGTTAATTGTATTGACCAAGTTCTCAATATTATGTATCCATCTTATTACGATGTTTTTATGTTATGTGATATATTCTCAATTATTTCATTTCAATGTATTCGATATACTAAGTTTTAAATAATTTTGTTTTGTTTTGTTTTGTAATGGTATCCCGTGCAACGCACGGGCATGGTTACTAGTAATGTGTAAATTGATTTCATTTTCACAAAAGTTGTGTAGTTTTTATCCAACATTCTTGTAGTTATTTTATATTTTAGTGACGTCTCAATAATTTTGGTATACACAATTTATTTAGTTTTATAAGATTATTGTGAATTTTATAATTTAATTATTAAATTTAATATTTTTAAATTATTTGAAGTTTTAAATTCAATTTAAACTTTGTAGGGCTTTTAACTGGCAATTATCAAAAGTACAAGGGTTTCTTTGCAATTCACTGAAATTGTTATCAAAGGGCATTTATGTCATTTCATTTAGAACTGTAGAACCATTCCAAACGCCGTGTGTGAATTACTCGACGGATTTTTTTTGGTCTTTGGTTAGGGTTATGTTAAAACTTAAAATTGATATTTGAAGAGTGTTTCTAGGCTCTAGCAATCCAGTATATTAATTAAATTTTCATTCTTTATATTTCTTTTTATATTTTGTTTGTAGAAATGATCCTTTTGTTACTGTGAACGAGATGGACAAAACATTTCCATAACAGTTACAAATATTAAATAAAGATGAGTTTTCCTCTTTTAATACACATTTAAGAATTTGTACCTCTTGGACAGGTAATTTTAGACATGTGGACCTTCAAATTTGATGACTAAGTTAGTGCATTTGGATAAAAAATGTAATAACAGATGGAATTGTAATAAACTGATGTAAGGATATGAAATTGGAGTACAGCCAATGTGAAAAAAAAAACAAATAAATAAATTATATATAAGTAGTGGAATTGAATCTGAGTAATGGCAGTTGCAGAGAAGTAGGTGAAGAAGCACAAAAATGATGGAGGGGCACATTTAATTGTGGCAGTAAATGAGGATACATAAATATTATTATGGATCCCCTTTGGATTTCTGGCCTTTTCACTTCTGTCAATGACCTCTTTCCTTTGACTATTCATATCGTAATTATAAAAAAAAAAATTAAAAAAAAAATAGCATTTATAAATCTTTGATGGCTATTTAGGAGACAGCTAGCAACTACCGAACCTGTTTTCTTTTGTATATTTATGTATGATTGATATTGATCAGACACAAATTTTTAGTGAATTTGAGAATTCATTCATAGGGAAATTGTTAAGAACACTTAATTAAATTAAGGATATATCATTATTTTTCTTGTAAATATATTCACTTTATTCAAACTTATTTGCTAATAAGGGAAACTCTTTAATATATGTCAAAGTTAGATCTAATTTTTTGAAACCCAAACACAACTCCAATTTCATAATTTAAACTCTAATTTAGCCTAATTTCATCAATTGACCAATTTCGACACCTAACCCTATCTTGACCTTAATGTTGATTGCCCTCGCCGGTCTCCGACATTGCTTTTTTTTTTAAACATTTGTTTTTTTAACTTTTTCGTTATTATGTTAATATTAATATTATTGTCTCAACCTGCAATTTTACTGTGTGAGACAGAAGTGCAATATTATTACCTCAGACAGTAAAATTAATATTCGATATTACTGTTTCAAACGGACAGTAAAATTAATGTGTTGGTTGTTAAAAAAAATTGAAAAAAAAGGTCAATAATGGAGACTGGCGGTCAACCCCGGTCTATAACTGGGGAAAATGTACTGAAAAAATTTATTTTTTTCAAAAAAATGCGAAAATGTAAGTTAATGTGATATATTTGTTAACATATGGGTCAATGTACAATATTTGTTAAGTTGAGACATTATGGATGAAATTGATGTCAATTATATTATGATGGATATTTTGTACAAGAAACAAGGAGATGAGCTATTTTATAAGACTAACTTTAGTTGTATAGGAGTAGAAATAAATACTCCTTGGAGTTATATGCAATTTACCCTTCATTCATATATGATATAGGTTTATTGTGTTTACTTGTAGTGTTAAAAAAATTATTATGTTGATTTTACTAACAAAACTTCCGTATGATTCAAAAAATCAAAGGCAAAAAATACATCCAAAAACTAAGGAATTGTGAGTTTAAATAAACACATTGTAGGGGATTTATACCAAAAACAAATAACCTTTTTTTAGCAATTCAAAATAATGCAAAGAGGATTTACAATTAACCTTGTATGATGCATATCTATGTGACCCCATTTTTCTATGTTACACCACGTGATATTTTTACGGATTGTTTTGGTACGGTAATGCTATGAAATATTCCATTACTATAAGTTATGGTTGATACGCGGTAATGAATTATTTAATATTAATATCTCCAATACGCCCTATCAAGTTAATATGAAATATTTGAAATAGATAGCGGTGAGGTTCGAACACATGATCTTTCATCTAACCTGACTTTGATACCCTACTGAGTGACACCCTCAACCAAAAGTTTATGCTATTAGTAAAAAGTATCATTTAATATTAATATATCTGATAGTCAAAAACTTTGATACCTTACCTACGCGTGGCTTTCGCTGGTATAACATATACAGATCTTATATGTGAATGTGACCCCAGTTGATCGTATTGAGCTGTTTATTCAAATAACATTATGGGTTAGTTAGTTGGTTGTGGGCTTTTATTTCCATGTCGTTTGGATTTATTCAAATCTGTCTAGTTTGCAGAAATGATTGAATTATTTAAAGTTTGTTAATTTTTCTTGCAAAATAAATTATTAGTTTACTATATTTTTACATGATAAATAATAATTAATTCAACTGTCTTACTTTAGCTCTTTGGTGATGGTAAAATTCATTTTCGCAGCCGGGTTTTCAATCGAATAATTACAAAGGATTTAAACTTCGTCTTTAGGGCATCTTCAATGAAGTAATCAAACTCTATTTGGCTGTAAAATATAGAAATTGTGTAATAAATTCAACACCAACAAAAAATTTGAAGACAACGCCGTTCCTGAGATTTTGGGGCCTCAGGCGAGATTTGAAAACGGCAAAAAAATGGGGCCCTTCTAAAATCTAATATAAAATTCATTTTTTTTAAATAGTGATAAACTCTATATTAACTCATTTTTGTAAGGTATATATAGCCACTGACAATGCTAGAAAATTTGATATATAGTGGGGTTAAAGTTTTCGCGGGTTCGGGGGCAGCGGCCCTATTCTTTTTAAAGATAATTTGCATGAAATAGCACTTAAACAAGTGAATTTATATAAAAATAAATAACTAATGCATTATAAATTTAATAATTAGGGCCCATAATTAGAGGAATTATAGAAATAAGTAACAATCGTTGATTTATATCTATTTATGAATTAGGGTTCTCAATAATTATACATATAATATAATTTTTTTGAATAAATGTTAATATATAAAGGGTATACAAAATTTTGGGGGCCCTAAATTTTTTAAAATATCCGGGGCGCCTTGACGACTGTCTACTTTGCCTCCCCTCATAATCGGCCCTGTTTAAAGGGGTTTAAATTTTCAGATTTTTGCAAAATCTCCAAACTTGTTCCTAAATATAGGACTTTATTTGGAGACTCATACATATTTCATGGGACTTTGTTTAGAAACTCAAAATTATAGAGCCCTCCACCGTAGAATTTTATTTTTAGAGACTCTAAAATTTTATCGGATCTCCATATGAGTCTCCAAATTCTGTAATGTCCAAATATATTGAAAAATATATATATACATACAAATTGATCCCTGCCATTAATTCTTTTATCTACATTGCTGTAAAAAATAATTCAAACAAATGAAAGGACAAAATATTAACACAGATATATGTTCAAATATAATAAAAACTAATAAATACAATATTTTTTTGAACTGTATAAATAAATATAATACAATTTTAAATATAAAATAAGCACACCTTAAAAACTTAGAAGGATAAAAGAAAAAGAAATAAAAAGCCTAAATTAAAATTCGATTGGAAATTTATTGATGAAAAATAAATAAAAAGCCTATACAATCTTTTATTCACTATTATACAACCTTTGCCTTTGCCCTCGAACCCAACAAATAGAGAGTCTCCAAATAAAATCACATATTTAGGAAGACATTTAGAAATTTTGTCAAAGTCTCTAAATTTGCATATCCACTAGAATCCTTATTGGTGTTGCCTTTTTTTTTTTCGCAGAAGTGCTATAATTTAGAACCCACTAGAGTATTAGTAGGGATGGCAAAAAAAACCCGAACCGCTACTTATTCGCGGGTATCCGCTCCGTTTACAACCTGTTACCGAAACCATTAGGGTTTGGTAATGGTTTTGGTAAAAGAAAAAAAAAAACCGTCATAGTTTTGGTATGGTTCTGGTTTTACCTTTACGGTTATGGGTACCCAACCATTTAATATATATATTGTAACACCCCGCCCTTTCGGATAACTCGTTTTATATTTTTATTATTTTCATAAGTAGATTTTACGTTTAGAAGTTTTATGTGCTAATAGGATAATTTATTATGAGCTAGCCTAGTTATACATGCATTCTTGATGAACTTTATGTGTGACTTAAATTATCTGATTAGTTGATTTATGAGAATCGAATATTTGAAAATTTCACACGAAAAATAACTAATTGAAAATTTTCATATTTTAATTAGATTATTGTATTCTAGAATTTAATTTGGATAGTTGGAATATATTTATGCAAACACTAAATTTTTAGAAAAATAATAAATTCATGCATATTAGATAATTAAATGAGTGAATAAACTTAGAAATAAAATTTTCCCCACTCTTCTTGTAATCCATGTGGAGACACACATGGATTTTATTTTCCATGTGTACAATTCTTTAATGTAGAAATGCTCATTAGTTGGGAGAATTGAAGGCTTAAGTGGCTTGTACTTTCTTCATTGAGAATGGTACTCCACTTTACCTTTTAATTCAAGACCCATTTACTCCCTCTCTCTCCACCTAAGCATTTGAAACCCACTCTCTCTCTTCTTCCTCTCTCTAAATTCGGCCATCACCACCATCCCCTCACCAAGACTCCATTTTTACTCAAGCTCAAGCCAGAGAACCATCTCCAATCCAACCCACCTAAAGAGGAAATTCCAAGAACACCCCCAAATGCTTGCAAAACTCTATAAATAGAACCCAACACCCAAGTGAATTTTCATCTTCTCCACCATATCTTAAAGCTCTTAAGAAAATATTCTTCTTCCTTCTTCTCCTCCATTTCAAAATTATTAGTGTAGGAAGCTCGAAATCTCTCCTCATTTCCAAAAAGAAGTTTCTTCAACTAAAAGTGTAAGAAAGCTCTCATTTTTCTTCTTCTCTTTCAATTTCGAATGTTTTCTTCTAATTTTTTTTATAATTTCTTCAAGGTTCTTGTAGTGGGTTATTCAATCCACCAATTCCTTCATATTCCCAAGAGAAACTAGGTGAGAATTTCACATTCTTACTACAAGTGATTCTTCACCAATATTATTTCTTATTTCTCCTTCTTTGTTCTTAATGGCCGAAAATTTGGGAAGTTATAGTACTTTAATTGTTTATTGTTAGATCATCCATGCATGTGATGATCTAAGCTTTAATTGAAATAATCTTGAAGAACTAAGAATAATATGATAATTTAAATTTTTTTTTATGTATGTATATATATATATACTAGACCTGCGTGATCTTAAGGAAACTTCGATCCATGGTTTTCGTAAACCTGCGTGGTCGAAGAAAGTACTTGATCCATGGTTTATTTATAATGTAGATGTGCTATATATAAGTATATGTTTCTATGAGTATATATATCGACCTACGTGGTTGTAAGTGTACTCCCTTCGGGTCGAGAAAGCTTACGATCCATGGTTTATGATCTATGAGTAATAAGATAATATACAAAGATAAAAACCGAGAACAAGATTAATAAAAATGATTTTTTTTTGTGATGGAATTGTTGATGGTTCGAATATTTTGGAAAGAAAATGAAATAAACGGAAATTTGGTGCTACTTGAAAGAAAACTTCAAGTCTCTTGAGAAAGAGGGCTTGAACTTTAATTAATAAACTTGGGGATAGTAATTATAAATAACCGAATGCTTTGAGTTGTTTTGCTATATGTGATCTATGTTCTTTGCTTGAGTTGTTATGTGTCTTACTTGCTTTTGTGATTTTGTGACTAAACTATGTGCCTTTGTGAAATATGTGGAAATATGTGTGCTTATGTGAAAGCTAACTTTGAATATGTGAAATGAAGAGTATATACTAACTTCACTTGCACGTTTTTAAAATTGGAAAGTCTTGTAAAACATAGATCGAATAAGCATGGGGTATGAGGGACCGGTACCCCAAAAATGAGATGAAGAGTGTGTGGTTTGATTCCACTTATGAAACGGGTTCCAAATAAATGAAGGCTTATTGTCTGATGTTTTACTTGATTTTTCAAAGGATATCCGAAAAAAAATATTTTTCTCACACAACTAATCAAGTTGCTTGAATTGAATGAAAGTATGTACTAACCTCACTTGCACGTTTTTAAAATTGGAAAGTCTTGTAAAACATAGATCGAATAAGCACGGGTTATGAGGTAGACACGGCCACGGGCCGGGTTTGACCTAGACCCGGCCCGGACCCGACCCGTGGACTGCCCCGCCCCGCCCCGGCCCCGCACCGTTGACCATCAACCCGGACCCGGACCCACCCATACACGGGTCGGAGAGGATTCGAACTCGAGACGAATTGGAAAGATTGGGCATATCTTTCCACTGGGGCCAAACACAACATTTGATAATATTTAGGCAATAAATATATATAATATAAAACTCCGGTAAAATGATTTAATTGGCATGTAAATATGTTAAAGAAATTATTAATTTTCATATTAATTATTAGTAAATAAGTTTAATTAAATTATTAGCAAATGCAAACTTTAAATATATATATATATATATATATATATATATATATATATATATATATATATATATATATATATATATATAAAAGCACGGTTCAATACTTCAAAACATCCATTATTAATTACTATATCAATATAATCTCCACTATTGAAAAATATATACGATTGAATCAATTCAATATTTAATCAAATGCGTATACTTAATACAAACTCACTTTTGTTATTAAAATCGATAGTGTGAAAAAATCGAATGAAAAATTAAATAATATGTTTATTTAAAAAAAATAGATTATAACTCATTTCAATGAATTTAAATCGATTAACCTCAATTGTTGACAAGAACTTATTAATATTATTGAGTATTTTATCATAAGATAATTATTTAAAAATATAAATGATGTTTATTTTAACAAAAATAGATTATATCTCAATTCAATTAATTTTCTTACTTTAAAAATAATATTATATATGACTACTATATTCAAAATATTATGATGCAATTTCTCTTTTAATAATTGGTTTAATTTGTAAAAATCGTAAGAATTAAATTGTAGATCATATGATTTAATCCTTTTTTTAACATATACATTTTATTCAAATATTAGAATTGAATCGTAAGATTTAAATGGATTAACCTCAAGTTCTTTCAATTTATTTTAATTTTTTTATTATATTATATTTGTGAATAATTTAATTAAAATTCTTTAATAATTATGAATATGATAATTAATAATCCATTAAACATTATTTTTATAATCATTTTACACTATATGTTATTGTTATATATATTTTTTGCAAGTAATTTCACAAACAATTTCCTTGTCTCACTGGTTTGGATTGGCATTTTCATGTGAAGGGAACCAGAGTTCGAACCCCATTCCAAGCATATTTTGGAAAAAATTTCAAAATCCAGTTCGGACCCGGACCCGGACCCGACCCGACCCGGGGCCGTGTCTAGTATGAGGGAGCGGTACCCCAAAATGAGATGAAGAGTGTGTGGTTTTATTCCACTTATGAAACGGGTTCCAAATAAATGAAGGCTTATTGTCTATGGTTTTACTTGATTTTTCAAAGGATATCCGACTAAAGAAAATGATTTTCTCACACATTGTATGAGCACTTGAATGAATGTATATGCAAAAGAATGACGACTCCCTTGTGAGGGATCTCCTCTTATTCCTTATGAAATGATGGTACACCGAGATGGTAAAGGTAAATCGGTAAAATTCCTTAAAGAAATGGTGATTAAGGTATATGTGTACTTGTACATGTATGTATATGTATGATTATATGATTCCTTGTCTAAGTGTATTTAATATTCTATGGAATTCTCATTGAGTCTCAAAGACTCATATAGGTGTTGAATTGCTTGTAGGATTACCCGATTTCGAGCCCGAGGTTCGTGGTTGAAGTTGAGTTCGTGGATCAGGAGAAGAGTTCATATGGATGCATGGTGGATTTTGGGTGCTCTTAATATACTAATGTGGTTCTATTTGTACAATTTGCTATTAAGGATATTCGACACCGTTATAGGTGTTTATTATCGTTCCCTTCCGCGTATTGGAGGAACTTAATGCATAATGTGTAATGTGACATAGGATTAAGATTACCTATTTTGATATACATTATGATAATTCCTCAAAAACTTATGTAACTTTAGGGCAAGTTTTCCTAAAAACCTTATAAAATGCCCATCGGCTAGTTATGTGTTGTGTTCTGCTTAGTAGTTTAATAATTCGTGTTAATTATCTCTTTTATACATTATTGCATGAAATTTTACAGCATCATAGGTCTATCTTTTAGGTTCATGTTGATAGGTCTTTTGCATTAATTGGATAAGCCGTGAATTAGTTACGAATTGTTTACCAACTCTGCTCTGAAACAGAGTCATTGTAGTATTTACAATCAAATACGAAGTGTTTCTCACTCAAAAGGATTTATTCCACTTGGGATAAACTCCTAACTTACTAATGTACTTTAGCATATAATTTTATGATTTTTAAAACAGTAGGGAATTTATAAAAAAAATTCAAAGGTCACTCCCCTGCTTTAGATTTTCAAACTGTACAGTTGTACCATTTTAATTATTCCTTTCAAATGGCTCAAGTTATTTAAAAACTGTTTTTACTAGGCTATCTAGACCCTTATTAGAGAATGTGGTAAAAATTTCAAGTGTTTGGCATGAACGGTTAGAGAGTTATTTATTTGTTTGATTGATAGATCGAAACTGTCCAAAATTTTCTCACTTTGCTAAAATGGGACTTAATCTCTAGTCATGCATGCATAGTTTGTGAAATTGATTAAGGGAATGTTGTTTGGTAATATGTGGACACTCTTACTCTGATTCTAAAAGAAATTTTTTGTCGGAATTTTCTATTCCCGATTAATTTATTTCAAAGTCTTCCGCTATCATATTCTAACATAATACGAATAAAAATAATAGTTTGGCAATAATTTAGGGAGGATATATTTGTATAATTTACTTTTTTTTTTTTTTTTTTCCTCCTCTTTTTCTGAGAGTTAGTTAAACTTTATCGAACTCAAAGCTATTTTTTATTACCATAATTTAAATGGTAAATGGGTACCCGTGGGTACCTAGATATTCGTTGTAACGATTATGGTATTTCCATTAACTTTTTAAATAGGTTTGCTATGGTCATGGTTTGAGTTATATATTAAATGATAATGATTCTGGTATTACATTTTTTCGAGGGTACCTGCTCCACTGCCATTCCTAGTATGGAGTCTCCACTGGGAACGCCCTTAATAAGCACTTCGACAACAAATTCCAACTGAAAAGTTCTAATTTCACCTAGATGTTCTTAAATTGTATCTTTACCATTCAGCTAAATATAAAATCATTTTTCGTTTTTCACAACTAAAGAAACTCACAATTCTTTTTACAACATCCATGTATTTAGACTCACCTGTAATAAAATCCAAACCGGTCTAAACTTTTCACAACACCATAAACTATTAAGGGGTCTTTACAAGTAAGCCCATCAATGAGTATTTATTCATAAAGAGATCCAGGCAAAAAACTCATTTACCAATAAGTCCATACATGGTCCAGATTTTTGTAAAGGACTAAAATAACCCCTCATACTTTAATATGCTCCAATTTCATCCTTAACTTAATTGAACTTCAATTTGACCCCAAATTTCACAAATTATTCAATTTTGCCCCAAACCTTTTTTTTTCAATTTTTTTTCCCGCCGGTCTCCGGCGTTGACTTTTCAATTTTTTTTTTCTTCCGGATTTTTTCGCCGGATTCCGGCGTTGACTTTTTTGAATTTTTTTTCTTCTTTTGTTTCTTTCCGTAACCTTTTTTTTCCGTTTAAACAGCAATATTGCTGTGATTGACAGTAATATTAACTATATTACTGTTAAACACAGTAAAATTAACTAAACTATAGTTTAACACAGTAATATTGCTATATTAATCTGTAGTACAGTAATATTAACACAACAAAACTCATTATTATTGTGTAATAAAGTAATATTACTATGTTGACCGTTCAACAAATGTAAACATAATAAAAAGTCAAAAGAATTAATATTACTGTGAGTGACAATAATATTGCTATAACAACAGTAATATTACCGTCGACCACAGTAATATTACAATAATAGACAGTAATATTATTACGTTACTCCGTGAATAACTCAAACAAACAAAAAATTCCAAACAAAATAATAATATTGATATGGTTGACAGCAATATTACTATAACAACAGTAACATTACCGTCAACCTCAGTAATATTATTGTGTTTACAGTAATATTACAATAATAGACAGTAATATTATTACGTTACTCCGTGAATAACTCAAACAAAACAAAAAAACCCAAAAAAAATAATAATATTGATGTTGTTGACAGTAATATTATTGTGTTTACAGTTATTTTACTGTCAACGACAGTAATATAATTACGTTGACTTGTCATTGACAGTAATATAATTACGTTAATTAACTGTCATTGACAGTATAATTACCTTAATTTACTGGCAGTGATAGCACAATTACGGTCAACGTTTAGCGGCCGACGTAAAAAAAAAAAAGAACACTAAAAAAAATTAGCGCCGGAGACCGGCGAAAAAATCCGAAAGAAAAAAAAAATTGAAAAGTCAACGCCGGAATCCGGCGGCAAAATTTTTTTTTTTGAAAAAAAAAGGTTTTGGGTCAAAATTGAATAATTTGTGAAATTTAGGGTCAAATTGAGATTAAATTAAGTTAAGGATGAAATTGTAGCATATTAAAGTATGCTCCAAAAAAAAGTCAAAATTGAATTTTTGTGGTCAAAATTGGATTTTTGTGGACAAAATTGATTAAATTGAGGTTACAATTAAGAATTGAGTATAAATGATTGATGGTAATATTGGGATATACATGAATGTTTCCTTTATTTATAATAAATATTAAAGGGATGGACTTATTGGTGAAAGAGATATAGCCCGTAAACCTAGAATAATAAAAATGTTTGGTTGGGGACTTATGCATAAAAACCCCAACTATTAATAAAAATATAGATTACATTATTTATTATAATATTACAAAACAAATCTAATTGTATTTTAAAATTATTATTATCTTTAACTAAGATAACTTATCCCAATATTTCACAAAATTAATTTATTTGTACAATATAGAGTTGATTCTCTCTAGTCAAGCATCGGCCCAGTGATCCAAGCCCATTTATTTACACACGGCTTCCAACACTAGGCAACAATGCATTCCAGGCAACTTTTATTTTGCGACTAAAATGGATTCGTCGCAATTTTGTGACGTTTTATAACAAAAACGTCGCAAGAATACAAAAAGAAAGAACCCATAAATAGAACTGCGATGATAACAAATTACGTCGTAAATATCGTTGCATTAAAGCTCGCGAGCATTTGCTACGAATCAACTCAATCTTCGCAATAGTGTGCGACGATTTTTCTACAAAACGTCGCAATTAGTTTTTTAATAAATATTTGCGACGTTTAATTATTTTCGTCGCAATTGTTTAAAATAAATAATAACTTGCAAATTATTATGTGACGTTTTCTGGTTTTCGTCTCAAGGATTTGAATTAATTTGCTCAGCCAAGCGGGAGATGAATCTGCTGAGAGCCACTATCTTTTCTGGCAAATTATGTACCTCTTTGATACTATGAGGTGCAGACATTTCCAAAACAACTCGTACCTTCTCCAGATTGAACTCGATACCGTTTTTGGTTCCAATACAACCCAAAAAATTTACCTATTTGTACACCAAACGAGTACTTCACCAGGTTCATTATCAATCCATACCTTCGGAGCGTTGAGAATGTTTTCGCAAGATTAGCTATCTGAAAGCTTGCATTTTTACTTTTGACAAGCATATCGTCCGAATAGACCTCTATGTTTCACCCTAATTATACAGCAAAAACTTTATCCACAAGTCTTTAATTAATTACATTAATTAATTATCGAGTTTTCAAAACAATTATAGAACCTCAACTAGCATAAATCATTCAAATAATGTTGAGGTACTACTAATTAAGTTGAACTATAATCAATATTATATATGTGTTCTATTAATTGAAATCAATTTAACAAATTAAATCAATTTGATTAATCTAACACCTATTTACTAAAATAGATGATTGTCGATCCAATTATCTAATTGGGATTAATTGAAAATAATTTTCCAAAAATTAAAATCAATTTGTTTTAAGTTTAATTTTAGAAATCTGAATTTTTTTTTTTTTTTTTATTTTCAGTGAACCGGTTCGGCCCAACCGGTCTGACCGGTTCGGACCGAAGCGGTCCGGTTCTGTCCGGTCCAGCTGACCCAAATCAATGGGCCGGGTCAGTCGGTCCGGGAACCGGTCTAACCGACCCGAATCCACGTGGATTCGGTCAACTAAATCGCACACAACCATCGAACCGGCCGGTTCGACCGGTTCGATCCGAACAACAAAAACCGACGTTTTTTAAAAACAATTTCAGATCCGATTTTCCAATTTTAAACAATTTTAAAGCTGGAAAAATTCTAAACAATATTTCGAAAATATTTTAAACTTACGAAAACTCCCAATTACATAATACGAGAATCACTACTTTAATAAATCGAACATGCATAAAATCATAGCATATTAAACGACACAATTAATTGCGCAACGAGCTCTGATACCACTGTTGGGTTTCGGGCACGTGTACGCAACGGAAAATAAAAATTTAATGTGATTTAAACGACTTTAAATCACACAAGCACATGCCCGACAAATTAAAATCAATTAATTGCGTACCTTTGCGCTTCCAGCGAAATTAAAAACAACATACATGCTAAATAATTTAACCGAATTTAAATCAATTAACATGCTCGCGTTTAAACCAAATAACATGCTTGCAACGATTAAAACGATTACACATAATCACATAAAATCATACGAAAGCAAACATGAAAATATAGTTTAAACGTAAACGAATCGAAACAAGGGATTCGTGTGTTTACCTCTTGAAGCGTGAGGTAGGAGCGTTTAGCAAGTCGAGATTGCTACGGAAACCAATCCGTACAATCGGGGCAGCAGCGGTGCAGCAGCAGCAACGGCGAGGCGGGCCGTGGCGGCGCGTGTAGCTCACGCGCGGTCTTCGGGCGGCGCGTGGGGTTGCGTGCGCCTTCGGCTCGTATGCTGCTCCTCGATTCTTCGATCTTCGATCTTCCTCCTCTCGGATTTCACCTCGTATACTTTGATCTACTAAACACGTGGCACTAGACACGTAATAGTTAGAAAAACGGAAGAAAAAGAGAAGGAAAGAAGCTACCAAGACAATGGGCCGATGAACGGCCGATTCCGGCGAAACGGCGGGGAGGACGGCGGTGGTGGCCGCGGGAGAGAGAGGCCGAGAGAGAGAGGTGGACGGCTGCTAGGGTTAGGGTTTGTGTTGTGTTTGTGCAAGACCTATAAATCAAGTATTTATATGTCTTGCATAAAACCCTAGCGGGCTTAAGTTGGACCGGGCCCAACAGCTTAAGTCCGTTAGTACTTTTACTTGCTCGTCTCTCTTAATTCAATGACCGAAAAATTGCAACGATTATATTTTCGGAATCATTATAACTTCCTCGTCATTACGAGTGCCATCTCTCATTTTCCAACTTTCCAAAAGTGGAAACCCTAGTTCAGTGCACTTTCTAAATTTGGAAACTTCCCGATTTAGAAAGTTCACTAATACGTTCGCCTATTCTTTTCCTTTTTCTCATTCTCATTCGTAATTCCAAATTACGAATGTTGGACTCAATCGTATTGACTTCCAATTATGCAAAGATAAACTATTTTATCTCTGACCGTTTATTCAAAGATCTCATGTGCACGAGCAGTGTGACCCTCGATGGTTCAGGTGTAAGCTAGCCGTGGGCCCACAACCCTTTGTGGTCAAAACTCGTCCCTTAGAGTTACGATTAAGATGAAGCTCGTTTCACCTTAATCACCCAACGAATCAAGATTGGCGTCTAGCAACTACGCGTCATGATTCCCTAGATACAAATGAAGTGTCTGCAAGAACCTTCAGATATAGTTAACGTACAGTACGGTCCCTTCGATTCATATGTCCCGATCGAACTAGAGGCATTTGTTCATCGAGACCTCTTTATATGTTCGATGACGGTGCGATCGTTCTTAGTGTCGTAATCCTTACGTGCATGACTTAGAGAATCGAATTCTCTAATTATCACTTAGTCAGCTCTGGCCAGAGACTTAGAATGATTACAAACTTTCAGAACACACAGGACATCCAAGACTATTCTAGCGATCGAATTCCCGACTACAATGCACAGACCTCCCACTAGATTTCGGACTGCACGAACACTGGCCCTTGGGATGGTCCTCGGTGGAACTCAGGGACAGGTCACGATACAGCTGGTCTTCTAGTGAAGTCACGGTGATGTCTAGGTCATAAGGACTAATGGTGTACAACTATACCATAGATATCTCTACTCGATTATTGGGAACCACTTAGAGATTTCTAGGGTGAGGGAGTTCAGTGAACTCGTCAACTTACGAGCACCCACTTATGCATGCCGATATCACAATACCGTTTACTGATGAGATGCAGTACACATACACTAAGTGCTAGTCTTAATGGGAAAGGCCGATATCCTCATTAGTGGCGTAACCCTTCGACTAGGAACACGTTTAACAGTTATAATACTTGAGTAAATATCTCACGATCCTAACGATCAATTACTAGTACTTGTAATAACTGTAAGGACTATATCTATGCTTGTGACAAAGGGACAAAGATATAGAATGCCAAGGTGTTATATCATTAATACGAATAAAGGTTCGTTTATTACAATAATAAATACGAAAGACCACAACCACATGTTGGCTTGTTGGTCACCTACTCTAACAATCTCCCACTTGACCTAAAGCCAACTACCCATAAATCGCAATCCCATCGACTCTCGATGTTTCTCATGGACCGATCTCGGTAAAGGCTTCGTGAAGGGGTCTGCTACGTTCTCTTCCGAGGTGACTCGTTCAACTTTAACTTCACCTCTATCAATGATCTCTCGGATCACGTAATTCTTCCTCAGAATATGCTTCGACTTCTGATGAGATCGTGGCTCCTTAGCTTGCGCCACGGCTCCGGTGTTATCACAGTACAACGGTACTAGATCACTAGCATCAGGAATGACACCCAACTCTTGGATGAATTTCCTTATCCAAGTCCCTTCTTTTGCAGCTTCGGACGCTGCAATGTATTCCGCTTCGGTAGTGGAATCGGCCGTCGTGCTTTGCTTGGAACTCTTCCAACACACGGCACCACCATTAAGCGTGAATATAAATCCAGAATTCGACTTCGAGTCGTCCACATCCGATTGAAAACTAGAGTCAGTAAAACCCTCTAATTTCAACTCGGCACCCCCATAGACCAAAAATATATCCTTAGTTCTTCGCAAGTACTTAAGGATATCTTTCACGGCTTTCCAGTGAGCCGGGCCGGGGTTAGACTGATATCTGCTTATGACACTCACAGCATACGCAATATCGGGTCTCGTACACAGCATTCCATACATTATGCTTCCTATGGCAGAAGCATAGGGCGTCCTTTTCATCTCCTCGATTTCACTAGGTGTTTGCGGACACATAGATTTCGAGAGACGAACCCCATGGGACATTGGCAAGAATCCCTTCTTGGATTCTTCCATGCTAAACCGTTTCATAACGGTGTCTATGTACAGGCTTTGGGATAAGCCAAGCATCTTCCTTGCTCTATCTCTATAGATGCGTATTCCTAATACGTAAGATGCTTCTCCCAAATCCTTCATTGAGAAACGTGTGGACAACCATGCTTTCGTTTGTTGCAGCATTTCTACGTCATTCCCAATGAGTAGAATGTCATCAACGTAAAGCACTAAAAATATTACTGCCCTCCCACTAACCTTCTTGTATACACAAGGTTCCTCCAGATTCTTCTCAAAATCAAACTCTTTGATAGTTGAGTCGAACCTAATGTTCCAACTACGGGATGCTTGCTTCAATCCATAAATGGATCGCTGGAGCTTGCAAACCTTTTGCTCACTTCCAGAAGATATGAAGCCTTCCGGCTGCGCCATGTAAATTTCTTCCTCAATATCTCCATTAAGGAAGGCGGTCTTCACATCCATTTGCCATATCTCGTAGTCGTACCACGCAGCTATGGCCAGCAAAATCCTAATGGACTTCAGCATCGCGACTGGCGAAAAAGTTTCCTCATAGTCAACACCTTGCCTTTGAGTGTATCCTTTTGCTACCAATCTAGCTTTATAGGTCGATACCTTTCCATCCACTCCAATTTTCTTCTTATAGATCCACTTGCAGCCTATAGGAAAAATTCCTTTGGGTGGATCTACTAAGGTCCATACCTTGTTGGAGTACATGGAGTCCATTTCGGATTTCATGGCAGTTAGCCAATGTCCCATGTCCGCATCCGATACGGCCTCATTGTATGTTCTTGGATCTTGTCCAAGATCAACATGATCTTCATCATTTTCGAGGAAGAATAACCTATCCGGTATTTTCCGAACTCTTTCGGATCTACGTACCGCAGGTTCAGGAGGTATATTAGTGGTTTGTTGTATTGGTTCGATTACTTGTTCTTGCGTTTGAACTTCACTTTGTGGTTCTTGAACTACTTCAAGTTCTATCATGCTGCCCTTTCTATCGGATAGAAACTCCCTTTCCAAAAAGGTGGCATTTCTCGAAACTAACGTCTTTGCTTCTTTGACATAGTAGAACTCGTATCCCATCGAGTCTTCGGGATACCCCACAAAATAGCACAAGTCGGATTTACTATCCAACTTATCTCCCACTAATCGCTTCACATAAGCGGGACAACCCCATATCCTAATATGTTTGTAGTTGGGTTTCCGGGAATGCCAAAGTTCATAAGGTGTGGATTTAACTGCTTTGGTGTTAACTCTATTCAGCAAATACGCGGCAGTATGAAGTGCATGACCCCACAAGTATGCCGGTAAGTTTGTGAACCCCATCATTGATCGAACCATATCTAATAAGGTTCGATTCCGACGTTCGGAGACTCCATTAAGTTGAGGAGTTCCCGGTGGAGTCCATTGGGATTGTATCCCATTCTCTTTTAGATAGTCAATGAACTCGATGCTCAAGTATTCTCCACCACGATCGGATCGCAGCTTCTTAATACTTCGTCCGAGTTGCTTTTCCACTTCGTGTCTAAAATCTTTGAACTTTTCAAATGTTTCAGACTTGTACTTCATCAAGTACACATACCCATACCTAGAATAATCGTCGGTAAAGGTAGCGAAGTAGTTATATCCACCCTTCGCACTAACACTTAGTGGACCACATACGTCTGTATGGATCAAATCCAAAAGACCCTCGGCTCGTTCCATTTTCCCTTTGTAGGGTGACTTGGTCATTTTCCCTTTAAGGCAGGATTCACAAGTTTGTAGTGATTTCACGTCCTCCAAAGAGAACAATCCTTCACTGACAAAATCGTTCATCCTTCTTAAAGAGACATGACCTAATCTAGCGTGCCAAAGTTGTGCGGGGTTTTGATCTATCTCCTTACGTTTTGCTGATATAACATTAATAGGTATTTCATTTGGATTTAGTTCATACAAGTTTTTTAATAGTCGTCCTTTGCAAATTAAATTCTCATTCTTTTGTATAATGCAAATCGAATTTCCAAAAACAAAAGTAAAACCTTCAATATCTAATACATGAATAGAAATAAGGTTTCTAATGAGCGACGGGACAAATAAACAATCGTTCAAAACAATAGGAAAACTAGAATCCAAAACATTTAAGTAAATTGTGCCAATGGCTTCAGCAACAACTCTTGCTCCATTCCCCATCCTTAGGTAGGTCTCACCCGCCCTAAGCCTTCGACTTCTTGTCATTAGCTGCAAATCATTGCACAAATGTGAGCCACAGCCCGTATCCAATACCCAAGAAGAAGAGTTGACAGACAAATTTACGTCAATGAAATACGTACCCTTTTCAGAACCTTTCTGCTTTAGGTAAGCCTTGCAGTTGCGGCGCCAATGTCCTTTCTTTCCACAGTGATGGCAAGCATCATCAACTTGTTTGCTAACCTTTGCTTTGGGGCCCCCACTACCTTCACCCACTTCGAACTTGCTGTTTGGGAAGGGAACTCTTTCCTTTCTCTTCTTTTGGAAAGAACTCTTCTTTCCAGAAGTAGCAGCAATGAGAACAGACTTCTCTTTCTTAATGGTGGACTCGAAGCTGACCAACATGTTCATTAACTCATCCAAGGGAGGATCTAGTTTGTTCATGTTGAAGTTCACTATGAACGATTCATAGGAACTAGGAAGGGACAACAGGATCAAATCCAAAGAGAGCTCGGCCGGGAGGGTGACATCAAGATTCACTAGCTTTTCAAGGAGAGTGATCATTTTGAGACAGTGCTCGTGGACCGAAGTCCCTTCGCGCAGTCTCGCTGTGATCAACTCCTTTGTAGCAGCGTACCTCGATGCCCTAATATTCTCACTATACATGCTATCGAGATGAGCCTTTATATCGAAAGCATGCATGTGAGACTCATATTTCCTCGCAAGCGCGGGCTCCATGGCGACTATCATATAGCACCTAGCATGAGTGTCATCTTTCTTCCAAACTTCATAAGTTTCCTTTTCAGCATCAGTCGCTGTGGCGGGTATAGTGGCGGGAAGTCTCTCGTTCAAAACATAGAGACGCCCCTCAACAGTTAGCACAAGCTTAAGACTACGCAACCAATCTAGGTAATTAGGGCCATTGAGTTTATTGTCGAGGATTGACATTATGGGATTCTTAGACATGATTATCTGAGACATATAGAGAAGAGGATTATTAGAGATTCACGTTAAATGATTGTTACAATTAAATGTTTGGACTTATGTTATTTAATTGTTCTCCCACTAATTTTATCGAGTTCCACTTCCCTCTAGTAGAGAAACGAGAAAACTGATTTTTCTTAATGGGCTTTAGGTCCAATAGACAAATATAACCCGTAGTTAATCTAGCCCGATTATATTTGCCCAAAGGTAGATCACAATCAATCATATCCACAATATGACCCTAAATTAATTTTCCTCACACTTGATAATGACCTAAGTTAATCTCGCGAATATCAAAATCGTCGTGTGTCAAGTCTAACCTACCAATCAAAGATGCTCATAGAACTTGATTATGCCAAACTAATGCAGTCCCTAGTTAATCTAGCCGACCACGTTAATCCAACATAACCCTTTTCTATGGCTACCTTCATCAATATGTCAATTGAATTACAGCTTACTCTACCATAGCACTCCCCGCTAACACGGCTTACTGCACTACAGCAAAGGGCTACACATAATCCAACCGTTGGCAGAAGGAAAGAAATAACTCAACAGATTGGGTCATTCTTTATAGCTTGAAATGATTCTCAATTAGATTAAGAATGAGGGGTTTTATTAAAAGTTTTATCTCATCAGAAGGTTCGGATTGGTCTATGTGATTCCTACATCTATGTTCTCTAAAGGTATATGGAAACGCATATTGTCCTAAGAGGAACATACGACCTAATTTCATAATTAATTACATTAATTAATTATCGAGTTTTTCAAAACAATTATAGAACCTCAACTAGCATAAATCATTCAAATAATGTTGAGGTACTACTAATTAAGTTGAACTATAATCAATATTATATATGTGTTCTATTAATTGAAATCAATTTAACAAATTAAATCAATTTGATTAATCTAACACCTATTTACTAAAATAGATGATTGTCGATCCAATTATCTAATTGGGATTAATTGAAAATAATTTTCCAAAAATTAAAATCAATTTGTTTTAAGTTTAATTTTAGAAATCTGAATTTTTTATTTTTTTTTATTTTCAGTGAACCGGTTCGGCCCAACCGGTCTGACCGGTTCGGACCGAAGCGGTCCGGTTCTGTCCGATCCAGCTGACCCAAATCAATGGGCCGGGTCAGTCGGTCCGGGAACCGGTCTGACCGACCCGAATCCACGTGGATTCGGTCAACTAAATCGCACACAACCATCGAACCGGCCGGTTCGACCGGTTCGATCCGAACAACAAAAACCGACGTTTTTTAAAAACAATTTCAGATCCGATTTTCCAATTTTAAACAATTTTAAAGCTGGAAAAATTCTAAACAATATTTCGAAAATATTTTAAACTTACGAAAACTCCCAATTACATAATACGACAATCACTACTTTAATAAATCGAACATGCATAAAATCATAGCATATTAAACGACACAATTAATTGCGCAACGAGCTCTGATACCACTGTTGGGTTTCGGGCACGTGTACGCAACGGAAAATAAAAATTTAATGTGATTTAAACGACTTTAAAGCACACAAGCACATGCCCGACAAATTAAAATCAATTAATTGCGTACCTTTGCGCTTCCAGCGAAATTAAAAACAACATACATGCTAAATAATTTAACCGAATTTAAATCAATTAACATGCTCGCGTTTAAACCAAATAACATGCTTGCAACGATTAAAACGATTACACATAATCACATAAAATCATACGAAAGCAAACATGAAAATATAGTTTAAACGTAAACGAATCGAAACAAGGGATTCGTGTGTTTACCTCTTGAAGCGTGAGGTAGGAGCGTTTAGCAAGTCGAGATTGCTACGGAAACCAATCCGTACAATCGGGGCAGCAGCGGTGCAGCAGCAGCAACGGCGAGGCGGGCTGTGGCGGCGCGTGTAGCTCACGCGCGGTCTTCGGGCGGCGCGTGGGGTTGCGTGCGGCTTCGGCTCGTATGCTGCTCCTCGATTCTTCGATCTTCGATCTTCCTCCTCTCGGATTTCACCTCGTATACTTCGATCTACTAAACACGTGGCACTAGACATGTAATAGTTAGAAAAACGGAAGAAAAAGAGAAGGAAAGAAGCTACCAAGACAATCGGCCGATGAACGGCCGATTCCGGCGAAACGGCGGGGAGGACGGCGGTGGTGGCCGCGGGAGAGAGAGGCCGAGAGAGAGAGGTGGACGGCTGCTAGGGTTAGGATTTGTGTTGTGTTTGTGCAAGACCTATAAATCAAGTATTTATATGTCTTGCATAAAACCCTAGCGGGCTTAAGTTGGACCGGGCCCAACAGCTTAAGTACGTTAGTACTTTTACTTGCTCGTCTCTCTTAATTCAATGACCGAAAAATTGCAACGATTACATTTTCGGAATCATTATAACTTCCTCGTCATTACGAGTGCCATCTCTCATTTTCCAACTTTCCAAAAGTGGAAACCCTAGTTCAGTGCACTTTCTAAATTTGGAAACTTCCCGATTTAGAAAGTTCACTAATACGTTCGCCTATTCTTTTCCTTTTTCTCATTCTCATTCGTAATTCCAAATTACGAATGTTGGACTCAATCGTATTGACTTCCAATTATGCAAAGATAAACTATTTTATCTCTGACCGTTTATTCAAAGATCTCATGTGCACGAGCAGTGTGACCCTCGATGGTTCAGGTGTAAGCTATCCGTGGGCCCACAACCCTTTGTGGTCAAAACTCGTCCCTTAGAGTTACGATTAAGATGAAGCTCGTTTCACCTTAATCACCCAACGAATCAAGATTGGCGTCTAGCAACTACGCGTCATGATTCCCTAGATACAAATGAAGTGCCTGCAAGAACCTTCAGATCTAGTTAACGTACAGTACGGTCCCTTCGATTCATATGTCCTGATCGAACTAGAGGCATTGGTTCATCGAGACCTCTTTATATGTTCGATGACGGTGCGATCGTTCTAAGTGTCGTAATCCTTACGTGCATGACTTAGAGAATCGAATTCTCTAATCATCACTTAGTTAGCTCTGGCCAGAGACTTAGAATGATTACAAACTTTCAGAACACACAGGACATCCAAGACTATTCTAGCGATCGAATCCCCGACTACAATGCACAGACCTCCCACTTGATTTCGGACTGCATGAACACTGGCCCTTGGGATGGTCCTCGGTGGAACTCAGGGACAGGTCACGATACAGCTGGTCTTCTAGTGAAGTCACGGTGATGTCTAGGTCATAAGGACTAATGGTGTACAACTATACCATAGATATCTCTACTCAATTATTGGGAACCACTTAGAGATTTCTAGGGTGAGGGAGTTCAGTGAACTCGTCAACTTACGAGCACCCACTTATGCATGCCGATATCACAATACCGTTTACTGATGAGATGCAGTACACATACACTAAGTGCTAGTCTTAATGGGAAAGGCCGATATCCTCATTAGTGGCGTAACCCTTCGACTAGGAATACGTTTAACAGTTATAATACTTGAGTAAATATCTCACGATCCTAACGATCAATTACTAGTACTTGTAATAACTGTAAGGACTATATCTATGCTTGTGACAAAGGGACAAAGATATAGAATGCCAAGGTGTTATATCATTAATACGAATAAAGGTTCGTTTATTACAATAATAAATACGAAAGACCACAACCACATGTTGGCTTGTTGGTCACCTACTCTAACATCTCTTACATGACTCATTCTAAATAAACAACACAGTTCTTCCTTAATAATATGGCGTCCTTGGTCGTACCAAAGTGCCTCTTCTCTTGTTTGACATGCCTCATGTCTTGGTTCATATGCAACATGTGAACACTGACCGGCTGCTGGTTAATTCCAGTTAAATCCTCCAGCTTTTATGCAAACATGTCAGCATTAGCCTTCCATAATTGGATTAGCTTGTGTTTGAGATCATCCTTCTAACTGGACCCGATCCGAGTGACGCACTCTCAGGACAGGTAATAAGTCTACGCTCATCAACTTGTGCTCGACTGTGTTCCATCTTATCACCGGGGTCAACCTTATCTCGCTTTTCATCACCAAATTCTTCTTGAGGCCCCTCGATCATTTGTTAGAGTGGGTGGCTAACAAGCCCACTTCAGGCTGTGTTTTTTCACACTACTCGTAAGTATTCTAGTTCGTGTTAGTGAAAAACTCCATTTTGGCAAGCTATATTTGTTTTCCCATGCGTGAGCATAAATATAGACCTTATAGTCACTAAAATTGCTAATAGCTGGTCTAGGAGAACTGTGAGATACTTCTATCAGCATTGTGAGTATTATACATGTTCCTAGATGATACGTTACACCAATAGTTAAGATAGTGATCTTTTCTATTTGAGACTAGTACTTAGTGTATCTGAGCTACGTCACATCATCTACGATGTAGAGACATTAGCATACTTGAGTGGGTGCTCATAGTCGATGAGTTCACTAAACTCCCTCGTCAAAGAATCTCCAATTAATTTTCACAAATTGAGTAGACGTTCTACGATTATAGTTGTACACCATTAGTCCTTAGTTCTCATACATCACTGCAACTTCATTAGAGGGCCAAACGTGTTGTGACCTATCTCTGAGTTTCACCGAAGACCGCTCGAAGGGCCAACGTTCGCATAGTCCAAAAATCTAATGGGAGTTTGTGCTTTGTAGTTTGGATTCGACCGATTCCCAACAAAAACCTAAAACGACAGTCGATAGAAAGAGAACCGATGAGTCGAATCCAACAGTGGTTGAACCATCAAATTTCGATCACCGGTAACAAAGAAGCGATGCCAAGAAACACCCCTAGGAGCGGAAAATTGAGATAAATAGAGAGAAAAGAGAGAGGAGAAATATGTCCGAGATAGAGAAATGTGAAGATTGATATAAGAGGGATTGAGAATATAAGGCCAAGTTAGTGGCCAAAAGAAATTAGAGAGTTAGATCATATATATTTTTTTGGGTAAATAACACTTAACCTCTATGTGGTTTCACCTTTTGGCACTTCACCCCCTCTGATATCGATTTAGGCACTTAACTCCCCTATGGTTGTCATGTCAGTATGTAGCGGTTGCTAATAAACTAACAGAAACTGTTAAATACCTAAAATGCCTTCTTAATTTGCTACTATTTACAGGGCAAAACCATGACTTAACCATTACATTTCATTTTTAATGATAAATGTAAATTAAATATGATTTAATTAAAAATAGCCCAAATGCATAGGACTAAATTACCATTTTCTTAACTTCTTAAATCCCTAATGTTCTTCTTCTTTTCCTTCACCCTCAAATCCGCCCCAACTATACCAATCCCTTAAAAACATATCTCCGTTTGAGACACGCGGGAAGACAAAGGAAACCATTGGAACAACAAATGCGTCTCAAAACCCATTATTCACGCTTTTTTGTCTTCTCCAATGATATCTCTGCAACTTGAGGTTTTCCTGCATCGTGGTTCTCCCACCTTCTCGTCATTTATGTGACTTCTCTATGAAGTGGTTGAAGGGTTTTTTGATTGTGAAGAGGGGTCCTGGTGATGGTCGTTGGCGGACTGAACAGAGAACTATAATTCTGATTTGGCTCCAAAGATCACAGCTTTGGGATCAAAGAAAGGAAAATATAAAATTATGGATGTTCAGAACGATAACATTTTGGAGAAATTGAATGGATTGACTGGGAAATTGATGAACTTTCTCTTATTTTTATTTATCACTCTATTGCTCTATCTCTTTCTCAATTTCTACTCAGATTTCTCATATCATAATTATCCGCTTTTGACAAAGTGGCATGTTGTTACATCATTCTTGCCTTATGATCTTTTTCTTTCTAATTTTCTAATTTATTTTTTATAATATATACACATATACTCTTTTTGCTTAAAAATAAAATGCATGAAATGCAACTAATTATACGTAAATTTATTTGAAAAATATAAAATAATAATAAAAGAATTCAGATATTTCATTTAAACAAAATTAGTATAAAATTTTAATTAAGTAATGTAGAATTTAAAAAAAAAATTAGAAAATTCTATTTTTTTAACTAACATAAAAGGAAAATTAGCTGGAGATCTTTCATAAATATTCTCTAGAGCTATAAGGACACGTGCATTTTGCGATTTTGCTAAAAGTCCATGTGCACTCCCTATCTAACGGAATCATTTATGAAAACTAACAGTAACGGCGACGGGGTAACTGGCACAACTTAGTTGCACAACTTAATGATGTTCATAAGCAACAACTTAATTGCATTAGTGATATTAATAAGGAACAACTTAGTTAAAATACAGTTAAGAAAAAACTAAAGCAAGAATAAACAATTCCCACGGCATATACAAAACTTAGCCTGTTTGACTAACCTTATAAGCTCCTAAAAACATCTTACAAGACGTTTAAGAGCTTATAAGCTGTTAAAAAGTGTTTGATAAAAAAATTAGAAACGATCTTATTTTTCCCAAAAATAAGCTGTTAGAGAGCTTATAAGATGTTTTGTAAGAAGTATCTCCACCCTCAAATACTTTGTTATCATACATGAATACTAATAAGATTTATATTTTATCGAAACAATTTTTTCTTGTAATCAAGATTCATAATAATTGTAAAAAAAATATTATCTATTTATATTTTTATATGTATATAAAAATACCCGAATATTATTATTATCTCAATAGCAAATTATATTTCTTTTATCTATAAAAAAATTATGTTTATTTTACAACTTTTATTTTATATTAATATATTAATGGAACAAAAAGTTAAGACTTTCACAAACCTTTTTCATTAAAATATTTTATTTCAATTCATTTTATTTTTAAAGATAGTCAAATATCATATCAACATACATAAAAAAAATCACTTAGTTTATTTAATATATAATTTTATATTATTATTTTTATTTGAAAAATTACTTTGTTAATAATAATATTTTAGGAACAAAAGTATTTGAGTCAAATAAGCTTATCAGTTATAAAGGCGTCATGTACTTTTTCGTCATTGTGGCGATAAACAAACCTTTTATTTCCAAACACCTGAACAACTTATAAAAAAACTAAAAGTAACTTATAAGCTAGATATTCAAACACCTTAATAATTAATTTTTAAAATAAGATCTAACCGCTTATTAGCTCCCAAAACATCTTCTCAGATGTAGGAGCTTATAAGATGTTTTAAATAAGCTTAGCCAAACGGGCTCTTAGTTTCACAACTTAGACAACTTATTTGCATAGCTTAGTTACACAACATAGTTAAATAAGCTGAAGAAAAAAATTAAATCTTTGGTACGTACATCACCACCAACAGTACCAACACCATCACCATCACCAAACAATTCTTCATATTTTCTCATTTTGGTGGTTTCAACAGAGATGAACGAGTGTAACAAAAATTGTATGTGTGAGTGTGTATTGTGGAGTATGTGTGTATGTAGGTGTGTGGGCAGAGCATCGACCATGGCAAGGGGGAGCGGAGGTACAACAGATTTGAGGTAGAGGTATGAAGAATAAAGGACATTTAGCAAATTGCAAAAGTGCGGCTGGTCTGATTTGAAAGTGTTGTATACTTGACTATTAACGTCAAATATAATTTAATGTTTTGACTTTCGTAAACCAATTTTATGTATTTATTTAAATAATAATCGGTTGTATTATTATTAGTTAGTGGGCGGTTATTTCTAGCTTAGTAAGTAATTATTTATGCACATGTTTAATTAGGCCATGAACTCATTATCTCACTCACCCATTATGTCTCCTAGTGTGTTTATTTCGTGCAGGATAAAGGAGCCCTCCAAATTTATCAATAGGAGAAGAACTCAGTTCATTTCTCACCTTTTCTGCAGAGAGTTGAGAGCACATAATTTCATGTCTTGGAACATTTTCTATAACACCTAGTTTTTTTTATGATTGTCTCACAACATAATTGAGTCTGTTATGTATTCAATATCATTAAATATTGATTTGTATTCCTGGAGAACCATTAAGCAATACCATATCATAGATTCTAGGAATTGATTTGCGAAAAAATGAACTTGATTATAAAGAAGATCTTGGCTTCTCTATTTGTATTCTTTGAATGTTGATTTGTATTCCTAAAGAGTTGTTAAACAATATTTTCATAGAGTCTAGGAATTGGTTTGCGAGAAATCAACTTGTGTTTTATTCGTTAAAGAGATGATTTGCACTTCTCTCTTTGTATTCTTTGTTGGTGTAATTTATAACAATCTGCGTAAACGAAAAATACTTACTTGTTTGTCGAAAAGAGGAATTGTGAAAAACAGAAAGAACGATCAAGGCTTGCGAAAGCAATTCCCTTAAGACAATATTTCCGGGCTGTCAACGGTGCACGGTCTCTTCACGGTAGTCTCCCAAGGTAAAACGATCAGTTGTCAAATATTTGCACAAATATTCGACCCACGGCGAACTTGAACAACGAACGAAATTTTGACGAAGAAAAAGAAGAATATGAAGAACTATCTCTTAATTGCCGATAAAATTCAGTACATAATTGGCCATATTCTGTCTTTATTCATAGGTGGTAGAGATCCATTCATAGAGGGTTGCAATGGTTGGAAGAAGAAGCAGAAAGTTGTGTCTGTTCTTTTCACCGAGTTCAAAACGTAGGAAAATTAATTAGCCATGGGCCAATTAATTAAATATTTGGTTTGAGCCCAATATTTTATTATTTAGATTTTGGGTCAACTAATTTGACTAATTACTTAATGTCCCCAAAAGTAATAATTCTGGACACCTAAACCCAAACTAGTCCTATCACTCGATCACATCGAGCGCACATCTTTTGAACTTTAACCATTTAATCAAGACAATTTTCATTCACTTTACTTCCTGATTATGATCAAGTAAATAAACGAAATTAATCTTTACATAATTTAATTAATATGACTCAATATTAATTATTGGAAATCATGAAAGTTCCAACATTCCCCCACATGAATAAAATTGTTCTTCCAATCTTATCGCATAAGATATGTTTGTCAAAATCCCTTAGTGAATAGTACAACATCGGGATAGGTGAAATATTTCATGTTAAACTTTCCATAGTTAAAGCTTATCGGATTCACTTAGCCAATCGACGAATTATTTCATCTTGAACTGTTGGCTGTTTGTGTAAACCAAGACAATAAACTTAACACCATACTAAACGAACTTGTTCAAGTTCTCGGTTGTCTTCGTTTTGGCCCTGAACATCCTTGGGTTCTGCGAGTGCTTTAGTGAATTCCAGCTTTAAGAATTCTCAACGAGCGGACCCAGCTCACACTAACATAGGTGACCGCATCTATAGAGAGTATCCTACTATACCCCACTTGTAATTTACAAGATATAGACGTCATTAAAAGCAATAGTTTAACCTTTTTGAACGTCGTAGGTTGCACTTATTACATTATAGGAATAAGATGGAGTTAAACTCCTAAGTGCTTCATTCATTTAAATTACACATAACTGGTTGTCCTATTGAACTTGGTCCGTGGGATCTCCAGTCTCCAAGTTAGGTTTTCGTATAAGGTAACTTAGTTATTTAGGCTTTAAAATTATTCCCATCTATGCACATTTAACTCTCTCACTAGATAAACCTTATTAAATGGATCCACTAGGTTATCTTTGAACTTCTCAAAATCAATGAAAATTTATTCCATTAGAGAGTAAATGTATCGCGTTATATGTCTACGACGAATATGTCGAGACTTACTATCGTAAAGTATGAGAGAGAGCAATTGTTAATTGATTGTTTTTTAATCAATGTCTAATTATATTTCCTCGCTATATCCCTCAAGGACATATAAGAACATATTTAACTTGTAGTCAAATACTCCAACATGTTGAGATATTTATAGCTCAATTTTATATGTTTTTAAAACATAATGTTATTCTCCTTCTTGTGTGAAACTCTATTTAATATACCATTAGGTATATAAGGAGCTTCTCCCACAAGTTGTTTGATAAACCCAAATTTAGTCGTGTATTTAAATTTTTGATTTTAACGTATGGCTAACCCATTTGACGTGAATAGTGTGTATTAATTTGAAGAATTATTCTTGCACACACTTGCGCATTGTATTTCACAAATACATTTACGGCTTCGTATTTTATTAAACTCAAAATTTGAAAGTCTTATTTTGTTACAAATGATGGCACAAAATCATTACACAATTCTTTTGACAAAGAATTCACAGATTTTATGAAAACAAATAATTCAAACAACATTAAAACTATTTAAAGTATAAACAAGAATTGATTATGTCCTGAACAGAAAAAACGCTCCCCAAGGTTAGGAAAAGATTTTTCCGCCCCCTAGGTTTTCTCGACCAAGAGGGTGCCTTCCGGCGGCCGCTCCTCCATCTCCGGTGATCGGATTGGCTTGGTTTCGCCACCAATCAACTCGTCTCATCGGCGGACTCATTACGAGGGTGATTTTGTGGGGTTCTGTCTTCGGGTAAGGGAGTTTCGTTTTCGTCCTCTATTTCGTCTTTCAAGTTTGTGTACGTGATTTCGACGGTGCTTGTGTGTGTTGATCGTTTGGTATTCGTGGATTGGCCGGATCTACGATTCGGTGAGGACTTACCACGTCCTTGTGTTAGCGGCGTGGATTTTGGAGGCTACGGTGTGATTTGGTGGTTTTCCGGCAACGTACACGCCGGAGGTGAGCTATCGGCCATTCTTGCCGGTGGTGTATTGACGGCGCCGTTGACGGCTAGGGTTCCACACAGCCGAGTCGGTTAGGGTTTCGGTGGGCCGGGTGGGCCGTGGGGCTCGGGTTGGCAGATCGGCGGTGGGCGGCTAGGGTTTCACGGCCGGTGTGGGCGGCTAGGGTTCCTTGGTGGGCTAGGGTTTGTGGCCGGTGTAGGTGGGCTTGACGGCTAGGGTTTTGGGTAGGGCGTTACAAGGGGTTAGGTTTTGACGGCCACTATGGCTAGGAAGAAGGCAGGGGCTACGGTGGTGGACAAGGGGAAAGGAACGGCAACCGGGGCCGGTGCACCGAAACCGACCACGGCCGGTAATGGCAAAGGGGTGATCGGGGATGGGGACGGTGCTGCCTCGGCACCCTCCGGGCAAAAACCGGTCACTCCTCCGACGAATACGGCTACATCGGCGAAGACAATTCCACATGCCGAGACATCTACGGCAGGTGAAAATCGGGCACACTCCGTCGATGGTGGACGAGCGAATTGGGCACAGTTCTTCAAGGGCAAACCGCCACCTCCGGAGGATTTGGCCTTGGACTCGGTTACAGGACTTGATGATTCGAACGTCCTACGTTTTGAAGAAGACGACGAGACAGATTGGGGAACGAAGGGCGTGTTCTTGGTCGTGGCGTATTTTCCGGGGAAATTCCCCGGTGTTGAGGCCATACGTGCAATCAAGGCTCAATGGGAGGTCCCGGTGAAGTTTCAGATTCACCCTACGGGGTGGATTGTGTTCAAATTCACAACGGACCAAGATCGGATGAAGGTGGTGGAGGTGGGGAAATTCGAACATGGCCTGGCGACACTATACATTCGCACCATGCCGGATTTCTTCAATTTTGACATCAACGACATGATGTTTGTACCGGTTTGGGTGATTATCCGCAACATCTCTGCGGAGCTCTACAACAAAAAGGCGTTGAGTAAGATAGCTCAGAAGATAGGCAAACCGGTACAAATGGACAAGGTTACGAGTGAGATGGGGAGGCTAGGTTTTGCTCGTCTACAGGTGGAGGTGGACGCATCGAAACCATTACGACGATCTCTCACATTGATCAATGCGAAAGGGAAGAGCTATGAGGCCCCAATCGAGTACAGCTATGAGCCAGTGTTTTGCTCGAAATGCCAGACTCTTAGGCATAAAACGGATCAATGTCGAGCGGAGGCGGTGGTGAAACGTGGACGAAGTCGGAATCCTAAACCGGTGGTGAGTGTTACAAAAGACCCACCGGTGACCACGGTATGGGCCGGCAAGAGAACGGTGCTTGTGGATGAGCAATTGCCGAAAAAGGAGCCGGAAACCGAGGTTGACGGGTTGACCGTGGGTGTTGATGATGGTGTTTCGGAGGATGGATCGACCGAGTGCTATGCAGCCGATGACGATGATCGGGGATCCTTGGTGGAGTTTAATGCCTTACACTCTCCAACTTCCCCGGGAACAGCCCCCAAGTCGAAGTTTACTATCAAGAAGAAGTATTTACCTTCGGATGCGCTTCTGCTACCTAAAGAAATGGAATCAAATTCGGTGGTGGAAAGTGAGTCGAATATTGTTCGTGATGACCGTGACACTGCAGAGCCGCGGGGGGGCCTCAAACCCCCAAAGACGAAATGATCGTGGGATGTTGGAATGTGAGGGGGTTGCTCAACTCCCTCACGCAGAAGGAGGTCGAGGACCTCCTGGGTAAGCACAAGCTTTCAGTTTGTGGCTTATTGGAGACGAAGATTTGGGACCCGGGAACGTTGAACTCGATCGTGGAACGGCGTTTCCGGCACTGGATGAAGGCCGACAATTTTCATCTACACACGGCTGGCCGGATCCTCGTTATTTGGAATCCGGATGTGGCTCGGGTGGAAGTTCTTGGTATGACGTCGCAGGTGATCCATTGCAAGGTAACGTGTCTGGTCACCAAACGACTATTCTACGCTAGCTTTGTGTATGGGCTTTTCACACCGGTTACGAGACGGCCGCTATGGCATTCGTTGGTGGAGTTTGGGTCGAATATTTCTGAGCCGTGGCTTTGCTTGGGTGATTTCAACGTGGTGCTTAAGCCGGAGGAGAAATCGGGTGGCAACTTGATGACCCCCTATTTGTTGAACGATATACAGACATGCTTTCGACGAAGTGGACTTGAGGACTTACCCTCAACCGGATTTCAATATACGTGGACGAACCATACGGTGTGGAGTAAACTTGACCGTGCGCTTGTAAATCAAACGTGGCGCGATGTGTTTGAAGCTAGTTCGGCACACTTCCTGCCATTTGGGGGCGTGTCGGACCACTCTCCAGTGATTGTGCGATTAGGTGGGACCGAACCCCCGGCATCTCGGCCTTTTTGTTTTTTCAATATGTGGACTCAGCACGACGATTTCCAACGTGAAGTTAAGGAGATATGGACGGCGAACTACCGGGGCAGCCGTCAGTGGGCCGTGTGCAAGAACCTCAAGGCCCTTAAGCACCCTCTTAAACGTTTCAATAGGCGAGAGTTCGGGCACATATCTGAACGGGTGAAACGTGCGGGAGGGGAGCTCGAGGAAATTCAGCAAATCTACCATAATGACCCCCATAATCAATAACTATGTGGGGAAATGATGGCTAAGGTGGAGAAATATCGTTTCTTGGCGAAAGCGGAGAAGAGTTTTTTCTATCAAAAGGCGAAGCTGCACCACTTACGAGACTCGGATCGTACGACGAAATTTTTTCATGGGATGGCGAAGCGAAATGCTAAACGAAACAACATTACAGCACTTCGCAAGGAGGATGGCACGTTCACAACATCCCGAGATGAGGTACTAGGTTAATTCGAGAAATATTATCGAAATTTCTTGGGCACCCACACTACATGCGAACCGGTTGATAATCACGTTATTGCCACGGGGCCGAGACTGGGAGAGGAGGACCGTGATGGGCTGATTCAACCGGTGACGGGGGTGGAGATTCGGGAAGCACTTTTCGATATCGCTGACGATAAGGCGCCGGGACCGGATGGGTACACGACCCTCTTTTTCAAGGTTGCATGGTCGACAGTTGGACCTCTCCTTACCGAGGCAGTCTTGGAGTTCTTCCGCAGTGGTGAGCTGCTTAAACAATGGGATACCACGGTTTTGGTGTTCATACCAAAATCAGCCCAAGCCGAAACGGTAGGTGATTTTCGGCCTATCGCTTGCTGCAACGTAATTTACAAGGTGATTGCGAAGGTAATTACGAAGCGAATTGAGAAGGTGCTGCCCTCTATCATAGATCGGGCTCAGTCTGCTTTTGTGAGTGGGCGATCTATCACGGACAACATACATATGGTGGAGCAGCTCATGAGGGGCTACGAGCGCAAGAGGATTTCTCCCCGTTGCATGATAAAGATGGATTTACGGAAGGCCTACGACTCCGTAAATTGGGACTTTTTGCGGTCAATGTTGGTGGAGTTAGGGTTCCCGGATTTGGTTGTTCGATGGATTATGGAATGTGTGACATCGGTCTCCTATACGGTGTCGGTTAATGGAGTGACGAAGGGGTTTTTTCCGGGGATGAGAGGGCTTCGCCAAGGGGATCCGTTATCCCCTTATCTCTTCGTTATATGCATGGAATATCTATCGAGACTGCTGCATACACGATCGATGGAGCAAGAGCTCAACTACCATCCGATGTGCCACGTGCACAAATTAACGCATTTCATCTTTGCCGACGATTTGATGCTATTTTCGAGAGGTGACGCTGCATCCGTTCGTACGCTTGCCACTACGGTACTTGAATTCGGCCGTGCCTCGGGGCTTCAAGTGAATAACCTGAAGTCGAACATTTTTCTTGCCGGAGTTCATGTGGCCGACCGCACATCGATTGAGGAGGAATTCGGATTTGCCACCGGCACCTTCCCATTTCGATACTTAGGTATTCCACTTGCTGCGTCAAAACTGCGAGTGCTGAATTATCAACCTCTTCTAGACAAAATCGAGCATGCCATCGGAGCTTGGAAGGGGCACACGTTATCTTACGCGGGTCGGTTAGAGATTTTGAAGGCTGTTGTTCAAGGTACGTGTTGCTATTGGATTTCGATTTTCTCGGTACCGATTACAGTTATTGGTCGCATAGAGGATATGGCGCGGGATTTCTTGTGGGGAACTAGTTCTCCTAAAGTCGGGTGGGAGCACTTGTGCAAGCCGAAGGCCGATGGGGGGCTGGGGCTTCGGTGTTTGCGCACGTGGAACCGTAGCTTGCTTGTGAAGGATCTTTGGGACATCCATCTGAAAAAGGACTCCTTATGGATCCAATGGGTGAACGAGTTTTATCTCAAAGGCACGGCCGTGTGGGAATGGCAACCGTCGGCGACTTCACCCCCGTTTTTTAAAAATATTTGCTGCATTCGGGATGAAATCGTGGGCAAGGCGGGGTCCATTCCCTTGCTTCTTGCTCGAATGGAGACGTTTTCGAGCATGGGGAAGATTACGGTTGGCAGAGTCTACGACTGGATTAGGGCCCCAACTGGGGAGCCACCTTGGGGCCGACGGATTTGGGACCACTCGATGACTCCCAAGCACTCTTTCATTCTATGGTTAGCTGCCCTTGATCGGTTGCAAACCCTAGAAAATTTGGCAAAGTTCGCGACGGTGGAGAAGACATGTGTTTTGTGCGGAGCGGGGAATGAAGACCGTGAGCACTTATTCTTTCGATGTAGCATCTCGAGAGATGTATGGGACCGCATTCGTGTTTGGTTGGGGATCTCCCAACGACCGACTACGCTACGGGCAGCATTGAAGTGGCTCGTAAAGGATGTCAAGGGCAAATCTTACCGAAGCAAGGCGAGGAGATGTGCTTTGGCAAGTGTTGTTTACCACATTTGGGCAGCTCGGAATAGGATGAAATTCGACATGACGGAAACGACGGCTACCGCTATTACTCGGAGGATCAAAACCCACGTTTACTCAGCTATGTTTATGCAGCATCCGGAATTGACGACCAGCAGTGGAGGCCGATTCATGATAGGCCAAATCGATGCAAACTAGGGCTTGGGGCTTACCCCCAAACGATACTTTTCATGTTTTACGAACTTGATGTTTTTATGTTGCTTTTATGTTTTTTGATGGCATATAGCTATCCATTAGTGCCTCAATTCCCTCGGGTATGCCCGTTGTAATTGTCTACGACTTTTTTTGATTTATCTATTTACATCTTCAATCAAAAAAAAAAAAGAATTGATTATGTCCAAATTCAACCAACTCATTTGTTTGAAAACAGTATTGTTTCAAAAGAAAGAATAAAATATTTATATAATTTAAAAATTTTGAATTTCATACAGACTTATAAAATATAGGGCAATTTTGAAAAAAACATACTGGTCAAAAACTTGTATAATAAAACCTTGTTTTACACACGATATTTTCCAACATAATAAGTTCTTACAACTCATATCACAAAATGCAAATAAACCATATAAACTAAAAATTATTAATATAAATTTAGTAGCTTAGTTCTTACCGATAACGGCTACGTTCGCCTTAAATAGACCGTCACATATGTACCCCTTTCCCACGTAGAACCCTCCTTTGGTTAGCACAAATTTGTCCGACTCAAAAACCAACTTGAAACCTTTCTTGGTTGGATAGAGCCACTGATTATGTTCTTCCTAATATCCGGAACATGTAGCACATCGTTCAAGGTAACTTCCTTTCTGGAAGTGAATTTTAGGATCACTTGTCTTTGTCCTTCAACCACCGAATAAACATCATTTCCCATGAAGAGCTTATGTTCTTGCTCCAACTTTTTGTAGGAGGAGAACATGCTCTTGTCATAGCAAATGTGACGAGTTGCCCCGGTGTCTACCCACCATTCTCGAGTATCGCTCAATAGGTAGGCCTCTGTTACAGCTGCCGAAAGGTGCATATTGTCGTTTTCGGAAGTGGCTAAGTGAATGGTGACATTCCCTTCATTTTTATTATTTTCTTTGCAGTGGCGACAATCCTTTGCAAGGTGTCCATTCTTTCCACAAACAAAGCACGCTCCAGTGAATCTCTTATTTTTCTCATTGCTTGGTCCTTTGTTAAATATAGGACCCTTTCGCTTGTTGCTCTGCTTCGAGCTCTCCACTACGTGTGCCTAAGCTACGTATTGACCATCCTTGTCGGTAATTTTATTACCGTCCTCGGTCTTGAGTCTTGCTATGAGTTCCTCCATCGTCCATTTGGCAACCGATTTCTTGTGCCTTAGGTAGTGTTTGAACTCCGTCCAACTCGGTGGAAGCTTTCCAATTATGGAAGCCACTTGATAGGATTCACTTACCTCATGACCCTCGGCGAGAATGCCGTAAATCATGAGTTGAAGTTCATTCACTTGCTCACTCACAGTTTTGCTATCGACCATTCGATAAAATTGGAATTTGTCCACTATAAATTTCCTATAACCCGCATCTTAAGACTTGTATTTCTTGCACAAACTATCCCACAAAAGTTTGGCAGTCTTTATAGGACTATAAACTTTGTACAACGGTTCGTCCAAGCAATTCAAGATGTAGTTACGGCATAGAAAATCATAGTAACTCCACGCATAAATCGCTAGGAAGACTTCCTTGTTATTTTCGGGAGTTTCTCCTTCCTTCGCCTTAGGTGGCTCCTCGTTGAGAAATTTCGCCAAATTCATGGTAATAAGCTAGAAGAACATTTCGTTCTTCCAAGTAGGTAAGTCCGTGCCCGTGAATTTGTTTGGTTTTTCGGCCGCGCCGACAACCTTAGGAGTAGTATCATTGATTGAAGCCATTTTCACAAATTTATTCAAACAACAGTTAGAATAAAAAATTCCCTGCGTCGAGAATTTATGTCCTGACTTTACTTTAAAATCTTCCTCTAAACTAAATAGGCAAAATACGAATATTTAGAATATTCAAGATGATGTGTGCAGAAGACTTTCAAACTTGTTTTCATTGTGCTACAGTATTTGCAAACATAAAAAAGAACTTGCAATATTAACCCAATCAATAAAATCCTGAATATGTATATAAATCAGTATAGTAGCATACACACGTGCCCTGTGTCAAAATAGTTGATACGAACCCCGTAGAACTCGTTACGGGACCCTATAAACCCTGTAGAACTCGTTACGGGACCCAATACCTTACGCGGAAGCAAGATCGAAGACATCCAAAAACAAAGATTCAAGTTTGGCGGAAGTAAGGAATAATGACCCCATAGCTATAAAGAGCTAGAAACCATCATTATCAAGGTGAATTATAATATTGACCCCGTGGTTATATAGAACAAGAAACTATTATTATGGCGCTAAGAAAATTACAAGAATCCTGGCGCTAAGAAACTTACAAGAATCCACTTGTACAATCCCGAAGAATGCTGTAGAACAGCAAAGGAGAATTGATCTCTCAAAAACTCAATTAATTCATCAAAAAATTCGTCCATCAAAATAAACCTAATTGGCAACCTATTTATAAGTGCTAAAAAGACTCCTTTTTCACTAGGAAAAGGACTCCTACCTAAACTATAATAAAGAAACTTATAAATAAGCAAATCCTAACCATAAAAGACTCTAAAATAATAAAAACATAATAAATCCTAAACTAAAAACGAGCATAAATAAATTAGATAACTTGATTTTCTAGTCGACTTCTCGATCACCCTTCTTAACTCGCGTAGACATTGGGCTATGCACGTGTATGCAATTAAAGCTCCATTTCGACACTTTTCCACTTCGAATATCTCTTCGCTCGAAACATGAAAGTTGTTGATAATTCAGTTAGCTTTCTGAATCATTTTGAATCAGCGTACATGGACTTTAGATGCGAGAGTCATAACTCGAATGATAAAATCTGCCAGAATAGGCGAGAATCTCGGATGCATGGAATTAGACTTGTCCAACGAATTCTTTTCTTTCTTTTCTTCCAATTCCAAACCATAGACATCTCAAACATTTGATTCCAGCCTTTCTTCTCCAAGGAAAACTCGAATAGCCTCTTAAAATTCATACGCTTGCGCTTCTTCCAATTCTTCATTTTTGAACTTGCTGGGATCGTATCATACTCCCCCTCTTTAAAAGGATTCGTCCTCGAATCCGGAAAAATATCAGAACGAGTATAAACACAATCGATCTCATGATCGATCTCTCTCGTTGGCAGCAAACTTACACATCTCTCCACCACATCGCAGAACGCGCACCATCTTCATCGGCTTGCATTGAAAGAGTTTGCAATCCGGTTTGCTCGGCACTAGCTTTGATGCATGGCTGGATCATATCATTCTCCACCTCTTCGCCCTCGAATCCGAACCTTCAATTTCTTCTTCAAGTGATGGGAAGGTTTTACACTTTTCATCCTCTTGGGGCTGCAACTCAACATTCTCACCTACTTCTTCCTCAACTAGCGCATCAATAACTCCCAAATCTGTTTGAGTGTTCTCTTTCTCGAAAGCTCGACGAGCATCTTCCTTTTCAACTGACGATAAAGAATCACCCATTCTCTTCAATTGCTCGAAGTCTCCTTTGTCTCGTAGAATTTCCTCTGCTTTGAGCTTTTGTAATGGTTCTCTCGTTTGGCTCGTTGAAGATCTCATATGTGATTCCCAAATCGATGAACTCCTTTCTTATAACTTAGTAACCTGCCTCAAGCTCTGCATCTTCAATTCCCTATAATAATGGGAAGGAACGAACCTCCTTCTCATAGCTGCCTTCATGAACTCCCAATCTTCAATTGGTGGTTCGTCACAACGCCGCCTAGTTAAGACAAATTGGTCCCACCAACTAATTGCATAGTCAATGAACTCTTCGACGGCGAGCTTCACTTTCTTCTTGTCGGAATATTAATCACAATCGAATACGTGCTCAACCTTTATTTCCCTTTGAATGTACGCCTCGGGATCACTCTTACCTTGAAAGGGTGGTATAATAAATTTCATTGAGCTACGATTTTTATCAACGCCATCTCTTTCTCGACCAAAATATCCTCGGCCTGATCTATCCAATCGAGACCCTCGTCCCATAATTTCCCTCCTTGATTTTGTAGCGTTCACACCAAAATTTCCATCACGATCTACCTCTTTATCAGGATAAGGTATAACTGGTTGGTGAACATCACTTCATACGTATACCCTTCGAACATGTTGATCTTTGAGTAGTTCCTTTAGTTGGGTAACACTTCCTTCCATCCGATCTTGGAGTTCTTGGAAGCGTTTTTCCATTGATGACATCCTACGCTGCTCAATTCTTTCTCCTTTATAACCGGCTTTCTCGGACATGATAATTATTTTTGTATGACACTAACAAACTCTAACTTGGCTGGAAGAACTCTAAAAAAAAAATTCGATTTTTATTGTTTTTTTTTTGTTTTTTGTAGACTCTAGAAAAAACCTAACTTAGACTCTATGAAGCTCAAAACAAATAACAAAAAAATTGATTTATTTTTATTTTTGACTCAAAACAACAGAACGAAGAATAAGAGAAAAGAGGACTAGAAGACTCGACAAAAGAAAAAAGAAAACTACGATGACACGAACAAGACTGACTAAAAAATAAAGATAATGATAGGTGAAACCTGTTTTGGATGTTGGCTCTGATACCAACTGATACGAACCCTGTAGAACTCGTTACGGGACCCAATACCTTACGCGGAAGCAAGAGCGAAGACATCAAAAAACAAAGATTCAAGTTTGGCGGAAGTAAGGAATAATGACCCCATACTTATAAAGGGCTAGAAACCATCATTATCAAGGTGAATTATAATATTGACCCGTGGTTATATAGAACCAGAAACCAATATTATGGCGCTAAGAAAATTACAAGAATCCACTTGTAAAATCCCGAAGAATGCTGTAGAACAGCGAAGGAGAATAGATCTCTCAAAAACTCAATTCATTCATCAAAAAATTCGTCCATCAAAATAAACCTAATTGGCAACCTATTTATAAGTGCTAAAAAGACTCCTTTTTCACAAGGAAAAGGACTCCTACCTAAACTATAATAAGGAAACTTATAAATAAGCAAATCCTAACCATAAAAACGTGCATAAATAAATTAGATAACTTGATCCTCTAGTCGACTTCTCGATCACCCTTCTTAACTCACGTAGACATTAGGTTGTGCACGTGCATGCAATTAAAGCTCCATTTCGACACTTTTCCACTTCCAATATGTCTTCGCTCGAAACATGAATGTTGTTGATAATTCAGTTAGTTTTCCGAATCATTTTGAATCAGCGTAAATGGACTTCAGATGCGAGAGTTATAACTCGAATGATAAAATCTGCCAGAATAGGCGAGAATCTCGGATGCATGGAATTCGACTTGTCCAACGAATTCTTCTCTTTCTTTTCTTCCAATTCCAAACCATAGACATCTCAAACATTTGATTCCAGCCTTTCTTCTCCAAGAAAAACTCGAATAGCCTCTTAAAATTCGTACGCTTGCGCTTCTTCCAATTCTTCATTTTTGAACTTGTTAGGATCGTATCATACTCCCCCTCTTTAAAAGGATTCGTCCTCGAATTCGAAAAAATATCAGAAGGAGTATAAACACAATCGATCTCATGATCGATCTCTCTCGTTGACAGCAAACTTACACATCTCTCCACCACATCGCAGAACACACTATCTTCATCGGCTTGCATTGAAAGAGTTTGCAATCCGGTTTGCTCGGCACTAGCTTTGATGCATGGCTGAATCATATCAATAATACTCTAGTTGGAACAGTCAATTTGTTTAAAAAAAAATACTTTTTGTCACTTAGTACATGGATGAAGATTTAAAGACAAAAATTTTAAGTTCCTGAACTCTTTCACACAGAGGAACTAAAACAAAAATAACAGAAGAAAATTCTTTTTAACATAAACTCTAACTCATAAAATATCCTTGCACAAGACATAAATAAATATTTTCTTACGCTGGTTATAAAAATTGAAAACTGGTATTGTCTTAAGATTGTTGGTGTAATTAATAGCAATCTGCATAAACGAAAAATACTTGCTTGTTTGTCGAAAAGAGGAATTGTGAAAAACGCAAAGAAGGATCGAGGCTTGCCAAATCAATTCCCTTAAGACAATATTTGCGGGCTATCAAAGGTGCACAGTCTCTACCCGGTAGTCTCCCAAGGTACAACGATCGGTTGTCAATTATTTGCATAAATATTCGACCCACGGCGAACTTGAACAACGAACGAAATTTTGACGAAGAAAAAGTAGAATATGAAGAACTATCTCTTAATTGCCAATAAAATTCAGTACATAATTGGCCAGATTCTGTCTTTATTAATAGGAGGTAGAGATCCATTCAAGAGGGTTGCAATAGTTGGAAGAATTTATCGTGACGCCGCAAAGGGTCACCAAAAGGGGGTTTTTGTGACGCGTGACCTATCGTGACGCCTAGCTGAAGCGTCACATAGGTGGCCGTGGTAATAAGTTATTATGACGCTTCTGGCGTCGTCATAAAAGCCATGGTATTATGACGACCCAAAGCGTCTTAAAATCCTTTTCTTGTGACGAATTTAAGTGTCACATTATGATTTCCAATAACTTTAGTTGCTTGAATATATGACCCTCTGAAGCATCATAAAATGTATTATTTTGATGAATTGCAATGTCACAAAAGCCTTAGTATATGACACCTCTTGACATCACAACAACATTGGTGAAAAATTACCATACTGATAAACAAACACAACGATCATATATAAACAAATTCAACCGAAAACCATTATCTGTTATACAAAATCACAACACAATAAACAATTGATAGGACTATTATATTGTTCACCACCAAAATTCAAAGATACCAATTATACATGGGGTCTGTATATTTAAACAAAAAAGGAGAACAAATGTATTGTACTATACTCAAATCCGGGAGAGTATAGCCAGAAGTTTTGACCCCGGGTAGCTCAAAATGGAATGAATGAATATGTTCTGGTCTTCTTGCTGACATATTGTATTCAATGGTATCCTTTCACCCGTGAAAATGTCATTCCTTTGTTGGCCTGGTATTCATAAATATGAACATGAAGAAACTCTCAACAACAGTCTGCAACTGAATACAAGTAATCAATACAAACCAAGATAAATTATTATTTACTAGCAAAAAATATAATTGTGCTTAGTGGACAGACCTTCGGATAAGGGTAGCAAGAGTTTCTGCACATTTCTGGAAATACGTCTATCGGTAGGCTCTTTACTGCATGTTTTTAGTCATTTCGACTGCTGCAATTTAATTTATAATTACTATATGTAAATTATTGAAATTACCAAAGTAATAGAGTAAACAAACGTATTTTAGTGGATCTAAGCTTACAAAAAAAAAAAAAACAATTACATACCCTTGCGCCGAACTTCTATTCATGTAAAATGTTGCCTCTGTTTTCTCTGTTCTCTTTGGTTTTAAGCACTTATCATCTAAATATGCAAAAATAAAAAAACACTTATGATCATAATTATATAATTATATATGAAACATACTAACACTATATGGAATGAAAACTGAACAAAATTAATCCTTTACCTTTGCTAAGCCTTATAAGCCAAATGAAGTAAAGAAAAATAACAATCACTTAAGCTACAAAGTGATACTTCGATAACTTAATAGAAAGAGAAGATCAAATTATGCCCAAACACTAGCCAACTCGGTGAGAATATAACATAAGAGAAACAATTTTGAATTGTAACCATCATAGAGATATTTGAATAAGAAAATAAGTCATTGACAAAATGACTTGTCATCATTGCTGGTCTACGTATATACGATGAACAACACTTTCATCTTGAAGACATGGAAATTTAACGCCATCTATGTGTTGATGTATACAGTAATTCTTTGTTATGATTTTTTACAAATTCACACATATATAACACTTAATGTTAAAGATCTATCTTCGAAATATACACTAATGTGAACCGAATGTTTGAAAAAAAAGATACCAATGGGAATTAATGACATATAATCGGTAATATGCTGAAAGCTCATATGCAGAATTTCATCAAATGAAAGTAACTCTTACCTCAAAGCCCTTCTAGCATGGCCTATAAAGTATGTCTTTCACAAAATCTTCCACAACATTTGAAACATTAAAAATGTCTTATTGTCTAAGATTCTACCGAGAAACAAGTGGCTGCAAATCCCGCTCCAACTGAAAAATAGCTCGCACATGCTATTCCAACTGCATGGTGTATAATTACATAAACTACAAGAACTAGAACATAAACTTTGGGGACTGCTGGAGAAGAGATAGTTAGATCTTGGTTGCGGGGATATAACTCATTTGGTAGAGCTCTGCTCTTGCAATTTTGTTTCGAAAAAACTAATATATATAAGTGACTATTGAAATATGATACAAGCCAAAGAATACAAGAATGCTAACAGGAAAATAAGGACAATTCGTACATACTTGTTGTAGGATTAAAGATGCCACTCTACCATCATCCTAACAGAGCCAAGTGATATGTCTTCATTATTGGAGTAAACCTTCAAAAGAGTAAACTTAATATAATCTACATATTGACATGCATTTTGCAAATCACAGTCCCAACTCTCTATAAAACTCCATCACTGTAACAATCCTTTAAATCATTCAAACAAAATGCTTATTCAGTTATGTCAATAAGGCCGAATTCAACAAAAAAACAAGTGTTCCAATTTTTAACAGAAAAAAAATTAAATATCCTAACAATGAATAAATCAATGACAATAACTAATTAAATAAATAATTCTCAAAATTCAACAATTATTACCCGGGATAGCTCAATGAGATTCAACAAACCCAAAAATCATATTTCATCTTGACCGCGAAACCCTCGTTTTAATCAAAAGACTGCCATCAGTCACCAAGACCCTTCGGGTTTAATTTGAACCCATTCTTGATTCATCGGTAGTGTTAGGGCTGAGATTAAAAAGAAAAACAAAAATAAGAATGAAGAAGACGAGGAATATGAAGGGTTCGCAAATAGGGGAAGGAGGGTTTAGGATTCTGCCGACAAATTTTTCCTTGAGGAATAGTGGACTTTTGAATTATTTAATGGATTTGTGCATTATATTACGACTATTTACTTAAAGCGTCTCATGTATTATTTTTTGAGAATAAAAAATAAATAAATAATTGAAGTATTGTATTAGTTAGGCGCTAAAAGTTTAAGATGTCATAATAGATTAGTTTTTTAGACGGTTTTCTAACGTTGTCATATTAGACCGTCAATTAGCCGTCACAAAAGGCTATTTTTTTAGTAGTGGAAGAAGCAGAAAGTTGTGTCTGTTCTTTTCATCGAGTTTAAAATGTAGGAAAATTAATTGGTCATGGGCCAATTAATTAAATATTTGGTTTGGGCCCAATATTCTATTATTTAGATTTTGGGTCAACTAATTTGACTAATTAATTACTAAATGTCCCCAAAAGTAATAATTGTGGATACCTAAACCCAAACTAGTCCTATCACTCGATCACATCGACCGAACATCTTTTGAACTTTAACCATTTAATCAAGACAATTTTCATTCACTTTACTTATGATTATGATCAAGTAAATAAATGAAATTATTTCTTTACATAATTTAAATAACATTACTCAATATTAATTATTGGAAATCATGAAAGTTCCAACATTCTTTAGATATTGTTTTTTTGCCAGTGAAGGCACATTCACAAGTTATACAAGGTTCTAAATACCGGTTATCGGGTCCAAGGCGGTTAGGGACAGCCACACGATAAATCGGTGCAGCGGTGACTAATCGGAGATATATCAGAAATAAATCGATTTTTAGATTTAGTGTAAAATATTTCTAAATATTATTTGTAAATACTTAAAACATATATGACAAAATTGAACTTGATTCTCTCCTAATCGTTTATATATTCTAATCACATAACAAACACTTAATATTAATAGTGAGATAGAGAATGCCGCTGCGGTGTGTGGATTGTGTTGTGTTTTTTTTAGGTTAGGTTCTTCTTACGGGGTTAGCGAGTTTGAGTTTGATTGAAAGAGATAATGTGTCGGAATAAAAGAAAACAAAATAAATAAATAAACATTCTATTTTCCTTGTAAAATAAATAAATAAAAAAATTAGAAAAACATATTTTTCCGATATATCGCTTGAAGTTTGACCTAATATATCGGTTTGACCCGCCACAGACTGCCTTGGACCGTCACCATCAAACAACGATTTTCAAAACCGCCACATAAATATCGTTAAGGTTTATACCCGCTGATACGCGTAAAACCTACGTATGAAAAACCGCAAGTGTACATTATTGCGTTTTGTAGAATAGTGAATTCCAGATATCGATCCACAGGGAATTAAGTTCCTAAATCTACCAAGTACCTTAATTATACTATCCTAAACTTTATCTAGACGGGAGAAAAAGATGGGAGATGACATGAAGCCAAAAGGAAACAAAAATAATAGGGTAAATTACACACACACCCCTGAGGTAAGCTTAAATAACTGTAAGGTCCCTGTGGTATCGATAATTACACTCAGCCCCCTGAAACGTAGTCAGACACTCTAATGGGATAATGAATTGGATACGTTATTCCGATAGGGTTCTAACGGACTATTGGTTTCAGAAAGTGGTGAAGACAACAAAAAGCTATGGGTGATTTAAGAAATGTTCGGGAATGTTCGGGGAGCCATGTCACCCCATAGCTCTTTGTTGTCTTCACCACTTTCTGAAACCAATAGTCCGTTAGAACCCTATCGGAATAACGTATCCAATTCATTATCCCATTAGAGTTTCTGACTACGTTTCAGGGGGCTAAGTGTAATTATCGATACCACAGGGACCTTACAGTTATTTAAGCTTACCTCAGGGGGTGTGTGTAATTTACCCAAAATAATAAAAACAACGGTCCGCCAGGATAAGCGAGGAATTCCGACGTGTGATGGCTTCTAGGGTAAAATCCACCAGTGTACTATCGATAAATATCTACAAATCCAAATCTAATGTCAATTCTATGTTCGCTAACCCAGACACTAAAGTACCCTAACCCCCGTCTCCAGTGTAGTTAGAGTCTACCCACAGGTCCGACGTCTCCGTTCAGAACCTGATATTAAGAGAGCATTTAGGTCAAGTCCTTAAGGGCTACCCGAGGTGCATCACGTCTCCGTTTCCACAACGCGAGCTATGCTTTCCTAAAATCAAACGAGAAATCCTCTCTCGAGTTAATTCCCATTTAGAATCAATTCAATTATTGGCCAAACAATCGAAAGCATTTAATACAGGAAAACATAAACATAATCAAAGAACGACAAATAGATCACAGATCTGGAAATCAAAATCAATATATACAAGGTTTCATTTCCCTAGAAGAAAATGCTCAGTTCATTACAAACATAGCATCAAAATGAAGAACACGAGAAATCATAAACTAAACGTAAAGAAAAAGCTTATGAAAAACCCTCGTCGAAACCCTCGTCGAAGCTTCCTGCGAAGAACTGGCGAAAACCGAAGAAAAATCGAATAAGAGGTCGAGAGAGAGTCGAGCGGTTTGAAAAATGAAAAATAGACCTTCTATTTATAGTGAGAAATCAAAGAAAAATATCTAGTCTCAATTTTTGTGCCCAGATCGCGATCTGGGCTTCTTGGATCGCGATCTAGCAACCTCGAAAACTGTGCACCGCCTTCCCAGATCGCGATCCAGGAATTGTGGATCGCGATCTGCCCCAACTTTTCGCTGCTACTGGAATTTGGCACCAGATCAGGATCCGGTGATTCTGGATCGCGATCTGGCCTCTGCATCAACTTCAAACACTTTTTTCGCCCTTTTTCAGCCCGAATTCGACAATTGTGCCATTTCACAAAAGTTGTAGCCCTTGAAGTTAGCTTTCTAAATCCACTTGAATCAGCCCAATCGGAGGTCGCATGAGAAAGTTATTCTTGAAATACCAAACACTGCCACAATCCGCGAGAATGCACTTTTGCACGTGTTTGGTTTGATTCTCGGCTTCACTTCCAAAATCGTCTCGAATCGGCAAAAATAGCTTATCTTTACCTAAAATATAAAAAAAAAAAAAAAAAACAACATAAAGCCGAAAACTAGGACGAACGAAGACCAAAACTCGAAGAATTGATAAGTGAAAATCGTGCAAAATGAACACTTATCACACCCTCAAACTTAGATCTTTACTCGTCCCGAGTAAATCAAAACAAAACTACAACAAAAAAGAACAAAAACAACAAACTAAATCTAGGCCACTAACGTAGGGAATCACGATTGCATTTTGCGTATGCAACAAGCCTTTGAACCCCTGGGTACCCCCAAAGGACGAGTTGTGTCTCGTGAGGGTTTTCAGACAACAAACCCACAAAGTTGCCGGATTGGTCAAAGCATTGCAATTAATTCCAAAGATAAAACGAGCTAGATAACTTAAAATCTTAGAATGGCATACGGCTTAAGGTATTTGACTTTCCTACCGACGCAATTAGTTGTTTCTACACCAAAATGAAAGATAGACTCAAGAATCCGTAGTTAAACAATAAACACAATCACCGAGGGTTTTGAGTAGAAATGTGGGTGAAAAGTAAGTTTTGATTCTGAAATTCAAAAACTCGAGTTGGGCATAAGTAGGTCTATTTATTCAATAAAAAAAATGACAACAACAATATTTTTGGTGATTTTCATCACAACTTTTTCTTTTTCCATTTTTTTTGAAATGGGAATAATCGTGACTCGTGCAAGGCTCGATACCACTGTGTTATCTCTCTGACCCATGTATCGAACTTTAGTCCAAGAAACCCCCAGGCTTGACAACTCGAGAGACTTAGGCAACGAGGTGCACCCAACGGGTTACGCTCGAGTCAGAAAGACGGGGAATTCAGAGCGTGAATCACAACAATACCACAAATTATTATTATTATTTTTTTTTTTAATCATCAATAACATAAAAATAAAAACGTAAAGACCATTAATCGAACTTTTAGCCAACAAATCAAGTCGTGAACACATAATTCAATTCTAACTCGCCCCCCAAACCTCAGACTATTATACCCCTCAGAAAAGTGCGCTCAAGCTTAATCGGAAAGGATTCGAAAGGCTATCCACACAAGTTGCAAAAACGCAGTCGGAAGGTTCATCTATTATTAGCCGGTTATCCACAATTTCAATTTTAAAATTAACTAGCCAGTCTACTAAGTCATTAATTGTTTTGCTTCTATAGAATCCGGAAATGCAACTTACACTCGATCCTATATGAAATGCATGTGACAAACATAACACAGTTATGGAAATCGAAATACATAAATGAAACTAAATTATATGATATGCATGCAAAAGACCAAAAATAAAAATAAGCTAAACTCACCCCCAAACTTAAATCATGCATTGCCCTCAATGCGAAAAATAAAAAGATGAGAAAGAAATACGCCCTGAACATTCGTGCCGCAGATTGATCAGTGTTCTACGGTGGCGAAAGTGCTCTTTGGTTGCACGGGGTGCCGTGGATTTTGGCACCGAGGGCGAATTGCCAGAATTGCCTAGACTTCCTGACTTCTTACTCTTCTTTTCTTGGGAACGAGATACCGGCAAAAATCAAGAAAATGGGTGAAATCTAGCTTAAACCAAAAAAAAAACAAAAAAAATGCTAAAACGACAAAAACGACAAAAACAAAGAAAATAAGAAGATAAATAAACAATGGGTTGCCTCCCATTCATCGCCTGTTTTACTGTCGACGGCTCGACACAATTTGGACGGATTATGTCCAATCCAAAGTCTTGTAGATTGCGCATCCATCCGTCAATCTTGATACATACTTTGCAATCATATCATGGACTAGATTGCAATCTTTTAATGACCATCCCAACCCATAGTACTTTTCGTTTGCTTTGGAAATCAGTCGGTAGGAGACTAGGATGGGTTGCTTGCCTACCGATCTCTCAAACTCGTATACAAGATACTCGAGCTTTGGAGAAAGCTCTACCTCAAATTTGAAACTCGTCTCCTCGCTCACACTCAAATCCGGAATAGCAATGTGGATAGGATTTTGTTCGTCAAGTTCCTCTACCATCATCTTCATCCCACTCTCATCACACGCAAAAGTATCTACAGAACTGGGATGAATAATTCCCTCAAGGTGCTCAACCTCATCGTTCATACGAAAATCTGTAAATACCTCATTGTCTTCATAAAGGATGGTCGGACGTGGTTTGTGAATGTGACATCTCTGAAAATTTTCAAAAATATTTGCCAGAAAGTGGAGTTCGTCTTGTAAATAGCACAAGTGCTCATTTGTCTGTGCAATTCCATTTTCTGGGTTCACCCTTCGATGTCTTTCAATATCCTCCAACTCTTGTTGAATGTAATCTGCTCTGGATTGAATCTCGTAAAGAGAGATATCAAAAATCGATGCCATCAATGTATACAAATCTTCAAAAATAAAAAAATTAAAAAAAAAATCAATAGAAAAAAAAAATCTAAAGTAAAGTAAGGATATTTGGTAACGATATTAGTAAATTCAAGATTAACTAATTCCCCGGCAACGGCGCCAAAAACTTGATACGCGTAAAACCTACGTATGAAAAACCGCAAGTGTACAGTATCGCGTTTTGTAGAATAGTGAATTCCAGATATCGATCCACAGGGAATTAAGTTCCTAAATCTACCAAGTACTGTAATTATGCTATCCTAAACTTTATCTAGACGGGAGAAAAAGATGGGAGATGACATGAAGCCAAAAGGAAACAAAAATAATAAAAACAACGGTCCGCCAGGATAAGCGAGGAATTCCGACGTGTGATGGCTTCTAGGGTAAAATCCACCAGTGTACTATCGATAAATATCTACAAATCCAAATCTAATGTCAATTCTATGTTCGCTAACCCATACACTAAAGTACCCTAACCCCCGTCTCCAGTGTAGTTAGAGTCTACCCACAGGTCCGACGTCTCCGTTCAGAACCTGATATTAAGAGAGCATTTAGGTCAAGTCCTTAAGGGCTACCCGAGGTGCATCACGTCTCCGTTTCCACAACGTGAGCTATGCTTTCCTAAAATCAAACGAGAAATCCTCTCTCGAGTTAATTCCCATTTAGAATCAATTCAATTATTGGCCAAACAATCGAAAGCATTAAATACAGGAAAACATAAACATAATCAAAGAACGACAAATAGATCACAGATCTGGAAATCAAAATCAATATATACAAGGTTTCATTTCCCTAGAAGAAAATGCTCAGTTCATTACAAACATAGCATCAAAATGAAGAACACGAGAAATCATAAACTAAACGTAAAGAAAAAGCTTATGAAAAACCCTCGTCGAAACCCTCGTCGAAGCTTCCTGCGAAGAACTGGCGAAAACCGAAGAAAAATCGAATAAGAGGTCGAGAGAGAGTCGAGCGGTTTGAAAAATGAAAAATAGACCTTCTATTTATAGTGAGAAATCAAAGAAAAATATCTAGTCTCAATTTTTGTGCCCAGATCGCGATCTGGGCTTCTTGGATCGCGATCTAGCAACCTCGAAAACTGTGCACCGCCTTCCCAGATCGCGATCCAGGAATTGTGGATCGCGATCTGCCCCAACTTTTCGCTGCTACTGGAATTTGGCACCAGATCAGGATCCGGTGATTCTGGATCGCGATCTGGCCTCTGCATCAACTTCAAACACTTTTTTCGCCCTTTTTCAGCCCGAATTCGACAATTGTGCCATTTCACAAAAGTTGTAGCCCTTGAAGTTAGCTTTCTAAATCATCTTGAATCAGCCCAATCGGAGGTCGCATGAGAAAGTTATTCTTGAAATACCAAACACTGCCACAATCCGCGAGAATGCACTTTTGCATGTGTTTGGTTTGATTCTCGGCTTCACTTCCAAAATCGTCTCGAATCGGCAAAAATAGCTTATCTTTACCTTAAATATAAATAAAAAAAAAACAACATAAAGCCGAAAACTAGGACGAACGAAGACCAAAACTCGAAGAATTGATAAGTGAAAATCGTGCAAAATGAACACTCATCACACCCTCAAACTTAGATCTTTACTCGTCCCGAGTAAATCAAAACAAAACTACAACAAAAAAGAACAAAAACAACAAACTAAATCTAGGCCACTAACGTAGGGAATCACGATTGCATTTTGCGTATGCAACAAGCCTTTGAACCCCTGGGTACCCCCAAAGGACGAGTTGTGTCTCGTGAGGGTTTTCAGACAACAAACCCACAAAGTTGCCGGATTGGTCAAAGCATTGCAATTAATTCCAAAGATAAAACGAGCTAGATAACTTAAAATCTTAGAATGGCATACGGCTTAAGGTATTTGACTTTCCTACCGACGCAATTAGTTGTTTCTACACCAAAATGAAAGATAGACTCAAGAATCCGTAGTTAAACAATAAACACAATCACCGAGGGTTTTGAGTAGAAATGTGGGTGAAAAGTAAGTTTTGATTCTGAAATTCAAAAACTCGAGTTGGGCATAAGTAGGTCTATTTATTCAATAAAAAAAATGACAACAACAATATTTTTGGTGATTTTCATCACAACTTTTTCTTTTTCCATTTTTTTTGAAATGGGAATAATCGTGACTCGTGCAAGGCTCGATACCACTGTGTTATCTCTCTGACCCATGTATCGAACTTTAGTCCAAGAAACCCCCAAGCTTGACAACTCGAGAGACTTAGGCAACGAGGTGCACCCAACGGGTTACGCTCGAGTCAGAAAGACGGGGAATTCAGAGCGTGAATCACAACAATACCACAAATTATTATTATTATTATTATTTTTTTTAATCATCAATAACATAAAATAAAAACGTAAAGACCATTAATCGAACTTTTAGCCAACAAATCAAGTCGTGAACACATAATTCAATTCTAACTCGCCCCCCAAACCTCAGACTATTATACCCCTCAGAAAAGTGCGCTCAAGCTTAATCGGAAAGGATTCGAAAGGCTATCCACACAAGTTGCAAAAACGCAGTCGGAAGGTTCATCTATTATTAGCCGGTTATCCACAATTTCAATTTTAAAATTAACTAGCCAGTCTACTAAGTCATTAATTGTTTTGCTTCTATAGAATCCGGAAATGCAACTTACACTCGATCCTATATGAAATGCATGTGACAAACATAACACAGTTATGGAAATCGAAATACATAAATGAAACTAAATTATATGATATGCATGCAAAAGACCAAAAATAAAAATAAGCTAAACTCACCCCCAAACTTAAATCATGCATTGCCCTCAATGCGAAAAATAAAAAGATGAGAAAGAAATACGCCCTGAACATTCGTGCCGCAGATTGATCAGTGTTCTACGGTGGCGAAAGTGCTCTTTGGTTGCACGGGGTGCCGTGGATTTTGGCACCGAGGGCGAATTGCCAGAATTGCCTAGACTTCCTGACTTCTTACTCTTCTTTTCTTGGGAACGAGATACCGGCAAAAATCAAGAAAATGGGTGAAATCTAGCTTAAACCAAAAAAAAAACAAAAAAAATGCTAAAACGACAAAAACGACAAAAACAAAGAAAATAAGAAGATAAATAAACAATGGGTTGCCTCCCATTCATCGCCTGTTTTACTGTCGACGGCTCGACACAATTTGGACGGATTATGTCCAATCCAAAGTCTTGTAGATTGCGCATCCATCCGTCAATCTTGATACATACTTTGCAATCATATCATGGACTAGATTGCAATCTTTTAATGACCATCCCAACCCATAGTACTTTTCGTTTGCTTTGGAAATCAGTCGGTAGGAGACTAGGATGGGTTGCTTGCCTACCGATCTCTCAAACTCGTATACAAGATACTCGAGCTTTGGAGAAAGCTCTACCTCAAATTTGAAACTCGTCTCCTCGCTCACACTCAAATCCGGAATAGCAATGTGGATAGGATTTTGTTCGTCAAGTTCCTCTACCATCATCTTCATCCCACTCTCATCACACGCAAAAGTATCTACAGAACTGGGATGAATAATTCCCTCAAGGTGCTCAACCTCATCGTTCATACGAAAATCTGTAAATACCTCATTGTCTTCATAAAGGATGGTCGGACGTGGTTTGTGAATGTGACATCTCTGAAAATTTTCAAAAATATTTGCCAGAAAGTGGAGTTCGTCTTGTAAATAGCACAAGTGCTCATTTGTCTGTGCAATTCCATTTTCTGGGTTCACCCTTCGATGTCTTTCAATATCCTCCAACTCTTGTTGAATGTAATCTGCTCTGGATTGAATCTCGTAAAGAGAGATATCAAAAATCGATGCCATCAATGTATACAAATCTTCAAAAATAAAAAAATTAAAAAAAAAATCAATAGAAAAAAAAAATCTAAAGTAAAGTAAGGATATTTGGTAACGATATTAGTAAATTCAAGATTAACTAATTCCCCGGCAACGGCGCCAAAAACTTGATACGCGTAAAACCTACGTATGAAAAACCGCAAGTGTACAGTATCGCGTTTTGTAGAATAGTGAATTCCAGATATCGATCCACAGGGAATTAAGTTCCTAAATCTACCAAGTACTGTAATTATGCTATCCTAAACTTTATCTAGACGGGAGAAAAAGATGGGAGATGACATGAAGCCAAAAGGAAACAAAAATAATAAAAACAACGGTCCGCCAGGATAAGCGAGGAATTCCGACGTGTGATGGCTTCTAGGGTAAAATCCACCAGTGTACTATCGATAAATATCTACAAATCCAAATCTAATGTCAATTCTATGTTCGCTAACCCATACACTAAAGTACCCTAACCCCCGTCTCCAGTGTAGTTAGAGTCTACCCACAGGTCCGACGTCTCCGTTCAGAACCTGATATTAAGAGAGCATTTAGGTCAAGTCCTTAAGGGCTACCCGAGGTGCATCACGTCTCCGTTTCCACAACGTGAGCTATGCTTTCCTAAAATCAAACGAGAAATCCTCTCTCGAGTTAATTCCCATTTAGAATCAATTCAATTATTGGCCAAACAATCGAAAGCATTAAATACAGGAAAACATAAACATAATCAAAGAACGACAAATAGATCACAGATCTGGAAATCAAAATCAATATATACAAGGTTTCATTTCCCTAGAAGAAAATGCTCAGTTCATTACAAACATAGCATCAAAATGAAGAACACGAGAAATCATAAACTAAACGTAAAGAAAAAGCTTATGAAAAACCCTCGTCGAAACCCTCGTCGAAGCTTCCTGCGAAGAACTGGCGAAAACCGAAGAAAAATCGAATAAGAGGTCGAGAGAGAGTCGAGCGGTTTGAAAAATGAAAAATAGACCTTCTATTTATAGTGAGAAATCAAAGAAAAATATCTAGTCTCAATTTTTGTGCCCAGATCGCGATCTGGGCTTCTTGGATCGCGATCTAGCAACCTCGAAAACTGTGCACCGCCTTCCCAGATCGCGATCCAGGAATTGTGGATCGCGATCTGCCCCAACTTTTCGCTGCTACTGGAATTTGGCACCAGATCAGGATCCGGTGATTCTGGATCGCGATCTGGCCTCTGCATCAACTTCAAACACTTTTTTCGCCCTTTTTCAGCCCGAATTCGACAATTGTGCCATTTCACAAAAGTTGTAGCCCTTGAAGTTAGCTTTCTAAATCATCTTGAATCAGCCCAATCGGAGGTCGCATGAGAAAGTTATTCTTGAAATACCAAACACTGCCACAATCCGCGAGAATGCACTTTTGCACGTGTTTGGTTTGATTCTCGGCTTCACTTCCAAAATCGTCTCGAATCGGCAAAAATAGCTTATCTTTACCTTAAATATAAATAAAAAAAAAACAACATAAAGCCGAAAACTAGGACGAACGAAGACCAAAACTCGAAGAATTGATAAGTGAAAATCGTGCAAAATGAACACTTATCACACCCTCAAACTTAGATCTTTACTCGTCCCGAGTAAATCAAAACAAAACTACAACAAAAAAGAACAAAAACAACAAACTAAATCTAGGCCACTAACGTAGGGAATCACGATTGCATTTTGCGTATGCAACAAGCCTTTGAACCCCTGGGTACCCCCAAAGGACGAGTTGTGTCTCGTGAGGGTTTTCAGACAACAAACCCACAAAGTTGCCGGATTGGTCAAAGCATTGCAATTAATTCCAAAGATAAAACGAGCTAGATAACTTAAAATCTTAGAATGGCATACGGCTTAAGGTATTTGACTTTCCTACCGACGCAATTAGTTGTTTCTACACCAAAATGAAAGATAGACTCAAGAATCCGTAGTTAAACAATAAACACAATCACCGAGGGTTTTGAGTAGAAATGTGGGTGAAAAGTAAGTTTTGATTCTGAAATTCAAAAACTCGAGTTGGGCATAAGTAGGTCTATTTATTCAATAAAAAAAATGACAACAACAATATTTTTGGTGATTTTCATCACAACTTTTTCTTTTTCCATTTTTTTTGAAATGGGAATAATCGTGACTCGTGCAAGGCTCGATACCACTGTGTTATCTCTCTGACCCATGTATCGAACTTTAGTCCAAGAAACCCCCAAGCTTGACAACTCGAGAGACTTAGGCAACGAGGTGCACCCAACGGGTTACGCTCGAGTCAGAAAGACGGGGAATTCAGAGCGTGAATCACAACAATACCACAAATTATTATTATTATTATTATTTTTTTTAATCATCAATAACATAAAATAAAAACGTAAAGACCATTAATCGAACTTTTAGCCAACAAATCAAGTCGTGAACACATAATTCAATTCTAACTCGCCCCCCAAACCTCAGACTATTATACCCCTCAGAAAAGTGCGCTCAAGCTTAATCGGAAAGGATTCGAAAGGCTATCCACACAAGTTGCAAAAACGCAGTCGGAAGGTTCATCTATTATTAGCCGGTTATCCACAATTTCAATTTTAAAATTAACTAGCCAGTCTACTAAGTCATTAATTGTTTTGCTTCTATAGAATCCGGAAATGCAACTTACACTCGATCCTATATGAAATGCATGTGACAAACATAACACAGTTATGGAAATCGAAATACATAAATGAAACTAAATTATATGATATGCATGCAAAAGACCAAAAATAAAAATAAGCTAAACTCACCCCCAAACTTAAATCATGCATTGCCCTCAATGCGAAAAATAAAAAGATGAGAAAGAAATACGCCCTGAACATTCGTGCCGCAGATTGATCAGTGTTCTACGGTGGCGAAAGTGCTCTTTGGTTGCACGGGGTGCCGTGGATTTTGGCACCGAGGGCGAATTGCCAGAATTGCCTAGACTTCCTGACTTCTTACTCTTCTTTTCTTGGGAACGAGATACCGGCAAAAATCAAGAAAATGGGTGAAATCTAGCTTAAACCAAAAAAAAAACAAAAAAAATGCTAAAACGACAAAAACGACAAAAACAAAGAAAATAAGAAGATAAATAAACAATGGGTTGCCTCCCATTCATCGCCTGTTTTACTGTCGACGGCTCGACACAATTTGGACGGATTATGTCCAATCCAAAGTCTTGTAGATTGCGCATCCATCCGTCAATCTTGATACATACTTTGCAATCATATCATGGACTAGATTGCAATCTTTTAATGACCATCCCAACCCATAGTACTTTTCGTTTGCTTTGGAAATCAGTCGGTAGGAGACTAGGATGGGTTGCTTGCCTACCGATCTCTCAAACTCGTATACAAGATACTCGAGCTTTGGAGAAAGCTCTACCTCAAATTTGAAACTCGTCTCCTCGCTCACACTCAAATCCGGAATAGCAATGTGGATAGGATTTTGTTCGTCAAGTTCCTCTACCATCATCTTCATCCCACTCTCATCACACGCAAAAGTATCTACAGAACTGGGATGAATAATTCCCTCAAGGTGCTCAACCTCATCGTTCATACGAAAATCTGTAAATACCTCATTGTCTTCATAAAGGATGGTCGGACGTGGTTTGTGAATGTGACATCTCTGAAAATTTTCAAAAATATTTGCCAGAAAGTGGAGTTCGTCTTGTAAATAGCACAAGTGCTCATTTGTCTGTGCAATTCCATTTTCTGGGTTCACCCTTCGATGTCTTTCAATATCCTCCAACTCTTGTTGAATGTAATCTGCTCTGGATTGAATCTCGTAAAGAGAGATATCAAAAATCGATGCCATCAATGTATACAAATCTTCAAAAATAAAAAAATTAAAAAAAAAATCAATAGAAAAAAAAAATCTAAAGTAAAGTAAGGATATTTGGTAACGATATTAGTAAATTCAAGATTAACTAATTCCCCGGCACCGGCGCCAAAAACTTGATACGCGTAAAACCTACGTATGAAAAACCGCAAGTGTACAGTATCGCGTTTTGTAGAATAGTGAATTCCAGATATCGATCCACAGGGAATTAAGTTCCTAAATCTACCAAGTACTGTAATTATGCTATCCTAAACTTTATCTAGACGGGAGAAAAAGATGGGAGATGACATGAAGCCAAAAGGAAACAAAAATAATAAAAACAACGGTCCGCCAGGATAAGCGAGGAATTCCGACGTGTGATGGCTTCTAGGGTAAAATCCACCAGTGTACTATCGATAAATATCTACAAATCCAAATCTAATGTCAATTCTATGTTCGCTAACCCAGACACTAAAGTACCCTAACCCCCGTCTCCAGTGTAGTAAGAGTCTACCCACAGGTCCGACGTCTCCGTTCAGAACCTGATATTAAGAGAGCATTTAGGTCAAGTCCTTAAGGGCTACCCGAGGTGCATCACGTCTCCGTTTCCACTGTTGGGTTTCGGGCACGTGTACGCAGCGGAAAACAAAAATTTAATGTGATTTAAACGACTTTAAAGCACACAAGCACATGCCCGACAAATTAAAATCAATTAATTGTGTACCTTTGCGCTTCCAGCGAAATTAAAAACAACATACATGCTAAATAATTTAACCGAATTTAAATCAATTAACATGCTCGCATTTAAACCAAATAACATGCTTGCAACGATCAAAACGATTACACATAATCACATAAAATCATACGAAAGCAAACATGAAAACATAGTTTAAACGTAAACGAATCGAAACAAGGGATTCGTGTGTTTACCTCTTGAAGCGTGAGGTAGGAGCGCTTAGCAAGTCGAGATTGCTACGGAAACCAATCCGTACAATCGGGGCAGCAGCGGTGCAGCGGCAGCAGCGGTGAAACGGCCACGGCGGCGCGTGAATCTCACGCGCGGTCTTCCGGGGCGGCGCGTGGAGTAGCGTACGGCTTCGGCTCGTGCGCTGCTCCTCGATTCCTCGATCTTCGATCTTCCTCCTCTCGGATTTCACCTCGTATACTTCAATCTACTAAACACGTGGCACTAGACACGTAATAGTTAGAAAAACGGAAGAAAAAGAGAAGGAAAGAAACTACCGAAACAATCGGCCGACGAACGGCCGATTCCGGTGAAGTTCCGGCGACGGCGCCGGTAACGGCCGCGGGGAGAGGGCGAGAGAGAGAGGGAGAACGGCTGCTAGGGTTAGGGTTTTCACTTGTGTTTGTGCAAGACCTATAAATCTTGTATTTATAGTGTCTTGCATAAAACCCTAGCGGGCTTAAGTTGGACCGGGCCCAACACCTTAAGTTCGCTAGTACTTTTACTTGCTCGTTTCTCTCAATCCAATGACCGAAAAATTGCAACGATTACATTTTCGGAATCATTATAAAGTCCTCGTCATTACGAGTGTCAATTCTCATTTTCCAACTTTCCAAAAGTGGAAACCCTAGTTCAGTGCACTTTCTAAATTTGGAAACTTCCCGATTTAGAAAGTTCACTAACATGTTCGCCTATTGTTTTCCTTTTCTTATTCTCATTCATAATTCGAAATTACGAATGTTGGACTCAATCGTATTGACTTCCAATTATACAAAGATAAACTATTTTAGCTCTGACCGTTTATTCAAAGATCTCATGTGCACGAGCAGTGTGACCCTCGATGGTTCAGGTGTAAGCTAGCCGTGGGCCCACAACTCTTTGTGGTCAAAACTCGTCCCTTAGATTTACGATTAAGATGAAGCTCGTTTCACCTTAATCACCCAACGAATCAAGATTGGCGTCTAGCAACTACGCGTCATGATTCCCTAGATACAAATGAAGTGCCTGCAAGAACCTTCAGATATAGTTAACGTACAGTACGGTCCCTTCGATTCATATGTCCCGATCGAACTAGAGGCATTGGTTCATCGAGACCTCTTTATATGTTCGATGACGGTGCGATCGTTCCAAGTGTTGTAATCGTCACGTGCATGACTTAGAGAATCGAATTCTCTAATCATCACTTAGTCAGCTCTGGCCAGAGACTTAGAATGATTACAAACTTTCAGAACACACAGGACATCCAAGACTATTCTAGCGATCGAATCCCCGACTACAATGCACAGACCTCCCACTAGATTTCGGACTGCACGAACACTGGCCCTTGGGATGGTCCTCGGTGGAACTCAGGGACAGGTCACGATACAGCTGGTCCTCTAGTGAAGTCACGGTGATGTCTAGGTCATAAGGACTAAAGGTGTACAACTATACCATAGATATCTCTACTCGATTATTGGGAACCACTTAGAGATTTCTAGGGTGAGGGAGTTCAGTGAACTCGTCAACTTACGAGCACCCACTTATGCATGCCGATATCACAATACCGTTTACTGATGAGATGCAGTACACATACACTAAGTGCTAGTCTTAATGGGAAAGGCCGATATCCTCATTAGTGGCGTAACCCTTTGACTAGGAACACGTTTAACAGTTATAATACTTGAGTAAATATCTCACGATCCTAACGATCAATTACTAGTACTTGTAATAACTGTAAGGACTATATCTATGCTTGTGACAAAGGGACAAAGATATAGAATGCCAAGGTGTTTTATCATTAATACGAATAAAGGTTCGTTTATTAAAATAATAAATACGAAAGACCACAGCCACATGTTGGCTTGTTGGTCACCTACTCTAACAATCTCCCACTTGACCTAAAGCCAACTACCCATAAATCGCAATCCCATCGACTCTCGATGTTTCTCATGGACCGATCTCGGTAAAGGCTTCGTGAAGGGGTCTGCAACGTTCTCTTCCGAGGTGACTCGTTCAACCTTAACTTCACCTCTATCAATGATCTCTCGGATCACGTGATACTTCCTCAGAATATGCTTCGACTTCTGATGAGATCGTGGCTCCTTAGCTTGCGCCACGGCTCCGGTGTTATCACAGTACAACGGTACTGGATCACTAGCATCAGGAATGACACCCAACTCTTGGATGAATTTCCTTATCCAAGTCCCTTCTTTTGCAGCTTCGGACGCTGCAATGTATTCCGCTTCGGTAGTGGAATCGGCCGTCGTGCTTTGCTTGGAACTCTTCCAACACACGTCACCACCATTAAGCGTGAATATAAATCCAGAATTCGACTTCTAGTCGTCCACATCCGATTGAAAACTAGAGTCAATAAAACCCTCTAATTTCAACTCGGCACCCCCATAGACCAAAAATATATCCTTAGTTCTTCGCAAGTACTTAAGGATATCTTTCACGGCTTTCCAGTGAGCCGGGCCGGGGTTAGACTGATATCTGCTTGTGACACTCACAACATACGCAATATCGGGTCTCGTACATAGCATGCCATACATTATGCTTCCTATGGCAGAAGCATAAGGCGTCCTTTTCATCTCCTCGATTTCACTAGGTGTTTGCGGACACATAGATTTCGAGAGACGAACCCCATGGGACATTGGCAAGAATCCCTTCTTGGATTCTTCCATGCTAAACCGTTTCATAACGGTTTCTATGTACAGGCTTTGGGATAAGCCAAGCATCTTCCTTGCTCTATCTCTATAGATGCGTATTCCTAATACATAAGATGTTTCTCCCAAATCCTTCATTGAGAAACGTGTGGACAACCATGCTTTCGTTTGTTGCAGCATTCCTACGTCATTCCCAATGAGTAGAATGTCATCAACGTAAAGCACTAAAAATATCACTGCCCTCCCACTAACCTTCTTGTATACACAAGGTTCCTCCGGATTCTTCTCAAAATCAAACTCTTTGATAGTTGAGTCGAACCTAATGTTCCAACTACGGGATGCTTGCTTCAATCCATAAATGGATCGCTGGAGCTTGCAAACCTTTTGCTCACTTCCAGAAGATATGAAGCCTTCCGGCTGCGCCATGTAAATTTCTTCCTCAATATCTCCATTAAGGAAGGCGGTCTTCACATCCATTTGCCATATCTCGTAGTCGTACCACGCAGCTATGGCCAGCAAAATCCTAATGGACTTCAGCATCGCGACTGGCGAAAAGGTTTCCTCATAGTCAATACCTTGCCTTTGAGTGTATCCTTTTGCTACCAATCTAGCTTTATAGGTCGATACCTTTCCATCCACTCCAATTTTCTTCTTATAGATCCACTTGCAGCCTATAGGAACAATTCCTTTGGGTGGATCTACCAAGGTCCATACCATGTTGGAGTACATGGAGTCCATTTCGGATTTCATGGCAGTTAGCCAATGTCCCATGTCCGCATCCGATACGGCCTCATTGTATGTTCTTGGATCTTGTCCAAGATCAACATGATCTTCATAATTTTCGAGGAGGAATAACCTATCCGGCATTTTCCGAACTCTTTCGGATCTACGTACCGTAGGCTCAGGAGGTATATTAGTGGTTTGTTGTATTGGTTCGATTGCTTGTTCTTGCGTTTGAACTTCACTTTGTGGTTCTTGAACTACTTCAAGTTCTATCATGCTGCCTTTTCTATCGGATAGAAGCTCCCTTTCCAAAAAGGTGGCATTTCTTGAAACAAACGTCTTTGCTTCTCTGACATAGTAGAACTTTTATCCCATCGAGTCTTCGGGATACCCCACAAAATAGCACAAGTCGGATTTACTATCCAACTTATCTCCCACTAATCGCTTCACATAAGCGGGACAACCCCATATCATAATATGTTTGTAGATGGGTTTCCGGGAGTGCCAAAGTTCATAAGGCGTGGATTTAACTGCTTTGGTGTTAACTCTATTCAGCAAATACGCGGCAGTACGAAGTGCATGACCCCACAAATGCCGGTAAGTTTGTGAACCCCATCATTGATCGAACCATATCTAATAAAGTTCGATTCCGACGTTCGGAGACTCCATTAAGTTGAGGAGTTCCCGGTGGAGTCCATTGGGATTGTATCCCATTCTCTTTTAGATAGTCAATGAACTCGATGCTCAAGTATTCTCCACCACGATCGGATCGCAGCTTCTTAATACTTCGTCCGAGTTGCTTTTCTACTTCGTGTCTAAAATCTTTGAACCTTTCAAATGTTTCAGACTTGTACTTCATTAAGTACACATACCCATACCTAGAATAATCGTCGGTAAAGGTAGCGAAGCAGTTATATCCACCCTTCGCACTAACACTTAGTGGACCACATACGTCTGTATGGATCAAATCCAAAAGACCCTCGGCTCGTTCCATTTTCCCTTTGTAGGGTGACTTGGTCATTTTCCCTTTAAGGCAGGATTCACAAGTTTGTAGTGATTTCACGTCCTCCAAAGAGAACAATCCTTCACTGACAAAATCGTTCATCCTTCTTAAAGAGACATGACCTAATCTAGCGTGCCAAAGTTGTGCGGGGTTTTGATCTATCTCCTTACGTTTTGCTGATATAACATTAATAGGTATTTCATTTGGACTTAGTTCATACAAGTTGTTTAATAGTCGTCCTTTGCAAATCAAATTCTCATTCTTTTGTATAATGCAAATCGAATTTCCAAAAACAAAAGTAAAACCTTCAATATCTAATACAGGAATAGAAATAAGGTTTCTAATGAGCGACGGAACAAATAAACAATCGTTCAAAACAATAGGAAAACTAGAATCCAAAACATTTAAGTAAATTGTGCCAATGGCTTCAGCAGCAACTCTTGCTCCATTCGCCATCCTTAGGTAGGTCTCACCCGCTCTAAGTCTTCGACTTCTTGTCATTAGCTGCAAATCATTGCACAAATGTGAGCCACAGCCCGTATCCAATACCCAAGAAGAAGAGTTGACAGACAAATTTACGTCAATGAAATACGTACCCTTTTCTGAACGTTTCTGCTTTAGGTAAGCCTTGCAGTTGCGGCGCCAATGTCCTTTCTTTCCACAGTGATGGCAAGCATCATCAACTTGTTTGCTAACCTTTGCTTTGGGGCCCCCACTACCTTCACCCACTTCGAACTTGTTGTTTGGGAAGGGAACTCTTTCCTTTCTCTTCTTTTGGAAAGAACTCTTCTTTCCAGAAGTAGCAGCAATGAGAACAGACTTCTCTTTCTTAATGGTGGACTCGAAGCTGACCAACATGTTCATTAACTCATCCAAGGGAGGATCTAGTTTGTTCATGTTGAAGTTCACTATGAACGATTCATAGGAACTAGGAAGGGATAACAGGATCAAATCCAACGAGAGCTCGGCCGGGAGGGTGACATCAAGATTCACTAGCTTTTCAAGGAGAGTGATCATTTTGAGACAGTGCTCGTGGACCGAAGTCCCTTCGCGCAGTCTCGCTGTGATCAACTCCTTTGCAGCAGCGTACCTCGATGCCCTAATATTCTCACTATACATGCTATCGAGATGAGCCTTTATATCGAAAGCATGCATGTGAGACTCATATTTCCTCGCAAGCGCGGGCTCCATGGCGGCTATCATATAGCACCTAGCATGAGTGTCATCTTTCTTCCAAACTTCATAAGTTTCCTTTTCAGCATCAGTCGCTGTGGCAGGTATAGTGGCGGGAAGTCTCTCGTTCAAAACATAGAGACGCCCCTCAACAGTTAGCACAAGCTTAAGACTACGCAACCAATCTAGGTAATTAGGGCCATTGAGTTTATTGTCGAGGATTGACATTATGGGATTCTTAGACATGATTATCTGAGAGGTATAGGGAAGAGGATTATTAGAGATTCGCGTTAAATGATTGTTACAATTAAATGTTTGGCCTTATGTTATTTAATTGTTCTCCCACTAATTTTATCGAGTTCCACTTCCCTCTAGTAGACAAACGAGAAAACTGATTTTTCTTAATGGGCTTTAGGTCCAATAGACAAATATAACCCGTAGTTAATCTAGCCCGATTATATTTGCCCAAAGGTAGATCACAATCAATCATATCCACAATATGACCCTAAATTAATTTTCCTCACACTTGATAATGACCTAAGTTAATCTCGCGAATATCAAAATCGTCGTGTGTCAAGTCTAACCTACCAATCAAAGATGCTCATAGAACTTGATTATGCCAAACTAATGCAGTCCCTAGTTAATCTAGCCGACCACGTTAATCCAACATAACCCTTTTCTATGGCTACCTTCATCAATATGTCAATTGAATTACAGCTTACTCTACCATAGCACTCCCCGCTAACACGGCTTACTGCACTACAGCAAAGGGCTACACATAATCCAACCGTTGGCAGAAGGAAAGAAATAACTCAACAGATTGGGTTTTTCTTTATAGCTTGAAATGATTCTCAATTAGATTAAGAATGAGGGGTTTTATTAAAAGTTTTTTTTTTTTTTTATCTCATCATAAGGTTCGGATTGGTCTATGTGATTCCTACATCTATGTTCTCTAAAGGTATATGGAAACGCATATTGTCCTAAGAGGAACATGCGACCTAATTATATAATTAATTACATTAATTAATTATCGGGTTTTTCAAAATAATTATAGAACCTCAACTAGCATAAATCATTCAAATAATGTTGAGGTACTACTAATTAAGTTGAACTTATAATCAGTATTATATATGTGTTCTATTAATTGAAATCAATTCAACAATTTAAATCAATTTAATTAATCTAACACCTATTTACTAAAATAGATGATCGTCGATCCAATTATCTAATTGGGATTAATTGAAAATAATTTTCCAAAAATTAAAATTAATTTGTTTGAAGTTTAATTTTAGAAATCTGAATTTTTTTTTTTTTTTTTTTTTTTTTTTTTTTTTTTTTTTTTAATTTTCAGTGAACCGGTTCGGCCCAACCGGTCTGACCGGTTCAGACCGAAGCGGTCCGGTTCTGTCCGGTCCAGCTGACCCAAATCAGTGGGCCGGGTCAGTCGGACCGGGAACCGGTCGGACCGACCCGAATCCACGTGGATTCGGTCAACTAAATCGCACACAACCATCGAACCGGCCAGTCCGACTGGTTCGATCCGAACAATTAAAAATCCGACATTTTTAAAACAATTTCAGATCCGATTTTCCAATTTTAAACAATTTTAAAACTGGAAAAATTCTAAACAATATTTCGAAAATATTTTAAACTTACGAAAACTCCCAATTACATAATACGACAATCACTACTTTAATAAATCGAACATGCATGAAATCATAGCATATTAAACGACGCAATTAATTGCGCAACCTGGCTCTGATACCACTGTTGGGTTTCGGGCACATGTACGCAGCGGAAAACAAAAATTTAATGCGATTTAAACGACTTTAAAGCACACAAGCACATGCCCGACAAATTAAAATCAATTAATTGCGTACCTTTGCGCTTCCAGCGAAATTAAAAACAACATACATGCTAAATAATTTAACCGAATTTAAATCAATTAACATGCTCGCGTTTAAAACAAATAACATGCTTGCAACGATCAAAACGATTACACATAATCACATAAAATCATACGAAAGCAAACATGAAAACATAGTTTAAACGTAAACGAATCGAAACAAGGGATTCGTGTGTTTACCTCTTGAAGCGTGAGGTAGGAGCGCTTAGCAAGTCGAGATTGCTACGGAAACCAATCCGTACAATCGGGGCAGCAGCGGTGCAGCGGCAGCAGCGGTGAAACGGCCACGGCGGCGCGTGAATCTCACGCGCGGTCTTCCGGGGCGGCGCGTGGAGTAGCGTGCGGCTTCGGCTCGTGCGCTGCTCCTCGATTCCTCGATCTTCGATCTTCCTCCTCTCGGATTTCACCTCATATACTTCGATCTACTAAACACGTGGCACTAGACACGTAATAGTTAGAAAAACGGAAGAAAAAGAGAAGGAAAGAAACTACCGAAACAATCAGCCGACGAACGGCCGATTCCGGTGAAGTTCCGGCGACGGCGCCGGTAACGGCCGCGGGGAGAGGGCGAGAGATAGAGGGAGAACGGCTGCTAGGGTTAGGGTTTTCACTTGTGTTTGTGCAAGACCTATAAATCTTGTTTTTATAGTGTCTTGCATAAAACCCTAGCGGGCTTAAGTTGGACCGGGCCCAACAGCTTAAGTTCGCTAGTACTTTTACTTGTTCGTTTCTCTCAATCCAATGACCGAAAACTTGCAACGATTAAATTTTCGGAATCATTATAAAGTCCTCGTCATTACGAGTGTCAATTCTCATTTTCCAACTTTCCAAAAGTGGAAACCCTAGTTCAGTGCACTTTCTAAATTTGGAAACTTCCCGATTTAGAAAGTTCACTAACATGTTCGCCTATTCTTTTCCTTTTCTTGTTCTCATTCATAATTCCATAATCGTATTGACTTCCAATTATGCAAAGATAAACTATTTTATCTCTGACCGTTTATTCAAAGATCTCATGTGCACGAGCAGTGTGACCCTCGATGGTTCAGGTGTAAGCTAGCCGTGGGCCCACAACTCTTTGTGGTCAAAACTCGTCCCTTAGAGTTACGATTAAGATGAAGCTCGTTTCACCTTAATCACCCAACGAATCAAGATTGGCGTCTAGCAACTACGCGTCATGATTCCCTAGATACAAATGAAGTGCCTGCAAGAACCTTCAGATATAGTTAACGTACAGTACGGTCCCTTCGATTCATATGTCCCGATCGAACTAGAGGCATTGGTTCATCGAGACCTCTTTATATGTTCGATGACGGTGCGATCGTTCCAAGTATTGTAATCGTCACGTGCATTACTTAGGGAATCGAATTCTCTAATCATCACTTAGTCAGCTCTGGCCAAAGACTTAGAATGATTACAAACTTTCAGAACACACAAGACATCCAAGACTATTCTAGCGATCGAATCCCCGACTACAATGCACAGACCTCCCACTAGATTTCGGACCGCACAAACACTGGCCCTTGGGATGGTCCCATTAGAAAGCTATTTCAGCTGGCTACATTTCCTGTCTAATGTCAAATTTCCAAATTCGGACTCGAACACGGTCAAAATTGGATTCCAAAAGCGATCATGAAAATACCCGCTACAGTTCGAGGACACGAATGCGCATCAAGAAGCGTGCACAAAAACACTCGCTACAAAAGATACGCACATAAGTAAAAGTACAAAATCATGCACAAAAGTACTCACGTAAAAGTGCATTCGCAAAAAGATTCATGAAAACACAACAAACTACAATCCTAGGACATTAATACAAATCAACAAACATACACAAACACACTCGCTCAAACGGACATGCACAAATGTACATGTAAAAAAACATGCGCAAAAGTGCATTCGCATCAACGTTCTTAAAAACACGAAATACAACACTAGGACTTTAATACGCATAACCAAACAACAACAAGAACACTAGATACAAAAGATACAGTGGAGTGTAGAAATAAAACTCAACGTTTACGTTTACGTGGATTTTTTTATGGATTAATGTTTATTTCTGTTTTAATTGGTGGATTTAGTATTCTACAGGTACAAATTGATAATGAGGTGTCCATGAAGCAAAAATGATCAAAGAGTAAGAAAAGAGTTGCAATTAGGAAAATAAAATCAAATTAGAAGAGAGGATCCCTCAACATCTTCGGTAGTGTCCACGAAGTCGAGCATAACTTTCTCATCCGGACTCCAAATCAACTGGTTCTAGCGGCATTAGAAAGCTATTTCAGCTGGCTACATTTCCTGTCATTTCAAATTTCAAAATTCGGACTCGAACACGGTCAAAATTGGATTCCAAAAGCGATCATGAAAATACCCGCTACAGTTCTAGCACACGAATGCGCATCAAAAAGCGTGCACAAAAACACTCGCTTCAAAAGATACGCACATAAGTAAAAGTACAAAATCATGCACAAAAGTACTCACGCAAAAGTGCATTCGCAAAAAGGTTCATGAAAACACAAACTACAATCCTAGGACATTAATACAAATCAACAAACATGCACAAACACACTCGCTCAAACGGACATGCACAAATGTACATGTAAAAAAACATTTGCAAAAGTGCATTCGCAACAACGTTCTTAAAAACACGAAATACTACACTAGGACTTTAATACGCATAACCAAACAACAGCAAGAACACTAGATACAAAAAATACAGTGGAGTGTAGAAATAACACTCAACGTTTACGTTTACGTGGATTTTTTTATGGATTAATGTTTATTTCTGTTTTAATTGGTGGATTTAGTATATTATAGGAACAAATTGATAATGAGGTGTCCATGAAGCAAAAATGATCAAAGAGTAAGAAAAGAGTTGCAATTAGGAAAATAAAATAAAATTAGAAGAGAGGATCCCTCAACATCTTCGGTAGTGTCCACGAAGTCGAGCATTACTTTCTCATCCGGACTCCAAATAAACTGGTTCCGGCAGCATTAGAAAGCTATTTCAGCTGGCTACAATTCCTGTCTAATGTCAAATTTCCAAATTGGAACTCGAACATGTTAAAAATTGGATTCCAAAAGCGATCATGAAAATACCCGCGACAGTTCGAGGACACGAATGCGCATCAAGAAACGTGCACAAAAACACTCGCTACAAAAGATACGCACATAAGTAAAAGTACAAAATCATGCACAAAACTACTCACGCAAAAGTGCATTCGCAAAAAGGTTCATGAAAACACATACTACAATCCTAGGACATTAATACAAATCAACAAACATGCACAAACACACTCGCTCAAATGGACATGCACAAACGTACATGTAAAAAAACATGCGCAAAAGTGCATTCGCAACAACGTTCTTTAAAACACGAAATACAACACTAGGACTTTAATACGCATAACCAAACAACAGCAAGAACACTAGATACAAAAGATACAGTGGAGTATAGAAATAACAGTCAACATTTACGTTTACGTGGATTTTTTAATGGATTAATTTATATTTCTGTTTTAATTGGTGGATTTAGTATTCTACAGGTACAAATTGATAATGAGGTGTCCATGAAGCAAAAATGATCAAAGAGTAAGAAAAGAGTTGCAATTAGGAAAATAAAATCAAATTAGAAGAGAGGATCCCTCAACATCTTCGGTAGTGTCCACGAAGTCGAGCATAACTTTCTCATCCGGACTCCAAATCAATTGGTTCCGGTGGCATTAGAAAGCTATTTCAGCTGGCTACAGTTCCTGTCTAATGTCAAATTTCCAAATTGGAACTCGAACATGGTCAAAATTGGATTCCAAAAGCGATCATGAAAATACCTGCTACAGTTCGAGCACACGAATGCGCATCAAGAAACGTGCACAAAAACACTCGCTACAAAAGATACGCACATAAGTAAAAGTACAAAATTATGCACAAAAGTACTCACGCAAAAGTGCATTAGCAAAAAGGTTCATGAAAACACAAACTACAATCCTAGGACATTAATACAAATCAACAAACATGCACAAACACACTCGCTCAAATGGACATGCACAAACGTACATGTACAAAAACATGCGCAATAGTGCATTCGCAAAAACGTTCTTAAAAACACGAAATACAACACTACGATTTTAATACGCATAACCAAACTACAGCAAAACACTAGATACAAAAGATACAGTGGAGTGTAGAAATAACACTCAACGTTTACGTTTACGTGGATTTTTTTATGGATTAATGTTTATTTCTGTTTTTATTGGTGGATTTAGTATATTATAGGTACAAATTGATAATGAGGTGTCCATGAAGCAAAAATGATCAAAGAGTAAGAAAAGAGTTACGATTAGGAAAATACAATCAAATTAGAAGAGAGGATCCCTCAACATCTTCGGTAGTGTCCACGATGTCGAGCATAACTTTCTCATCCGGACTCCAAATAAACTGGTTCCGGAAGCAGTCGAAAGCTATTTCAGCTGGCTACAATTCCTGTCTAATGTCAAATTTCCAAATTCGAACTCGAACATGGTCAAAATTGGATTCCAAAAGCGATCATGAAAATACCCGCGAAAGTTCGAGGACATGAATGCGCATCAAGAAACGTGCACAAAAACACTCGCTACAAAAGATACGCACATAAGTAAAAGTACAAAATCATGCACAAAAGTACTCATGCAAAAGTGCATTCGCAAAAAGGTTCATGAAAACCCAAACTACAATCCTAGGACATTAATACAAATCAACAAACATGCACAAACACACTCGCTCAAATGGACATGCACAAACGTACATGTAAAAAAACATGCGCAAAAGTGCATTCGCAACAACGTTCTTAAAAACACGAAATAAAACACTAGGACTTTAATACGCATAACCAAACAACAGCAAGAACACTAGATACAAAAGATACAGTGGAGTGTAGAAATAACACTCAACGTTTACGTTTACGTGGATTTTTTTATGGATTAATGTTTATTTCTGTTTTAATTGGTGGATTTAGTATATTATAGGTACAAATTGATAATGAGGTGTCCATGAAGCCAAAATGATCAAAGAGTAAGAAGAGAGTTGCAATTAGGAAAATAAAATCAAATTAGAAGAGAGGATCCCTCAACATCTTCGGTAGTGTCCACGATGTCGAGCATAACTCTCTCATCCGGACTCCAAATAAATTGGTTCTGGCAGCATTAGAAAGCTATTTCAGCTGGCTACAATTCCTGTCTAATGTCAAATTTCCAAATTCGAACTCGAACACGGTCTAAATTGGATTCCAAAAGCGATCATGAAAATACCCGCGAAAGTTCGAGGACACGAATGCGCATCAAGAAACGTGCACAAAAACACTCGCTACTAAAGATACGCACATAAGTAAAAGTACAAAATCATGCACAAAAGTACTCACGCAAAAGTGCATTCGCAAAAAGGTTCATGAAAACACAAACTACAATCCTAGGACATTAATACAAATCAACAAACATGCACAAACACACTCGCTCAAACGGACATGCACAAACGTACATGTAAAAAAACATGTGCAAAAGTGCATTCGCATCAACGTTCTTAAAAACACGAAATACAACACCAGGACTTTCATACGCATAACCAAACAACAACAAGAACACTAGATACAAAAGATACAGTGGAGTGTAGAAATAACACTCAACGTTTACGTTAACGTGGATTTTTTTATGGATTAATGTTTATTTCTGTTTTAATTGGCGGATTTAGTATATTAAAGGTACAAATTGATAATGAGGTGTCCATGAAGCAAAAATGATCAACGAGTAAGAAAAGACTTGCAATTAGGAAAATAAAATAAAATTAGAAGAGAGGATCCCTCAACATCTTCGGTAGTGTCCACGAAGTCGAGCATTACTTTCTCATCCGGACTCCAAATAAACTGGTTTTATGGATTAATTTATATTTCCGTTTTAATTGGTGGATTTAGTATTCTATAGGTACAAATTGATAATGAGGTGTCCATGAAGCAAAAATGATCAAAGAGTAAGAAAAGAGTTGCAATTAGGAAAATAAAATAAAATTAGAAGAGAGGATCCCTCAACATCTTCGGTAGTGTCCACGAAGTCGAGCATAACTTTCTCATCCGGACTCCAAATCAACTTGTTCCGGCGGCATTAGAAAGCTATTTCAGCTGGCTACAATTCCTGTCTAATGTCAAATTTCCGAATTCGGACTCGAACATGGTCAAAATTGGATTCCAAAAGCGATCATGAAAATACCCGCTACAGTTCGAGGACACGAATGCGCATCAAGAAACGTGCACAAAAACACTCGCTACAAAAGATACGCACATAAGTAAAAGTACAAAATCATGCACAAACGTTCTCACGCAAAAGTGCATTCGCAAAAAGGTTCATGAAAACTCAAACTACAATCCTAGGACATTAATACAAATCAACAAACATGCACAAACACACTCGCTCAAATGGACATGCACAAACGTACATGTGAAAAAACATGCGCAAAAGTGCATTCGCAACAACGTTCTTAAAAACACGAACTACAACAATAGGACTTTAATACGCATAACCAAACAACAGCAAGAACACTAGATGCAAAAGATACAGTGGAGGTGTAGAAATAACACTCAACGTATACGTTTACGTGGATTTTTTTACGGATTAATTTATATTTCCGTTTTAATTGGTGGATTTAGTATTCTATAGGTACAAATTGATAATGAGGTGTCCATGAAGCAAAAATGATCAAAGAGTAAGAAAAGAGTTGAATTAGGAAAATAAAATCAAATTAGAAGAGAGGATCCCTCAACATCTTCGGTAGTGTCCACGAAGTCGAGCATAACTTTCTCATCCGGACTCCAAATCAACTTGTTCCGGCGGCATTAGAAAGCTATTTCAGCTGGCTACAATTCCTGTCTAATGTCAAATTTCCAAATTCGGACTCGAACATGGTCAAAATTGGATTCCAAAAGCGATCATGAAAATACCCGCTACAGTTCGAGGACACGAATGCGCATCAAGAAACGTGCACAAAAACACTCGCTACAAAAGATACGCACATAAGTAAAAGTACAAAATCATGCACAAAAGTACTCACGCAAAAGTGCATTCGCAAAAAGGTTCATGAAAACACAAACTACAATCCTAGGACATTAATACAAATCAACAAACATGCACAAACACACTCGCTCAAATGGACATGCACAAACGTACATGTAAAAAAACATGCGCAAAAGTGCATTCGCAACAACGTTCTTAAAAACACGAAATACAACAATAGGACTTTAATACGCATAACCAAACAACAGCAAGAACACTAGATACAAAAGATACAGTGGAGTGTAGAAATAACACTCAACGTTTACGTTTACGTGGATTTTTTTATGGATTAATTTATATTTCGTTTTAATTGGTGGATTTAGTATTCTATAGGTACAAATTGATAATGAGGTGTCCATGAAGCAAAAATGATCAAAGAGTAAGAAAAGAGTTGCAATTAGGAAAATAAAATCAAATTAGAAGAGAGGATCCCTCAACATCTTCGGTAGTGTCCACGAAGTCGAGCATAACTTTCTCATCCGGACTCCAAATCAACTGGTTCCGGCGGCATTAGAAAGCTATTTCAGCTGGCTACAATTCCTGTCTAATGTCAAATTTCCAAATTCGGACTCGAACATGGTCAAAATTGGATTCCAAAAGCGATCATGAAAATACCCGCTACAGTTCGAGGACACGAATGCGCATCAAGAAACGTGCACAAAAACACTCGCTACAAAAGATACGCACATAAGTAAAAGTACAAAATCATGCACAAAAGTACTCACGCAAAAGTGCATTCGCAAAAAGGTTCATGAAAACACAAACTACAATCCTAGGACATTAATACAAATCAACAAACATGCACAAACACACTCGCTCAAATGGACATGCACAAACGTACATGTAAAAAAACATGCGCAAAAGTGCATTCGCAACAACGTTCTTAAAAACACGAAATACAACACTAGGACTTTAATACGCATAACCAAACAACAGCAAGAACACTAGATACAAAAGATACAGTGGAGTGTAGAAATAACACTCAACGTTTACGTTTACGTGGATTTTTTTATGGATTAATTTATATTTCTGTTTTAATTGGTGGATTTAGTATTCTATAGGTACAAATTGATAATGAGGTGTCCATGAAGCAAAAATGATCAAAGAGTAAGAAAAGAGTTGCAATTAGGAAAATAAAATCAAATTAGAAGAGAGGATCCCTCAACATCTTCGGTAGTGTCCACGAAGTCGAGCATAACTTTCTCATCCGGACTCCAAATCAACTTGTTCCGGCGGCATTAGAAAGCTATTTCAGCTGGCTACAATTCCTGTCTAATGTCAAATTTCCAAATTCGGACTCGAACATGGTCAAAATTGGATTCCAAAAGCGATCATGAAAATACCCGCTACAGTTCGAGGACACGAATGCGCATCAAGAAACGTGCACAAAAACACTCGCTACAAAAGATACGCACATAAGTAAAAGTACAAAATCATGCACAAAAGTACTCACGCAAAAGTGCATTCGCAAAAAGGTTCATGAAAACACAAACTACAATCCTAGGACATTAATACAAATCAACAAACATGCACAAACACACTCGCTCAAATGGACATGCACAAACGTACATGTAAAAAACATGCGCAAAAGTGCATTCGCAACAACGTTCTTAAAAACACGAAATACAACACTAGGACTTTAATACGCATAACCAAACAACAGCAAGAACACTAGATACAAAAGATACAGTGGAGTGTAGAAATAACACTCAACGTTTACGTTTACGTGGATTTTTTTATGGATTAATTTATATTTCTGTTTTAATTGGTGGATTTAGTATTCTATAGGTACAAATTGATAATGAGGTGTCCATGAAGCAAAAATGATCAAAGAGTAAGAAAAGAGTTGCAATTAGGAAAATAAAATCAAATTAGAAGAGAGGATCCCTCAACATCTTCGGTAGTGTCCACGAAGTCGAGCATAACTTTCTCATCCGGACTCCAAATCAACTGGTTCCGGCGGCATTAGAAAGCTATTTCAGCTGGCTACAATTCCTGTCTAATGTCAAATTTCCAAATTCGGACTCGAACATGGTCAAAATTGGATTCCAAAAGCGATCATGAAAATACCCGCTACAGTTCGAGGACACGAATGCGCATCAAGAAACGTGCACAAAAACACTCGCTACAAAAGATACGCACATAAGTAAAAGTACAAAATCATGCACAAAAGTACTCACGCAAAAGTGCATTCGCAAAAAGGATCATGAAAACACAAACTACAATCCTAGGACATTAATACAAATCAACAAACATGCACAAACACACTCGCTCAAATGGACATGCACAAACGTACATGTAAAAAAACATGCGCAAAAGTGCATTCGCAACAACGTTCTTAAAAACACGAAATACAACACTAGGACTTTAATACGCATAACCAAACAACAGCAAGAACACTAGATACAAAAGATACAGTGGAGTGTAGAAATAACACTCAACGTTTACGTTTACGTGGATTTTTTTATGGATTAATTTATATTTCTGTTTTAATTGGTGGATTTAGTATTCTATAGGTACAAATTGATAATGAGGTGTCCATGAAGCAAAAATGATCAAAGAGTAAGAAAAGAGTTGCAATTAGGAAAATAAAATCAAATTAGAAGAGAGGATCCCTCAACATCTTCGGTAGTGTCCACGAAGTCGAGCATAACTTTCTCATCCGGACTCCAAATCAACTGGTTCCGGCGGCATTAGAAAGCTATTTCAGCTGGCTACAATTCCTGTCTAATGTCAAATTTCCAAATTCGGACTCGAACATGGTCAAAATTGGATTCCAAAAGCGATCATGAAAATACCCGCTACAGTTCGAGGACACGAATGCGCATCAAGAAACGTGCACAAAAACACTCGCTACAAAAGATACGCACATAAGTAAAAGTACAAAATCATGCACAAAAGTACTCACGCAAAAGTGCATTCGCAAAAAGGATCATGAAAACACAAACTACAATCCTAGGACATTAATACAAATCAACAAACATGCACAAACACACTCGCTCAAATGGACATGCACAAACGTACATGTAAAAAAACATGCGCAAAAGTGCATTCGCAACAACGTTCTTAAAAACACGAAATACAACACTAGGACTTTAATACGCATAACCAAACAACAGCAAAAACACTAGATACAAAAGATACAGTGGAGTGTAGAAATAACACTCAACGTTTACGTTTACGTGGATTTTTTTATGGATTAATTTATATTTCTGTTTTAATTGGTGGATTTAGTATTCTATAGGTACAAATTGATAATTAGGTGTCCATGAAGCAAAAATGATCAAAGAGTAAGAAAAGAGTTGCAATTAGGAAAATAAAATCAAATTAGAAGAGAGGATCCCTCAACATCTTCGGTAGTGTCCACGAAGTCGAGCATAACTTTCTCATCCGGACTCCAAATCAACTGGTTCCGGCGGCATTAGAAAGCTATTTCAGCTGGCTACAATTCCTGTCTAATGTCAAATTTCCAAATTCGGACTCGAACATGGTCAAAATTGGATTCCAAAAGCGATCATGAAAATACCCGCTACAGTTCGAGGACACGAATGCGCATCAAGAAACGTGCACAAAAACACTCGCTACAAAAGATACGCACATAAGTAAAAGTACAAAATCATGCACAAAAGTACTCACGCAAAAGTGCATTCGCAAAAAGGATCATGAAAACACAAACTACAATCCTAGGACATTAATACAAATCAACAAACATGCACAAACACACTCGCTCAAATGGACATGCACAAACGTACATGTAAAAAAACATGCGCAAAAGTGCATTCGCAACAACGTTCTTAAAAACACGAAATACAACACTAGGACTTTAATACGCATAACCAAACAACAGCAAAAACACTAGATACAAAAGATACAGTGGAGTGTAGAAATAACACTCAACGTTTACGTTTACGTGGATTTTTTTATGGATTAATTTATATTTCTGTTTTAATTGGTGGATTTAGTATTCTATAGGTACAAATTGATAATTAGGTGTCCATGAAGCAAAAATGATCAAAGAGTAAGAAAAGAGTTGCAATTAGGAAAATAAAATCAAATTAGAAGAGAGGATCCCTCAACATCTTCGGTAGTGTCCACGAAGTCGAGCATAACTTTCTCATCCGGACTCCAAATCAACTGGTTCCGGCGGCATTAGAAAGCTATTTCAGCTGGCTACAATTCCTGTCTAATGTCAAATTTCCAAATTCGGACTCGAACATGGTCAAAATTGGATTCCAAAAGCGATCATGAAAATACCCGCTACAGTTCGAGGACACGAATGCGCATCAAGAAACGTGCACAAAAACACTCGCTACAAAAGATACGCACATAAGTAAAAGTACAAAATCATGCACAAAAGTACTCACGCAAAAGTGCATTCGCAAAAAGGATCATGAAAACACAAACTACAATCCTAGGACATTAATACAAATCAACAAACATGCACAAACACACTCGCTCAAATGGACATGCACAAACGTACATGTAAAAAAACATGCGCAAAAGTGCATTCGCAACAACGTTCTTAAAAACACGAAATACAACACTAGGACTTTAATACGCATAACCAAACAACAGCAAAAACACTAGATACAAAAGATACAGTGGAGTGTAGAAATAACACTCAACGTTTACGTTTACGTGGATTTTTTTATGGATTAATTTATATTTCTGTTTTAATTGGTGGATTTAGTATTCTATAGGTACAAATTGATAATTAGGTGTCCATGAAGCAAAAATGATCAAAGAGTAAGAAAAGAGTTGCAATTAGGAAAATAAAATCAAATTAGAAGAGAGGATCCCTCAACATCTTCGGTAGTGTCCACGAAGTCGAGCATAACTTTCTCATCCGGACTCCAAATCAACTGGTTCCGGCGGCATTAGAAAGCTATTTCAGCTGGCTACAATTCCTGTCTAATGTCAAATTTCCAAATTCGGACTCGAACATGGTCAAAATTGGATTCCAAAAGCGATCATGAAAATACCCGCTACAGTTCGAGGACACGAATGCGCATCAAGAAACGTGCACAAAAACACTCGCTACAAAAGATACGCACATAAGTAAAAGTACAAAATCATGCACAAAAGTACTCACGCAAAAGTGCATTCGCAAAAAGGATCATGAAAACACAAACTACAATCCTAGGACATTAATACAAATCAACAAACATGCACAAACACACTCGCTCAAATGGACATGCACAAACGTACATGTAAAAAAACATGCGCAAAAGTGCATTCGCAACAACGTTCTTAAAAACACGAAATACAACACTAGGACTTTAATACGCATAACCAAACAACAGCAAAAACACTAGATACAAAAGATACAGTGGAGTGTAGAAATAACACTCAACGTTTACGTTTACGTGGATTTTTTTATGGATTAATTTATATTTCTGTTTTAATTGGTGGATTTAGTATTCTATAGGTACAAATTGATAATTAGGTGTCCATGAAGCAAAAATGATCAAAGAGTAAGAAAAGAGTTGCAATTAGGAAAATAAAATCAAATTAGAAGAGAGGATCCCTCAACATCTTCGGTAGTGTCCACGAAGTCGAGCATAACTTTCTCATCCGGACTCCAAATCAACTGGTTCCGGCGGCATTAGAAAGCTATTTCAGCTGGCTACAATTCCTGTCTAATGTCAAATTTCCAAATTCGGACTCGAACATGGTCAAAATTGGATTCCAAAAGCGATCATGAAAATACCCGCTACAGTTCGAGGACACGAATGCGCATCAAGAAACGTGCACAAAAACACTCGCTACAAAAGATACGCACATAAGTAAAAGTACAAAATCATGCACAAAAGTACTCACGCAAAAGTGCATTCGCAAAAAGGATCATGAAAACACAAACTACAATCCTAGGACATTAATACAAATCAACAAACATGCACAAACACACTCGCTCAAATGGACATGCACAAACGTACATGTAAAAAAACATGCGCAAAAGTGCATTCGCAACAACGTTCTTAAAAACACGAAATACAACACTAGGACTTTAATACGCATAACCAAACAACAGCAAAAACACTAGATACAAAAGATACAGTGGAGTGTAGAAATAACACTCAACGTTTACGTTTACGTGGATTTTTTTATGGATTAATTTATATTTCTGTTTTAATTGGTGGATTTAGTATTCTATAGGTACAAATTGATAATTAGGTGTCCATGAAGCAAAAATGATCAAAGAGTAAGAAAAGAGTTGCAATTAGGAAAATAAAATCAAATTAGAAGAGAGGATCCCTCAACATCTTCGGTAGTGTCCACGAAGTCGAGCATAACTTTCTCATCCGGACTCCAAATCAACTGGTTCCGGCGGCATTAGAAAGCTATTTCAGCTGGCTACAATTCCTGTCTAATGTCAAATTTCCAAATTCGGACTCGAACATGGTCAAAATTGGATTCCAAAAGCGATCATGAAAATACCCGCTACAGTTCGAGGACACGAATGCGCATCAAGAAACGTGCACAAAAACACTCGCTACAAAAGATACGCACATAAGTAAAAGTACAAAATCATGCACAAAAGTACTCACGCAAAAGTGCATTCGCAAAAAGGATCATGAAAACACAAACTACAATCCTAGGACATTAATACAAATCAACAAACATGCACAAACACACTCGCTCAAATGGACATGCACAAACGTACATGTAAAAAAACATGCGCAAAAGTGCATTCGCAACAACGTTCTTAAAAACACGAAATACAACACTAGGACTTTAATACGCATAACCAAACAACAGCAAAAACACTAGATACAAAAGATACAGTGGAGTGTAGAAATAACACTCAACGTTTACGTTTACGTGGATTTTTTTATGGATTAATTTATATTTCTGTTTTAATTGGTGGATTTAGTATTCTATAGGTACAAATTGATAATTAGGTGTCCATGAAGCAAAAATGATCAAAGAGTAAGAAAAGAGTTGCAATTAGGAAAATAAAATCAAATTAGAAGAGAGGATCCCTCAACATCTTCGGTAGTGTCCACGAAGTCGAGCATAACTTTCTCATCCGGACTCCAAATCAACTGGTTCCGGCGGCATTAGAAAGCTATTTCAGCTGGCTACAATTCCTGTCTAATGTCAAATTTCCAAATTCGGACTCGAACATGGTCAAAATTGGATTCCAAAAGCGATCATGAAAATACCCGCTACAGTTCGAGGACACGAATGCGCATCAAGAAACGTGCACAAAAACACTCGCTACAAAAGATACGCACATAAGTAAAAGTACAAAATCATGCACAAAAGTACTCACGCAAAAGTGCATTCGCAAAAAGGATCATGAAAACACAAACTACAATCCTAGGACATTAATACAAATCAACAAACATGCACAAACACACTCGCTCAAATGGACATGCACAAACGTACATGTAAAAAAACATGCGCAAAAGTGCATTCGCAACAACGTTCTTAAAAACACGAAATACAACACTAGGACTTTAATACGCATAACCAAACAACAGCAAAAACACTAGATACAAAAGATACAGTGGAGTGTAGAAATAACACTCAACGTTTACGTTTACGTGGATTTTTTTATGGATTAATTTATATTTCTGTTTTAATTGGTGGATTTAGTATTCTATAGGTACAAATTGATAATTAGGTGTCCATGAAGCAAAAATGATCAAAGAGTAAGAAAAGAGTTGCAATTAGGAAAATAAAATCAAATTAGAAGAGAGGATCCCTCAACATCTTCGGTAGTGTCCACGAAGTCGAGCATAACTTTCTCATCCGGACTCCAAATCAACTGGTTCCGGCGGCATTAGAAAGCTATTTCAGCTGGCTACAATTCCTGTCTAATGTCAAATTTCCAAATTCGGACTCGAACATGGTCAAAATTGGATTCCAAAAGCGATCATGAAAATACCCGCTACAGTTCGAGGACACGAATGCGCATCAAGAAACGTGCACAAAAACACTCGCTACAAAAGATACGCACATAAGTAAAAGTACAAAATCATGCACAAAAGTACTCACGCAAAAGTGCATTCGCAAAAAGGATCATGAAAACACAAACTACAATCCTAGGACATTAATACAAATCAACAAACATGCACAAACACACTCGCTCAAATGGACATGCACAAACGTACATGTAAAAAAACATGCGCAAAAGTGCATTCGCAACAACGTTCTTAAAAACACGAAATACAACACTAGGACTTTAATACGCATAACCAAACAACAGCAAAAACACTAGATACAAAAGATACAGTGGAGTGTAGAAATAACACTCAACGTTTACGTTTACGTGGATTTTTTTATGGATTAATTTATATTTCTGTTTTAATTGGTGGATTTAGTATTCTATAGGTACAAATTGATAATTAGGTGTCCATGAAGCAAAAATGATCAAAGAGTAAGAAAAGAGTTGCAATTAGGAAAATAAAATCAAATTAGAAGAGAGGATCCCTCAACATCTTCGGTAGTGTCCACGAAGTCGAGCATAACTTTCTCATCCGGACTCCAAATCAACTGGTTCCGGCGGCATTAGAAAGCTATTTCAGCTGGCTACAATTCCTGTCTAATGTCAAATTTCCAAATTCGGACTCGAACATGGTCAAAATTGGATTCCAAAAGCGATCATGAAAATACCCGCTACAGTTCGAGGACACGAATGCGCATCAAGAAACGTGCACAAAAACACTCGCTACAAAAGATACGCACATAAGTAAAAGTACAAAATCATGCACAAAAGTACTCACGCAAAAGTGCATTCGCAAAAAGGATCATGAAAACACAAACTACAATCCTAGGACATTAATACAAATCAACAAACATGCACAAACACACTCGCTCAAATGGACATGCACAAACGTACATGTAAAAAAACATGCGCAAAAGTGCATTCGCAACAACGTTCTTAAAAACACGAAATACAACACTAGGACTTTAATACGCATAACCAAACAACAGCAAAAACACTAGATACAAAAGATACAGTGGAGTGTAGAAATAACACTCAACGTTTACGTTTACGTGGATTTTTTTATGGATTAATTTATATTTCTGTTTTAATTGGTGGATTTAGTATTCTATAGGTACAAATTGATAATTAGGTGTCCATGAAGCAAAAATGATCAAAGAGTAAGAAAAGAGTTGCAATTAGGAAAATAAAATCAAATTAGAAGAGAGGATCCCTCAACATCTTCGGTAGTGTCCACGAAGTCGAGCATAACTTTCTCATCCGGACTCCAAATCAACTGGTTCCGGCGGCATTAGAAAGCTATTTCAGCTGGCTACAATTCCTGTCTAATGTCAAATTTCCAAATTCGGACTCGAACATGGTCAAAATTGGATTCCAAAAGCGATCATGAAAATACCCGCTACAGTTCGAGGACACGAATGCGCATCAAGAAACGTGCACAAAAACACTCGCTACAAAAGATACGCACATAAGTAAAAGTACAAAATCATGCACAAAAGTACTCACGCAAAAGTGCATTCGCAAAAAGGATCATGAAAACACAAACTACAATCCTAGGACATTAATACAAATCAACAAACATGCACAAACACACTCGCTCAAATGGACATGCACAAACGTACATGTAAAAAAACATGCGCAAAAGTGCATTCGCAACAACGTTCTTAAAAACACGAAATACAACACTAGGACTTTAATACGCATAACCAAACAACAGCAAAAACACTAGATACAAAAGATACAGTGGAGTGTAGAAATAACACTCAACGTTTACGTTTACGTGGATTTTTTTATGGATTAATTTATATTTCTGTTTTAATTGGTGGATTTAGTATTCTATAGGTACAAATTGATAATTAGGTGTCCATGAAGCAAAAATGATCAAAGAGTAAGAAAAGAGTTGCAATTAGGAAAATAAAATCAAATTAGAAGAGAGGATCCCTCAACATCTTCGGTAGTGTCCACGAAGTCGAGCATAACTTTCTCATCCGGACTCCAAATCAACTGGTTCCGGCGGCATTAGAAAGCTATTTCAGCTGGCTACAATTCCTGTCTAATGTCAAATTTCCAAATTCGGACTCGAACATGGTCAAAATTGGATTCCAAAAGCGATCATGAAAATACCCGCTACAGTTCGAGGACACGAATGCGCATCAAGAAACGTGCACAAAAACACTCGCTACAAAAGATACGCACATAAGTAAAAGTACAAAATCATGCACAAAAGTACTCACGCAAAAGTGCATTCGCAAAAAGGATCATGAAAACACAAACTACAATCCTAGGACATTAATACAAATCAACAAACATGCACAAACACACTCGCTCAAATGGACATGCACAAACGTACATGTAAAAAAACATGCGCAAAAGTGCATTCGCAACAACGTTCTTAAAAACACGAAATACAACACTAGGACTTTAATACGCATAACCAAACAACAGCAAAAACACTAGATACAAAAGATACAGTGGAGTGTAGAAATAACACTCAACGTTTACGTTTACGTGGATTTTTTTATGGATTAATTTATATTTCTGTTTTAATTGGTGGATTTAGTATTCTATAGGTACAAATTGATAATTAGGTGTCCATGAAGCAAAAATGATCAAAGAGTAAGAAAAGAGTTGCAATTAGGAAAATAAAATCAAATTAGAAGAGAGGATCCCTCAACATCTTCGGTAGTGTCCACGAAGTCGAGCATAACTTTCTCATCCGGACTCCAAATCAACTGGTTCCGGCGGCATTAGAAAGCTATTTCAGCTGGCTACAATTCCTGTCTAATGTCAAATTTCCAAATTCGGACTCGAACATGGTCAAAATTGGATTCCAAAAGCGATCATGAAAATACCCGCTACAGTTCGAGGACACGAATGCGCATCAAGAAACGTGCACAAAAACACTCGCTACAAAAGATACGCACATAAGTAAAAGTACAAAATCATGCACAAAAGTACTCACGCAAAAGTGCATTCGCAAAAAGGATCATGAAAACACAAACTACAATCCTAGGACATTAATACAAATCAACAAACATGCACAAACACACTCGCTCAAATGGACATGCACAAACGTACATGTAAAAAAACATGCGCAAAAGTGCATTCGCAACAACGTTCTTAAAAACACGAAATACAACACTAGGACTTTAATACGCATAACCAAACAACAGCAAAAACACTAGATACAAAAGATACAGTGGAGTGTAGAAATAACACTCAACGTTTACGTTTACGTGGATTTTTTTATGGATTAATTTATATTTCTGTTTTAATTGGTGGATTTAGTATTCTATAGGTACAAATTGATAATTAGGTGTCCATGAAGCAAAAATGATCAAAGAGTAAGAAAAGAGTTGCAATTAGGAAAATAAAATCAAATTAGAAGAGAGGATCCCTCAACATCTTCGGTAGTGTCCACGAAGTCGAGCATAACTTTCTCATCCGGACTCCAAATCAACTGGTTCCGGCGGCATTAGAAAGCTATTTCAGCTGGCTACAATTCCTGTCTAATGTCAAATTTCCAAATTCGGACTCGAACATGGTCAAAATTGGATTCCAAAAGCGATCATGAAAATACCCGCTACAGTTCGAGGACACGAATGCGCATCAAGAAACGTGCACAAAAACACTCGCTACAAAAGATACGCACATAAGTAAAAGTACAAAATCATGCACAAAAGTACTCACGCAAAAGTGCATTCGCAAAAAGGATCATGAAAACACAAACTACAATCCTAGGACATTAATACAAATCAACAAACATGCACAAACACACTCGCTCAAATGGACATGCACAAACGTACATGTAAAAAAACATGCGCAAAAGTGCATTCGCAACAACGTTCTTAAAAACACGAAATACAACACTAGGACTTTAATACGCATAACCAAACAACAGCAAAAACACTAGATACAAAAGATACAGTGGAGTGTAGAAATAACACTCAACGTTTACGTTTACGTGGATTTTTTTATGGATTAATTTATATTTCTGTTTTAATTGGTGGATTTAGTATTCTATAGGTACAAATTGATAATTAGGTGTCCATGAAGCAAAAATGATCAAAGAGTAAGAAAAGAGTTGCAATTAGGAAAATAAAATCAAATTAGAAGAGAGGATCCCTCAACATCTTCGGTAGTGTCCACGAAGTCGAGCATAACTTTCTCATCCGGACTCCAAATCAACTGGTTCCGGCGGCATTAGAAAGCTATTTCAGCTGGCTACAATTCCTGTCTAATGTCAAATTTCCAAATTCGGACTCGAACATGGTCAAAATTGGATTCCAAAAGCGATCATGAAAATACCCGCTACAGTTCGAGGACACGAATGCGCATCAAGAAACGTGCACAAAAACACTCGCTACAAAAGATACGCACATAAGTAAAAGTACAAAATCATGCACAAAAGTACTCACGCAAAAGTGCATTCGCAAAAAGGATCATGAAAACACAAACTACAATCCTAGGACATTAATACAAATCAACAAACATGCACAAACACACTCGCTCAAATGGACATGCACAAACGTACATGTAAAAAAACATGCGCAAAAGTGCATTCGCAACAACGTTCTTAAAAACACGAAATACAACACTAGGACTTTAATACGCATAACCAAACAACAGCAAAAACACTAGATACAAAAGATACAGTGGAGTGTAGAAATAACACTCAACGTTTACGTTTACGTGGATTTTTTTATGGATTAATTTATATTTCTGTTTTAATTGGTGGATTTAGTATTCTATAGGTACAAATTGATAATTAGGTGTCCATGAAGCAAAAATGATCAAAGAGTAAGAAAAGAGTTGCAATTAGGAAAATAAAATCAAATTAGAAGAGAGGATCCCTCAACATCTTCGGTAGTGTCCACGAAGTCGAGCATAACTTTCTCATCCGGACTCCAAATCAACTGGTTCCGGCGGCATTAGAAAGCTATTTCAGCTGGCTACAATTCCTGTCTAATGTCAAATTTCCAAATTCGGACTCGAACATGGTCAAAATTGGATTCCAAAAGCGATCATGAAAATACCCGCTACAGTTCGAGGACACGAATGCGCATCAAGAAACGTGCACAAAAACACTCGCTACAAAAGATACGCACATAAGTAAAAGTACAAAATCATGCACAAAAGTACTCACGCAAAAGTGCATTCGCAAAAAGGATCATGAAAACACAAACTACAATCCTAGGACATTAATACAAATCAACAAACATGCACAAACACACTCGCTCAAATGGACATGCACAAACGTACATGTAAAAAAACATGCGCAAAAGTGCATTCGCAACAACGTTCTTAAAAACACGAAATACAACACTAGGACTTTAATACGCATAACCAAACAACAGCAAAAACACTAGATACAAAAGATACAGTGGAGTGTAGAAATAACACTCAACGTTTACGTTTACGTGGATTTTTTTATGGATTAATTTATATTTCTGTTTTAATTGGTGGATTTAGTATTCTATAGGTACAAATTGATAATTAGGTGTCCATGAAGCAAAAATGATCAAAGAGTAAGAAAAGAGTTGCAATTAGGAAAATAAAATCAAATTAGAAGAGAGGATCCCTCAACATCTTCGGTAGTGTCCACGAAGTCGAGCATAACTTTCTCATCCGGACTCCAAATCAACTGGTTCCGGCGGCATTAGAAAGCTATTTCAGCTGGCTACAATTCCTGTCTAATGTCAAATTTCCAAATTCGGACTCGAACATGGTCAAAATTGGATTCCAAAAGCGATCATGAAAATACCCGCTACAGTTCGAGGACACGAATGCGCATCAAGAAACGTGCACAAAAACACTCGCTACAAAAGATACGCACATAAGTAAAAGTACAAAATCATGCACAAAAGTACTCACGCAAAAGTGCATTCGCAAAAAGGATCATGAAAACACAAACTACAATCCTAGGACATTAATACAAATCAACAAACATGCACAAACACACTCGCTCAAATGGACATGCACAAACGTACATGTAAAAAAACATGCGCAAAAGTGCATTCGCAACAACGTTCTTAAAAACACGAAATACAACACTAGGACTTTAATACGCATAACCAAACAACAGCAAAAACACTAGATACAAAAGATACAGTGGAGTGTAGAAATAACACTCAACGTTTACGTTTACGTGGATTTTTTTATGGATTAATTTATATTTCTGTTTTAATTGGTGGATTTAGTATTCTATAGGTACAAATTGATAATTAGGTGTCCATGAAGCAAAAATGATCAAAGAGTAAGAAAAGAGTTGCAATTAGGAAAATAAAATCAAATTAGAAGAGAGGATCCCTCAACATCTTCGGTAGTGTCCACGAAGTCGAGCATAACTTTCTCATCCGGACTCCAAATCAACTGGTTCCGGCGGCATTAGAAAGCTATTTCAGCTGGCTACAATTCCTGTCTAATGTCAAATTTCCAAATTCGGACTCGAACATGGTCAAAATTGGATTCCAAAAGCGATCATGAAAATACCCGCTACAGTTCGAGGACACGAATGCGCATCAAGAAACGTGCACAAAAACACTCGCTACAAAAGATACGCACATAAGTAAAAGTACAAAATCATGCACAAAAGTACTCACGCAAAAGTGCATTCGCAAAAAGGATCATGAAAACACAAACTACAATCCTAGGACATTAATACAAATCAACAAACATGCACAAACACACTCGCTCAAATGGACATGCACAAACGTACATGTAAAAAAACATGCGCAAAAGTGCATTCGCAACAACGTTCTTAAAAACACGAAATACAACACTAGGACTTTAATACGCATAACCAAACAACAGCAAAAACACTAGATACAAAAGATACAGTGGAGTGTAGAAATAACACTCAACGTTTACGTTTACGTGGATTTTTTTATGGATTAATTTATATTTCTGTTTTAATTGGTGGATTTAGTATTCTATAGGTACAAATTGATAATTAGGTGTCCATGAAGCAAAAATGATCAAAGAGTAAGAAAAGAGTTGCAATTAGGAAAATAAAATCAAATTAGAAGAGAGGATCCCTCAACATCTTCGGTAGTGTCCACGAAGTCGAGCATAACTTTCTCATCCGGACTCCAAATCAACTGGTTCCGGCGGCATTAGAAAGCTATTTCAGCTGGCTACAATTCCTGTCTAATGTCAAATTTCCAAATTCGGACTCGAACATGGTCAAAATTGGATTCCAAAAGCGATCATGAAAATACCCGCTACAGTTCGAGGACACGAATGCGCATCAAGAAACGTGCACAAAAACACTCGCTACAAAAGATACGCACATAAGTAAAAGTACAAAATCATGCACAAAAGTACTCACGCAAAAGTGCATTCGCAAAAAGGATCATGAAAACACAAACTACAATCCTAGGACATTAATACAAATCAACAAACATGCACAAACACACTCGCTCAAATGGACATGCACAAACGTACATGTAAAAAAACATGCGCAAAAGTGCATTCGCAACAACGTTCTTAAAAACACGAAATACAACACTAGGACTTTAATACGCATAACCAAACAACAGCAAAAACACTAGATACAAAAGATACAGTGGAGTGTAGAAATAACACTCAACGTTTACGTTTACGTGGATTTTTTTATGGATTAATTTATATTTCTGTTTTAATTGGTGGATTTAGTATTCTATAGGTACAAATTGATAATTAGGTGTCCATGAAGCAAAAATGATCAAAGAGTAAGAAAAGAGTTGCAATTAGGAAAATAAAATCAAATTAGAAGAGAGGATCCCTCAACATCTTCGGTAGTGTCCACGAAGTCGAGCATAACTTTCTCATCCGGACTCCAAATCAACTGGTTCCGGCGGCATTAGAAAGCTATTTCAGCTGGCTACAATTCCTGTCTAATGTCAAATTTCCAAATTCGGACTCGAACATGGTCAAAATTGGATTCCAAAAGCGATCATGAAAATACCCGCTACAGTTCGAGGACACGAATGCGCATCAAGAAACGTGCACAAAAACACTCGCTACAAAAGATACGCACATAAGTAAAAGTACAAAATCATGCACAAAAGTACTCACGCAAAAGTGCATTCGCAAAAAGGATCATGAAAACACAAACTACAATCCTAGGACATTAATACAAATCAACAAACATGCACAAACACACTCGCTCAAATGGACATGCACAAACGTACATGTAAAAAAACATGCGCAAAAGTGCATTCGCAACAACGTTCTTAAAAACACGAAATACAACACTAGGACTTTAATACGCATAACCAAACAACAGCAAAAACACTAGATACAAAAGATACAGTGGAGTGTAGAAATAACACTCAACGTTTACGTTTACGTGGATTTTTTTATGGATTAATTTATATTTCTGTTTTAATTGGTGGATTTAGTATTCTATAGGTACAAATTGATAATTAGGTGTCCATGAAGCAAAAATGATCAAAGAGTAAGAAAAGAGTTGCAATTAGGAAAATAAAATCAAATTAGAAGAGAGGATCCCTCAACATCTTCGGTAGTGTCCACGAAGTCGAGCATAACTTTCTCATCCGGACTCCAAATCAACTGGTTCCGGCGGCATTAGAAAGCTATTTCAGCTGGCTACAATTCCTGTCTAATGTCAAATTTCCAAATTCGGACTCGAACATGGTCAAAATTGGATTCCAAAAGCGATCATGAAAATACCCGCTACAGTTCGAGGACACGAATGCGCATCAAGAAACGTGCACAAAAACACTCGCTACAAAAGATACGCACATAAGTAAAAGTACAAAATCATGCACAAAAGTACTCACGCAAAAGTGCATTCGCAAAAAGGATCATGAAAACACAAACTACAATCCTAGGACATTAATACAAATCAACAAACATGCACAAACACACTCGCTCAAATGGACATGCACAAACGTACATGTAAAAAAACATGCGCAAAAGTGCATTCGCAACAACGTTCTTAAAAACACGAAATACAACACTAGGACTTTAATACGCATAACCAAACAACAGCAAAAACACTAGATACAAAAGATACAGTGGAGTGTAGAAATAACACTCAACGTTTACGTTTACGTGGATTTTTTTATGGATTAATTTATATTTCTGTTTTAATTGGTGGATTTAGTATTCTATAGGTACAAATTGATAATTAGGTGTCCATGAAGCAAAAATGATCAAAGAGTAAGAAAAGAGTTGCAATTAGGAAAATAAAATCAAATTAGAAGAGAGGATCCCTCAACATCTTCGGTAGTGTCCACGAAGTCGAGCATAACTTTCTCATCCGGACTCCAAATCAACTGGTTCCGGCGGCATTAGAAAGCTATTTCAGCTGGCTACAATTCCTGTCTAATGTCAAATTTCCAAATTCGGACTCGAACATGGTCAAAATTGGATTCCAAAAGCGATCATGAAAATACCCGCTACAGTTCGAGGACACGAATGCGCATCAAGAAACGTGCACAAAAACACTCGCTACAAAAGATACGCACATAAGTAAAAGTACAAAATCATGCACAAAAGTACTCACGCAAAAGTGCATTCGCAAAAAGGATCATGAAAACACAAACTACAATCCTAGGACATTAATACAAATCAACAAACATGCACAAACACACTCGCTCAAATGGACATGCACAAACGTACATGTAAAAAAACATGCGCAAAAGTGCATTCGCAACAACGTTCTTAAAAACACGAAATACAACACTAGGACTTTAATACGCATAACCAAACAACAGCAAAAACACTAGATACAAAAGATACAGTGGAGTGTAGAAATAACACTCAACGTTTACGTTTACGTGGATTTTTTTATGGATTAATTTATATTTCTGTTTTAATTGGTGGATTTAGTATTCTATAGGTACAAATTGATAATTAGGTGTCCATGAAGCAAAAATGATCAAAGAGTAAGAAAAGAGTTGCAATTAGGAAAATAAAATCAAATTAGAAGAGAGGATCCCTCAACATCTTCGGTAGTGTCCACGAAGTCGAGCATAACTTTCTCATCCGGACTCCAAATCAACTGGTTCCGGCGGCATTAGAAAGCTATTTCAGCTGGCTACAATTCCTGTCTAATGTCAAATTTCCAAATTCGGACTCGAACATGGTCAAAATTGGATTCCAAAAGCGATCATGAAAATACCCGCTACAGTTCGAGGACACGAATGCGCATCAAGAAACGTGCACAAAAACACTCGCTACAAAAGATACGCACATAAGTAAAAGTACAAAATCATGCACAAAAGTACTCACGCAAAAGTGCATTCGCAAAAAGGATCATGAAAACACAAACTACAATCCTAGGACATTAATACAAATCAACAAACATGCACAAACACACTCGCTCAAATGGACATGCACAAACGTACATGTAAAAAAACATGCGCAAAAGTGCATTCGCAACAACGTTCTTAAAAACACGAAATACAACACTAGGACTTTAATACGCATAACCAAACAACAGCAAAAACACTAGATACAAAAGATACAGTGGAGTGTAGAAATAACACTCAACGTTTACGTTTACGTGGATTTTTTTATGGATTAATTTATATTTCTGTTTTAATTGGTGGATTTAGTATTCTATAGGTACAAATTGATAATTAGGTGTCCATGAAGCAAAAATGATCAAAGAGTAAGAAAAGAGTTGCAATTAGGAAAATAAAATCAAATTAGAAGAGAGGATCCCTCAACATCTTCGGTAGTGTCCACGAAGTCGAGCATAACTTTCTCATCCGGACTCCAAATCAACTGGTTCCGGCGGCATTAGAAAGCTATTTCAGCTGGCTACAATTCCTGTCTAATGTCAAATTTCCAAATTCGGACTCGAACATGGTCAAAATTGGATTCCAAAAGCGATCATGAAAATACCCGCTACAGTTCGAGGACACGAATGCGCATCAAGAAACGTGCACAAAAACACTCGCTACAAAAGATACGCACATAAGTAAAAGTACAAAATCATGCACAAAAGTACTCACGCAAAAGTGCATTCGCAAAAAGGATCATGAAAACACAAACTACAATCCTAGGACATTAATACAAATCAACAAACATGCACAAACACACTCGCTCAAATGGACATGCACAAACGTACATGTAAAAAAACATGCGCAAAAGTGCATTCGCAACAACGTTCTTAAAAACACGAAATACAACACTAGGACTTTAATACGCATAACCAAACAACAGCAAGAACACTAGATACAAAAGATACAGTGGAGTGTAGAAATAACACTCAACGTTTACGTTTACGTGGATTTTTTTATGGATTAATTTATATTTCTGTTTTAATTGGTGGATTTAGTATTCTATAGGTACAAATTGATAATGAGGTGTCCATGAAGCAAAAATGATCAAAGAGTAAGAAAAGAGTTGCAATTAGGAAAATAAAATCAAATTAGAAGAGAGGATCCCTCAACATCTTCGGTAGTGTCCACGAAGTCGAGCATAACTTTCTCATCCGGACTCCAAATCAACTGGTTCCGGCGGCATTAGAAAGCTATTTCAGCTGGCTACAATTCCTGTCTAATGTCAAATTTCCAAATTCGGACTCGAACATGGTCAAAATTGGATTCCAAAAGCGATCATGAAAATACCCGCTACAGTTCGAGGACACGAATGCGCATCAAGAAACGTGCACAAAAACACTCGCTACAAAAGATACGCACATAAGTAAAAGTACAAAATCATGCACAAAAGTACTCACGCAAAAGTGCATTCGCAAAAAGGTTCATGAAAACACAAACTACAATCCTAGGACATTAATACAAATCAACAAACATGCACAAACACACTCGCTCAAATGGACATGCACAAACGTACATGTAAAAAAACATGCGCAAAAGTGCATTCGCAACAACGTTCTTAAAAACACGAAATACAACACTAGGACTTTAATACGCATAACCAAACAACAGCAAGAACACTAGATACAAAAGATACAGTGGAGTGTAGAAATAACACTCAACGTTTACGTTTACGTGGATTTTTTTATGGATTAATTTATATTTCTGTTTTAATTGGTGGATTTAGTATTCTATAGGTACAAATTGATAATGAGGTGTCCATGAAGCAAAAATGATCAAAGAGTAAGAAAAGAGTTGCAATTAGGAAAATAAAATCAAATTAGAAGAGAGGATCCCTCAACATCTTCGGTAGTGTCCACGAAGTCGAGCATAACTTTCTCATCCGGACTCCAAATCAACTGGTTCCGGCGGCATTAGAAAGCTATTTCAGCTGGCTACAATTCCTGTCTAATGTCAAATTTCCAAATTCGGACTCGAACATGGTCAAAATTGGATTCCAAAAGCGATCATGAAAATACCCGCTACAGTTCGAGGACACGAATGCGCATCAAGAAACGTGCACAAAAACACTCGCTACAAAAGATACGCACATAAGTAAAAGTACAAAATCATGCACAAAAGTACTCACGCAAAAGTGCATTCGCAAAAAGGTTCATGAAAACACAAACTACAATCCTAGGACATTAATACAAATCAACAAACATGCACAAACACACTCGCTCAAATGGACATGCACAAACGTACATGTAAAAAAACATGCGCAAAAGTGCATTCGCAACAACGTTCTTAAAAACACGAAATACAACAATAGGACTTTAATACGCATAACCAAACAACAGCAAGAACACTAGATACAAAAGATACAGTGGAGTGTAGAAATAACACTCAACGTTTACGTTTACGTGGATTTTTTTATGGATTAATTTATATTTCCGTTTTAATTGGTGGATTTAGTATTCTATAGGTACAAATTGATAATGAGGTGTCCATGAAGCAAAAATGATCAAAGAGTAAGAAAAGAGTTGCAATTAGGAAAATAAAATCAAATTAGAAGAGAGGATCCCTCAACATCTTCGGTAGTGTCCACGAAGTCGAGCATAACTTTCTCATCCGGACTCCAAATCAACTTGTTCCGGCGGCATTAGAAAGCTATTTCAGCTGGCTACAATTCCTGTCTAATGTCAAATTTCCAAATTCGGACTCGAACATGGTCAAAATTGGATTCCAAAAGCGATCATGAAAATACCCGCTACAGTTCGAGGACACGAATGCGCATCAAGAAACGTGCACAAAAACACTCGCTACAAAAGATACGCACATAAGTAAAAGTACAAAATCATGCACAAAAGTACTCACGCAAAAGTGCATTCGCAAAAAGGTTCATGAAAACACAAACTACAATCCTAGGACATTTATACAAATCAACAAACATGCACAAACACACTCGCTCAAATGGACATGCACAAACGTACATGTAAAAAAACATGCGCAAAAGTGCATTCGCAACAACGTTCTTAAAAACACGAAATACAACAATAGGACTTTAATACGCATAACCAAACAACAGCAAGAACACTAGATACAAAAGATACAGTGGAGGTGTAGAAATAACACTCAACGTTTACGTTTACGTGGATTTTTTTATGGATTAATTTATATTTCCGTTTTAATTGGTGGATTTAGTATTCTATAGGTACAAATTGATAATGAGGTGTCCATGAAGCAAAAATGATCAAAGAGTAAGAAAAGAGTTGATATTAGGAAAATAAAATCAAATTAGAAGAGAGGATCCCTCAACATCTTCGGTAGTGTCCACGAAGTCGAGCATAACTTTCTCATCCGGACTCCAAATCAACTTGTTCTCGCGGGATTAGAAAGCTATTTCAGCTGGCTACAATTCCTGTCTAATGTCAAATTTCCAAATTCGGACTCGAACATGGTCAAAATTGGATTCCAAAAGCGATCATGAAAATACCCGCTACAGTTCGAGGTCACGAATGCGCATCAAGAAACGTGCACAAAAACACTCGCTACAAAAGATACGCACATAAGTAAAAGTACAAAATCATGCACAAAAGTACTCACGCAAAAGTGCATTCGCAAAAAGGTTCATGAAAACTCAAACTACAATCCTAGGACATTAATACAAATCAACAAACATGCACAAACACACTCGCTCAAATGGACATGCACAAACGTACATGTAAAAAAACATGCGCAAAAGTGCATTCGCAACAACGTTCTTAAAAACACGAAATACAACAATAGGACTTTAATACGCATAACCAAACAACAGCAAGAACACTAGATACAAAAGATACAGTGCAGGTGTAGAAATAACAGTCAACGTTTACGTTTACGTGGATTTTTTATGGATTAATTTATATTTCCGTTTTAATTGGTGGATTTAGTATTCTATAGGTACAAATTGATAATGAGGTGTCCATGAAGCAAAAATGATCAAAGAGTAAGAAAAGAGTTGCAATTAGGAAAATAAAATGAAATTAGAAGAGAGGATCCCTCAACATCTTCGGTAGTGTCCACGAAGTCGAGCATAACTTTCTCATCCGGACTCCAAATCAACTTGTTCCGGCGGCATTAGAAAGCTATTTCAGCTGGCTACAATTCCTGTCTAATGTCAAATTTCCAAATTCGGACTCGAACATGGTCAAAATTGGATTCCAAAAGCGATCATGAAAATACCCGCTACAGTTCGAGGACACGAATGCGCATCAAGAAACGTGCACAAAAACACTCGCTACAAAAGATACGCACATAAGTAAAAGTACAAAATCATGCACAAAAGTACTCACGCAAAAGTGCATTCGCAAAAAGGTTCATGAAAACTCAAACTACAAACCTAGGACATTAATACAAATCAACAAACATGCACAAACACACTCGCTCAAATGGACATGCACAAACGTACATGTAAAAAAACATGCGCAAAAGTGCATTCGCAACAACGTTCTTAAAATCACGAAATACAACAATAGGACTTTAATACGCATAACCAAACAACAGCAAGAACACTAGATACAAAAGATACAGTGGAGGTGTAGAAATAACACTCAACGTTTACGTTTACGTGGATTTTTTTACGGATTAATTTATATTTCCGTTTTAATTGGTGGATTTAGTATTCTATAGGTACAAATTGATAATGAGGTGTCCATGAAGCGAAAATGATCAAAGTGTAAGAAAAGAGTTGCAATTAGGAAAATAAAATAAAATTAGAAGAGAGGATCCCTCAACATCTTCGGTAGTGTCCACGAAGTCGAGCATAACTTTCTCATCCGGACTCCAAATCAACTTGTTCCGGCGGCATTAGAAAGCTATTTCAGCTGGCTACAATTCCTGTCTAATGTCAAATTTCCAAATTCGGACTCGAACATGGTCAAAATTGGATTCCAAAAGCGATCATGAAAATACCCGCTACAGTTCGAGGACACGAATGCGCATCAAGAAACGTGCTCAAAAACACTCGCTACAAAAGATACGCACATAAGTAAAAGTACAAAATCATGCACAAAAGTACTCACGCAAAAGTGCATTCGCAAAAAGGTTCATGAAAACTCAAACTACAATCCTAGGACATTTATACAAATCAACAAACATGCACAAACACACTCGCTCAAATGGACATGCACAAACGTACATGTAAAAAAACATGCGCAAAAGTGCATTCGCAACAACGTTCTTAAAAACACGAAATACAACAATAGGACTTTAATACGCATAACCAAACAACAGCAAGAACACTAGATACAAAAGATACAGTGGAGGTGTAGAAATAACACTCAACGTTTACGTTTACGTGGATTTTTTTACGGATTAATTTATATTTCCGTTTTAATTGGTGGATTTAGTATTCTATAGGTACAAATTGATAATGAGGTGTCCATGAAGCAAAAATGATCAAAGAGTAAGAAAAGAGTTGATATTAGGAAAATAAAATCAAATTAGAAGAGAGGATCCCTCAACATCTTCGGTAGTGTCCACGAAGTCGAGCATAACTTTCTCATCCGGACTCCAAATCAACTTGTTCCGGCGGGATTAGAAAGCTATTTCAGCTGGCTACAATTCCTGTCTAATGTCAAATTTCCAAATTCGGACTCGAACATGGTCAAAATTGGATTCCAAAAGCGATCATGAAAATACCCGCTACAGTTCGAGGACACGAATGCGCATCAAGAAACGTGCACAAAAACACTCGCTACAAAAGATACGCACATAAGTAAAAGTACAAAATCATGCACAAAAGTACTCACGCAAAAGTGCATTCGCAAAAAGGTTCATGAAAACTCAAACTACAATCCTAGGACATTAATACAAATCAACAAACATGCACAAACACACTCGCTCTAATGGACATGCACAAACGTACATGTAAAAAAACATGCGCAAAAGTGCATTCGCAACAACGTTCTTAAAAACACGAAATACAACAATAGGACTTTAATACGCATAACCAAACAACAGCAAGAACACTAGATACAAAAGATACAGTGGAGGTGTAGAAATAACACTCAACGTTTACGTTTACGTGGATTTTTTTACGGATTAATTTATATTTCCGTTTTAATTGGTGGATTTAGTATTCTATAGGTACAAATTGATAATGAGGTGTCCATGAAGCAAAAATGATCAAAGAGTAAGAAAAGAGTTGATATTAGGAAAATAAAATTAAATTAGAAGAGAGGATCCCTCAACATCTTCGGTAGTGTCCACGAAGTCGAGCATAACTTTCTCATCCGGACTCCAAATCAACTTGTTCCCGCGGGATTAGAAAGCTATTTCAGCTGGCTACAATTCCTGTCTAATGTCAAATTTCCAAATTCGGACTCGAACATGGTCAAAATTGGATTCCAAAAGCGATCATGAAAATACCCGCTACAGTTCGAGGACACGAATGCGCATCAAGAAACGTGCACAAAAACACTCGCTACAACAGATACGCACATAAGTAACAGTACAATATCATGCACAAAAGTACTCACGCAAAAGTGCATTCGCAAAAAGGTTCATGAAAACTCAAACTACAATCCTAGGACATTAATACAAATCAACAAACATGCACAAACACACTCGCTCAAATGGACATGCACAAACGTACGTGTAAAAAAACATGCGCAAAAGTGCATTCGCAACAACGTTCTTAAAAACACGAAATACAACAATAGGACTTTAATACGCATAACCAAACAACAGCAAGAACACTAGATACAAAAGATACAGTGGAGGTGTAGAAATAACAGTCAACGTTTACGTTTCAGTGGATTTTTTTATGGATTAATTTATATTTCCGTTTTAATTGGTGGATTTAGTATTCTATAGGTACAAATTGATAATGAGGTGTCCATGAAGCAAAAATGATCAAAGAGTAAGAAAAGAGTTGCAATTAGGAAAATAAAATAAAATTAGAAGAGAGGATCCCTCAACATCTGCGGTAGTGTCCACGAAGTCGAGCATAACTTTCTCATCCGGACTCCAAATCAACTTGTTCCGGCGGCATTAGAGAGCTATTTCAGCTGGCTACAATTCCTGTCTAATGTCAAATTTCCAAATTCGGACTCGAACATGGTCAAAATTGGATTCCAAAAGCGATCATGAAAATACCCGTTACAGTTCGAGGACACGAATGCGCATCAAGAAACGTGCACAAAAACACTCGCTACAAAAGATACGCACATAAGTAAAAGTACAAAATCATGCACAAACGTACTCACGCAAAATTGCATTCGCAAGAAGGTTCATGAAAACTCAAACTACAATCCTAGGACATTAATATAAATGAACAAACATGCACAAACACACTCGCTCAAATGGACATGCACAAACGTACATGTAAAAAAACATGCGCAAAAGTGCATTCGCAACAACGTTCTTAAAAACACGAAATACAACAATAGGACTTTAATACGCATAACCAAACAACAGCAAGAACACTAGATACAAAAGATACAGTGGAGGTGTAGAAATAACACTCAACGTTTACGTTTACGTGGATTTTTATACGGATTAATTTATATTTCCGTTTTAATTGGTGGATTTAGTATTCTATAGGTACAAATTGATAATGAGGTGTCCATGAAGCAAAAATGATCAAATAGTAAGAAAAGAGTTGCAATTAGGAAAATAAAATCAAATTAGAGGAGAGGATCCCTCAACATCTTCGGTAGTGTCCACGAAGTCGAGCATAACTTTCTCATCCGGACTCCGTATCAACTTGTTCCGGCGGCATTAGAAAGCTATTTCAGCTGGCTACAATTCATGTATAATGTCAAATTTCCAAATTCGGACTCGAACATGGTCAAAATTGGATTCCAAAAGCGATCATGAAAATACCCGCTACAGTTCGAGGACACGAATGCGCATCAAGAAACGTGCACAAAAACACTCGCTACAAAAGATACGCACATAAGTAAAAGTACAAAATCATGCACAAAAGTACTCACGCAAAAGTGCATTCGCAAAAAGGTTCATGAAAACACAAACTACAATCCTAGGACATTAATACAAATCAACAAACATGCACAAACACACTCGCTCAAATGGACAATCACAAACGTACATGTAAAAAAACATGCGCAAAAGTGCATTCGCAAAAACGTTCTTAAAAACACGAAATACAACAATAGGACTTTAATACGCATAACCAAACAACAGCAAGAACACTAGATACAAAAGATACAGTGGAGGTGTAGAAATAACACTCAACGTTTACGTTTACGTGGATTTTTTTATGGATTAATTTATATTTCCGTTTTAATTGGTGGATTTAGTATTCTATAGGTACAAATTGATAATGAGGTGTCCATGAAGCAAAAATGATCAAATAGTAAGAAAAGAGTTGCAATTAGGAAAATAAAATCAAATTAGAAGAGAGGATCCCTCAAAATCTTCGGTAGTGTCCACGAAGTCGAGCATAACTTTCTCATCCGGACTCCAAATCAACTGGTTCTGGCGGCATTAGAAAGCTTTTTCAGCAGGCTACATTTCCTGTCTAATGTCAAATTTCCAAATTCGGACTCGGACATGGTCAAAATTAGATTCCAAAAGCGATCATGAAAATACCCGCTACAGTTCGAGACCACGAATGCGCATCGAGAAACGTGCATAAAAACACTCGCTACAAAAGATACGCACATAAGTAAAAGTACAAAATCATGCACAAAAGTACTCACGCAAAAGTGCATTCGCAAAAAGGTTCATGAAAACACAAACTACAATCCTAGGACATTAAGGGTCTGATTGGTTTGCAGAAAACTGTATGTAAAAAGGTGAAAAGTCTAAGGAATTCATTTTTCCTGTTTGGATACAAAGAAAAATACTGAGTAAAGTAATTTGGGGAAAAAGGTGAAAAAATTTATAACCTAAAATAAGGAAAAAGCCTTTTCCTCAAAAAAAGTGAGGAAAATGTGAGGGAAAAAATGATCGGGCCTTTCTTCTCTACTGCTCTTCTTATTTTTTTTGTTTAATGGCTTCCAAACTATATTTCTTGAATTCTCCGCCGCCACCTCCCTGCTGGCCGCCGCCACCTCCCCGCTGGCCACCACCACTATCACCACCACCACCTTTTCCGCCACCTCCACCAGACCATCAACATCATCAATTGCTGCCACCAGCAACCTCTCCGATGCCGCCTCCACCACCACCAGATCCTCAAGGCCTCAACACCATCAACCACCGCCTGCAACCTCTCCGTCGCCGCCTAGAACATGTGAGTTTTCCTCTCCGCCGGATGATTTCTCCGCCCCACCCACCACCATCGCCATCGCCGACTCTAGGCCGTCAAAATAATTTCTCGCTCCGCCCACCACCACCGCTGCACCGCCACCGTCAACTTTTTCTTGTCATCCGCCCAGATGATTTCTCCTCTTCCGACTATAAATTGCCCATCGTGTGTGTGTGAAGTGGGAAATTGAGATTCATTTATTTTAATTTTATATTTTCTTATTTTTGCTTTAAAATTATTATTATTATTATTATTATTATTATTATTATTATTATTATTATTATTATTATTTATTGTGGTCTTTAATTTAATTTTTATTTTTATTTTTATTGTTAGGTCGGTGGTGGGGGTGGGGTTAGGGGGTGAGGGGGTCTGGGGTTAGGGAGTAATATAATTTTGAAATTTAATTTAGTTTTTAGTAATAATATCATTTTACTTAATATTTTTCTATATTATTTTCCCTTAAGAACCAAACAAAACTAAGGAAGATGATTTTCCTTAAAATTAGTTTCATCACCATTTTTCTTAGGAACCAAACACAATTAGGATTTCGAAAGTCCTTGATTTCCTTTTCCTTTGCATTTTCATTTTCCTTATTTTGAAATCCATGAACCAATCAGAGCCTAATACAAATCAACAAACATGCACAAACACACTCGCTCAAATGGACATGCACAAACATACATGTAAAAAAACATGCGCAAATGTGCATTCGCAACAACGTTCTTAAAAACACGAAATACAACAATAGGACTTTAATACGCATAACCAAACTACAGCAAGAACACTAGATACAAAAGATACAGTGGAGTGTACAAATAACACTCAACGTTTACGTGGATTTTTTTATGGATTAATTTATATTTCTGTTTTAATTGATGGATTTAGTATTCTATGGGTACAAATTGATAATGATGTGTCCATGAAGCAAAAATGATCAAAGAGTAAGAAAAGAGTTGCAATTAGGAAAATAAAATCAAATTAGAAGAGAGGATCCCTCAACATCTTCGGTAGTGTCCACGAAGTGGAGCATAACTTTCTCATCCGGACTCCAAATCAACTGGTTCCGGCGGCATTATAAAGCTATTTCAGCTGGCTACAATTTCTGTCTAATGTCGAATTTCCAAATTCGGACTCGAACATGGTCAAAATTTGATTCCAAAAGCGATCATTCAAATACCCGCTACAGTTCGAGGACACGAATGCGCATGAAGAAACATGCACAAAAACACTCGCTACAAAAGATACGCACATAAGTAAAAGTACAAAATCATGCACAAAAGTACTCACGCGAAAGTGCATTCGCAAAAAGGTTCATGAAAACACAAACTACAATCCTAGGACATTAATACAAATCAACAAACATGCACAAACGCACTCGCTCAAATGGACATGCACAAACTTACATATAAAAAACACATGCGCAAAAGTGCATTCGCAACAACGTTCTTAAATAAACAAAATACAACACTAGGACTTTAATACGCATAACCAAACAACAGCCAGAACACTAGATACAAAAGATACAGTGGAGTGTAGAAATAACACTCAACGTTTACGGGGATTTTTTTATGGATTAATTTATATTTCTGTTTTAATTGGTGGATTTAGTATTCTATAGGTACAAATTGATAATGAGGTGTCCATGAAGCAAAAATGATCAAAGAGTAAGAAAAGAGTTGCAATTGGGAAAATAAAATCAAATTAGAAGAGAGGATTCCTCAACATCTTCGGTAGTGTCCTCGAAGTCGAGCATAACTTTCTCATCCGGACTCCAAATCAACTGGTTCCGGCGGCATTAGAAAGCTATTTCAGCTGGCTACAATTCCTGTCTAATGTCGAATTTCCAAATTAGGACTCGAACATGGTCAAAATTGGATTCCAAAAGCGATCATGCAAATACCCGCTACAGTTCGAGGACACGAATGCGCATCAAGAAACATGCACAAAAACACTCGCTACAAAAGATACGCACATAAGTAAAAGTACAAAATCATGCACAAAAGTACTCACGCGAAAGTGCATTTGCAAAAAGGTTCATGAAAACACAAACTACAATCCTAGGACATTAATACAAATCAACAAACATGCACAAACGCACTCGCTCAAATGGACATGCACAAACGTACATATAAAAAAACATGCGCAAAAGTGCATTCGCAACAACGTTCTTAAATAAACGAAATACAACACTAGGACTTTAATACGCATAACCAAACAACAGCAAGAACACTAGATACAAAAGATACAGTGGAATGTAGAAATAACACTCAACGTTTACGTTTACGATTACGTGGATTTTTTTATGGCTTAATTTATATTTCTGGTTTAATTGGTGGATTTAATATTCTATAGGTACAAATTGATAATGAGGTGTCCATGAAGCAAAAATGATCAAAGAGTAAGAAAAGAGTTGCAATTAGGAAAATAAAATCGAGCTAGAAGAGAGGATCCCTCAACATCTTCGGTAGTGTCCACGAAGTCGAGCATAACTTTCTCATCCGGACTCCAAATCAACTGGTTCCGGCGGCATTAGAAAGCTATTTCAGCTGGCTACAATTCCTGTCTAATGTCAAATTTTCAAATTCGGACTCGTACATGGTCAAAAATTGATTCAAAAGCGATCATGAAAATACCCGCTACAGTTCGAGGACACGAATGCGCATCAAGAAATGTGCACAAAAACACTCTCTACATAAGAGACGCACATAAGTAAAAGTACAAAATCATGCACAAAAGTACTCACACGAAAGTGCATTCGCAAAAAGGTTCATGAAAACACAAACTACAATCCTAGGACATTAATACAAATCAACAAACATGCACAAACACACTCGCTCAAATGGACATGTATAAACGTACATATAAAAAAACATGCGCAAAAGTGCATTCGCAACAACGTTCTTAAATAAACGAAATACAACACTAGGACTTTAATACGCATAACCAAACAACAGCAAGAACACTAGATACAAAAGATACAGTGGAATGTAGAAATAACACTCAACGTTTACGTTTACGATTACGTGGATTTTTTTATGGCTTAATTTATATTTCTGGTTTAATTGGTGGATTTAATATTCTATAGGTACAAATTGATAATGAGGTGTCCATGAAGCAAAAATGATCAAAGAGTAAGAAAAGAGTTGCAATTAGGAAAATAAAATCGAGCTAGAAGAGAGGATCCCTCAACATCTTCGGTAGTGTCCACGAAGTCGAGCATAACTTTCTCATCCGGACTCCAAATCAACTGGTTCCGGCGGCATTAGAAAGCTATTTCAGCTGGCTACAATTCCTGTCTAATGTCAAATTTTCAAATTCGGACTCGTACATGGTCAAAAATTGATTCAAAAGCGATCATGAAAATACCCGCTACAGTTCGAGGACACGAATGCGCATCAAGAAATGTGCACAAAAACACTCTCTACATAAGAGACGCACATAAGTAAAAGTACAAAATCATGCACAAAAGTACTCACACGAAAGTGCATTCGCAAAAAGGTTCATGAAAACACAAACTACAATCCTAGGACATTAATACAAATCAACAAACATGCACAAACACACTCGCTCAAATGGACATGTATAAACGTACATATAAAAAAACATGCGCAAAAGTGCATTCGCAACAACGTTCTTAAATAAACGAAATACAACACTAGGACTTTAATACGCATAACCAAATAACAACAAGAACACTAGATACAAAAGATACAGTGGAGTGTAGAAATAACACTCAACGTTTACGTGGATTTTTTTATGGATTAATTAATATTTCTGTTTTAATTGGTGGATTTAGTATTCTATGGGTACAAATTGATAATGAGGTGTCCAAGAAGCAAAAATGATCAAAGAGTAAGAAAAGAGTTGCAATTAGGAAAATAAAATCAATTTAGAAGAGAGGACCCGCCAACATCTTCGGTGGTGTCCACGAAGTCGAGCATAACTTTCTCATCCGGACTCTAAATCAACTGGTTCCGGCGGCATTAGAAAGCTATTTCGGCTGGCTACAATTCCTGTCTAATGTCAAATTTCCAAATTCGGACTCGAACATGGTCAAAATTGGATTCCAAAAGCGATCATGCAAATACCCGCTACAGTTCGAGGACACGAATGCGCATCAAGAAACATGCACAAAAACACTCGCTACAAAAGATACGCACATAATTAAAAGTACAAAATCATGCACAAAAGTACTCACGCGAAAGTGCATTCGCAAAAAGGTTCATGAAAACACAAACTACAATCCTAGGACAATAATACAAATCAACAAACATGCACAAACACACTCGCTCAAATGGACATGCACAAACGTACATATAAAAAAACATGCGCAAAAGTGCATTCGCAACAACGTTCTTAAATAAACGAAATACAACACTAGGACTTTAATACGCATAACCAAACAAAAGCAAGAACACTAGATACAAAAGATACAGTGGAGTGTAGAAATAACACTCAACGTTTACGTGGATTTTTTTATGGATTAATTTATATTTCTGTTTTAATTGGTGCATTTAGTATTCTATAAGTACAAATTGATAATGAGGTGTCCATGAAGCGAAAATGATCAAAGAGTAAGAAAAGAGTTGCAATTAGGAAAATAAAATCAAATTAGAAGAGAGGATCCCTCAACATCTTCGGTAGTGTCCACGAAGTCGAGCATAACTTTCTCATCCGGACTCCAAATCAACTGGTTCCGGCGGCATTAGTGATACGATCCAGAGATGCTCCATGACAAAGAATTGGAAAACGCGAAAGCGTACGAGTTTAAAGACATTATTCGAGATGTCCATGGAGAGTAAAGGGCTGAATAAGACTATTGAAGAGTCCGTGGTTTGGAATTGGAAGAGAAGAAAGAGAAGAAGTCGTTGGACAAGTCGAATGCCATGCATCCGAGATTCTCGCCTATTCTGGCAGAGTTTACCATTCGGGTTATAACTCTCGCATCCGAAGTCCGATTGAGATGATTCAAAATGATTCGAAAAGCTAACTGAAAGATCTACAACTTTCATGTTTTGAGCGAAGAGATATTCGAAGTGGAACAGTGTCGAAATTGAGCTTTAATTGCATGCACGTGCACAGCCCAATGTCGCGAGATTAGAAGGGTGATCGAGAAGCCGACTTGAAGATCAAGTTATTTAGTTTACTTATTCACGTTTTTAATTTAGGTTTTATTATGTTTTTATTAGTTTAGAGTCTTTTATGGTTAGGATTTGCTTATTTATTTATTTCCTTATTATAGTTTAGGTAGGAGTCCTTTTCCTTGTGAAAAAGGAGTCTTTTTAGACCTTATAAATAGGTTGCCAATTTGGCTTATTTTCTAAGACGAATTTTAATGAATATTTGAGTATTTTGAGAGATCAATTCTCCTTCGCTGTTCTACAGCATTCTTCGGAATTTTACAAGTGGATTCTTGTAACTTTCTTAGCGCCATAGTATTGGTTTCTGGTTCTCTATAACCACGGGGTCAATATTATATTTCACCTTGATAATAATGGTTTCTAGCTCTTTATAGCTATGGGGTCATTGTTCCTTGCTTCCGCCAAACTTGAATCTTTGTTTTTGGGTGTTTTCGATCTTGCTTCCGCGTAGGGTATTGGGTCTCGTAACAAGTTCTACGGGGTTCGTATCAGTTGGTATCAGAGCCAACATCCAAAACAGGTTTCGCCTATCCTTTATCTTAATTGTTGAGTCAGTCCTTTCTTTCGTGTCTTCGTTTTGTTTTTTGTTTCGTATCAGTTGGTAACCAGAGCCAACATCCAAAACAGGTTTCGCCTATCCTTTATCTTAATTGTTGAGTCAGTCCTTTCTTTCGTGTCTTCGTTTTGTTTTTCGTTTCGTATCAGTTGGTAACCAGAGCCAACATCCAAAACAGGTTTCACCTATCTTTATTTTTTTGTTGTATCTTCTAGTATATCTCATCTTTTCTTCGTCAAAAAAAAAATATATACAAAAAAAAAATCGAATTTTTATTTTTTGTTTAGATTTCTTTTCAGTCAAGTTAGGGTTTGTTTGTGTCAAAAAAAAAAAAGAAAAAAAAGTCGAATTTTGTTCTTGTTTTGAGTCTTTAGTCCAAGTTAGGGTTTATTAGTGTCAAAAAAAAAAAAAAAAAAAAAAAAAAAAAAAAAAAAAAGAATTGTTTTGATCATGTCCGAAAAGGCCGGTTATAAAGGAGAAAGAATTCAGCAGCGTAGGATGTCGCCAATGGATAAACGCTTCCAAGAACTCCAAGATCGGATGGAAGGAATTATTACGCAACTACAAGAACTACGCAAAGATCAACATGTTCGAGGGCCATACGTACGACGTGATGTTCACCAACCAGTTATACCTTATCCTGATAAAGAGGTAGCTCGTGATGAAAATTTTGGTGTGAACGCTACAAAATCAAGGAGGGAGAGTATGGGACGAGGGTCTGGATTGGATAGATCGAGCCGAGGATATTTTGGTCGAGAAAGAGATGGAGTTTATCAAAACCGTAGCTCAATGAAATTGATTATACCACCCTTTCACGGTAAGAGTGATCCCGAGGCGTACATTCAATGGGAAAGAAAGGTTGAGCACGTATTCGATTGTGATTACTATTCCGAAAAGAAGAAAGTGAAGCTCGTCGTCGAAGCGTTCATTGACTATGCAATTAGTTGGTGGGACCAATTTGTCTTAACTAGGCGGCGTTGTGGTGAACCACCAATTGATGATTGGGAGTCCATGAAGGCAGCTATGAGGAAGAGGTTTGTTCCTGCCCATTATTATAGGGAATTGAAGATGCAAAGCTTGAGGCAAGTTACTGAGTTAAAAGAAAGAAGAACGCCGAGTCGAAAATCACGGTGGAGCTCTTCATCAAACCGAGCAAGGGAATCAATACCGAGAGAGGCCACATTCGATCCTCCATATGAGACTAAAGAAAGAGGTTATTATTCTTCTCAATCTCGTTCAATTCATGATACTAAATGTTTTTGGTGTTTGGGTTTTGGTCATATCGCTTCAGATTGTTTGGATAAGCCATTCATGAAATTGCGGTCGAACTACGAGGAATTGAAGAGAAAGGGTGATTCTTTATCGCCACTTGAAAAGGAAGATACTCGTCAAGCATTTGAGAATCAGAACATTGAAGCCAATTTAGCAAGTGATAATTCGCTGATTGAGGAAAAGTTAAGTGAGAATGTTGAGGTCGAGTCCAAGGGAGAAGAAAATTGCAAACCCGCGCCACCACTCGAAGAAGAAATTGAAGATTCGGATTCGAGGACGAATCCTTTTGAAGAGGTGGAGAATGATATGAGTCAGCCATGCAATGAAGTTAATGTCGAGCTAAACAAAGTGCAAACTCTCAGTGTGAATGTTGATGAGATGGCGGTGCCTAGAGAGATGCTTCATCCATTCTCTATACAGAGGTTGGACACATTGGGAACTCGAGCTACAAAATATCCATGTTCGTACACATTTCAATGGCTGCAAGATGGTGTGTTCTGCGATGTGGTGCAACGATGTGTTAGTATGCTGCCAAAGAGGGAGGTTGATCATGAAGTCAATTTTTTTTATACTCCTTGTGATATTTGTCCGGATTCGAGGACGAATCCTTTTAAAGAGGGGGAGAATGATACGATCCAGAGATGCTCCATGACAAAGAATTGGAAAACGCGAAAGCGTACGAGTTTAAAGACATTATTCGAGCTGTCCATGGAGAGTAAAGGGCTGAATAAGACTATTGAAGAGTCCGTGGTTTGGAATTGGAAGAAAAGAAAGAGAAGAAGTCGTTGGACAAGTCGAATTCCATGCATCCGAGATTCTCGCCTATTCTGGCAGAGTTTACCATTCGGGTTATAACTCTCGCATCCGAAGTCCGATTGAGATGATTCAAAATGATTCGAAAAGCTAACTGAAAGATCTACAACTTTCATGTTTTGAGCGAAGAGATATTCGAAGTGGAACAGTGTCGAAATTGAGCTTTAATTGCATGCACGTGCACAGCCCAATGTCGCGAGATTAGAAGGGTGATCGAGAAGCCGACTTGAAGATCAAGTTATTTAGTTTACTTATTCACGTTTTTAATTTAGGTTTTATTATGTTTTTATTATTTTAGAGTCTTTTATGGTTAGGATTTGCTTATTTATTTATTTCCTTATTATAGTTTAGGTAGGAGTCCTTTTCCTTGTGAAAAAGGAGTCTTTTTAGACCTTATAAATAGGTTGCCAATTTGGCTTATTTTCTAAGACGAATTTTAATGAATATTTGAGTATTTTGAGAGATCAATTCTCCTTCGCTGTTCTACAGCATTCTTCGGAATTTTACAAGTGGATTCTTGTAACTTTCTTAGCGCCATAGTATTGGTTTCTGGTTCTCTATAACCACGGGGTCAATATTATATTTCACCTTGATAATAATGGTTTCTAGCTCTTTATAGCTATGGGGTCATTGTTCCTTGCTTCCGCCAAACTTGAATCTTTGTTTTTGGGTGTTTTCGATCTTGCTTCCGCATAGGGTATTGGGTCTCGTAACAAGTTCTACGGGGTTCGTATCAATTAGAAAGCTATTTCTGCTGGCTACAATTCCTGTCTAATGTCAAATTTCCAAATTCGGACTCGAACATGGTCAAAATTGGATTCCAAAAGCGATCATGAAAATACCCGCTACAGTTCGAGGACACGAATGCGCATCGAGAAACGTGCACAAAAACACTCGCTACAAAAGATACGCACATAAATAAAAGTACAAAATCATGCACAAAAGTACTCACGCGAAAGTGCATTCGCAAAAAGGTTCATGAAAAGACAAACTACAATCCTAGGACATTAATACAAATCAACAAACATGCACGAACACACTCGCTCAAATGGACATGCACAAACGTACATATAAAAAAACATGCGCAAAAGTGCATTCGCAACAACATTCTTAAATAAACGAAATACAACACTAGGACTTTAATACGCATAACTAAACAACAGCAAGAACACTAGATACAAAAGATACAGTGGAATGTAGAAATAACACTCAACGTTTACGTTTACGATTTCGTGGATTTTTTTATGGCTTAATTTATATTTCTGGTTTAATTGGTGGATTTAATATTCTATAGGTACAAATTGATAATGAGGTGTCCATGAAGCAAAAATGATCAAAGAGTAAGAAAAGAGTTGCAATTAGGAAAATAAAATCGAGCTAGAAGAGAGGATCCCTCAACATCTTCGGTAGTGTCCACGAAGTCGAGCATAACTTTCTCATCCGGACTCCAAATCAACTGGTTCCGGCGGCATTAGAAAGCTATTTCAGCTGGCTACAATTCCTGTCTAATGTCAAATTTTCAAATTCGGACTCGAACATGGTCAAAATTGGATTCCAAAAGCCATCATGAAAATACCCGCTACAGTTCGAGGACACGAATGCGCATCAAGAAACATGCACAAAAACACTCGCTACAAAAGATACGCACATAAGTAAAAGTACAAAATCATGCACAAAAGTACCCACGCGAAAGTGCATTCGCAAAAAGGTTCATGAAAACACAAACTACAATCCTAGGACATTAATACAAATCAACAAACATATGCACAAACACACTCGCTCAAATTGACATGCACAAACGTACATGTAAAAAAACATGCGCAAAAGTGCATTCGCAACAACGTTCTTAAATAAACGAAATACAACACTAGGACTTTAATACGCATAACTAAACAACAGCAAGAACACCAGATTCAAAAGATACAGTGGAGTGTAGAAATAACACTCAACGTTTACGTTTACGTTTACGTGGATTTTTTTATGGATTAATTTATATTTCTGTTTTAATTGGTGGATTTAGTATTCTATAGGTACAAATTGATAATGAGGTGTCCATGAAGCAAAAATGATCAAAGAGTAAGAAAAGAGTAGCAATTAGGAAAATAAAATCAAATTAAAAGAGAGGATCCCTCAACATCTTCGGTTGTGTCCACGAAGTCGAGCATAACTTTCTCATCCGGACTCCAAATCAACTGGTTCCAGCGGCATTAGAAAGCTATTTCAGCTGGCTACAATTCCTGTCTAATGTCAAATTTCCAAATTCGGACTCGAACATGGTCAAAATTGGATTCAAAAGCGATCATGAAAATACCCGCTACAATTCGAGGACACGAATGCGCATCAAGAAACGTGCACAAAAACACTCGCTACAAAAGATACGCACATAAGTAAAAGTACAAAATCATGCACAAAAGTACTCACGCGAAAGTGCATTCGCAAAAAGGTTCATGAAAACACAAACTACAATCCTAGGACATTAATACAAATCAACAAACATGCACAAACACACTCGCTCAAATGGACATGCACAAACGTACATATAAAAAAACATGCGCAAAAGTGCATTCGCAACAACGTTCTTAAATAAAGAAATACAACACTAGGACTTTAATACGCATAACACCAAACAACAGCAAGAACACTAGATACAAAAGATACAGTGGAGTGTAGAAATAACACTCAACGTTTACGTGGATTTTTTTATGGTTTAATTTATATTTCTGTTTTAATTGCTGGATTTAGTATTCTATGGGTACAAATTGATAATGAGGTGTCCATGAAGCAAAAATGATCAAAGAGTAAGAAAAGAGTTGCAATTAGGAAAATAAAATCAAATTAGAAGAGAGGATCCCTCAACATCTTCGGTAGTGTCCACGAAGTCGAGCATAACTTTCTCATCCGGACTCTAAATCAACTGGTTCCGGCGGCATTAGAAAGCTATTTCAGCTGGCTACAATTCCTGTCTAATGTCAAATTTCCAAATTCGGACTCGAACATGGGCAAAATTTGATTCCAAAAGCGATCATGCAAATACCCGCTACAGTTCGAGGACACGAATGCACATCAAGAAACATGCACAAAAACACTCGCTACAAAAGATACGCACATAAGTAAAAGTACAAAATCATGCACAAAAGTACTCACGCGAAACTGCATTCGCAAAAAGGTTTATGAAAACACAAACTACAATCCTAGGACATTAATACAAATCAACAAACATGCACAAACACTCTCGCTCAAATGGACATGCACAAACGTACATATAAAAAAACATGCGCAAAAGTGCATTCGCAACAACGTTCTTAAATAAACGAAATACAACACTAGGACTTGAATACGCATAACCAAACAACAGCAAGAACTGATACGAACCCCGTAGAACTTGTTACGGGACCCAATAATCTTATGCGGAAGCAAGAACGGAACGTCCAAAAATAAAGGATTCGATTGGCGGAATTCGGAATATTGACCCCGTAGCTATAGAGAGCTAGAAACCAATATTATCAAGGTGGAAGTATTGACCCCGTGATTATAATGAATCAGAAACCAATACTATAGTGCTAAGAATAATTCACAAGAATCCACTCGCAAAATATCCCGAAGAGTTGTTGAAGAACAACGAAGGAGAATTTTAATCTCTCAAAATAATACTTAAAAACGTCCAAATAATAATGACCCTAAAGCAACCTATTTATAAGTGTCAAAGAGACCTAATCTAACAAGGAAAATAAATCCTAACTTATCTATTATATGGAAATAACGAAATAAACTAAATCTAGTCCAAATAGGACTCTAAATAACAAGAAATAAATTGTCCAATAATAAAATACGAAAATTGATAATAATCATCTTTTCCAAGTCATGGCTTCTTGGCTGGATGACTAGACGGGCTCAAGTCCTTGAGCTCGGCTTGCTTCACAATCTGGCCCGATAATTCGCTCCAATTAAGCTCAGCTGGGATCGAACTAGACTTTGTCAATTCTTCATTTTGGAGCTCGTGTTCTACTAAGTTAAGCATGGCTGCTTCAATGCGCTTGGCCCGAGCTCGGGTAATCGGTCCTCTTGGCACATGCAGCTCGTCCAAGTCATCAACTCCTTCATCCAGCTCGGCACTACCTCGCGTAATTGGCTGGATCGTATCATCCTCCCCCTCTTGAAAATGATTCGTCCTCGAATCTGAACCTACATCAAACGGAGATAGGTCAGAAACATTACATGTCGAACTAACTTGATACTCACTTGGAAGGTCGATCTTATAGGCATTATCGTTTATCTTTTCCAGCACTTGGAAAGGTCCATCTCCTCGTGGCTTAAGTTTTGAACTTCGCTGATTGGGAAACCTTTCCTTTCGAAAATGAACCCAAACCCAATCTCCTTGCTGAAAGGTAAGGTGCTTTCGCCCCTTATTAGCTCGGTTCGCAACTTGCTCATTCCTTTTCACAATGTGCTCGCGTGCTTCTTCATGGATTTTCTTCACTAACTCAGCCTTACGCTTCCCATCTAGACTAGAAATCTCAAACAGGTAAAGGCAACAAATCCAAAGGAGTTAGCGGATTAAAACCATAAACAATCTCAAAAGGTGAAAACTTTCGCGTGAGTACTTTTGTGCATGCTTTTGTACTTTTACTTATGATATGAACCACGCCACCCATGTGACGAGACCCGATAACAATACTTCGGTTATCAACTGCTGGACCGTCCAAAAGAAGGAATCAAAAGGGGGTGGAACCGCGACCCGTTGTCTATAAAGAGACAAGAACCTTGGTATGTGAAGACGCCACAATGAATTGTGGAAGATTGATTGATAAGTCAGGTGAACGTACGGAATCCTCCGATATGTTCGAAGAGTTCTAAAGAACTAGAGAGAATAATCTCACAATTTAATTAATGATCAAAAGCTGTCTTTCACAATGAATAAGAAGGCATACATATAGCCCCCAAAACATAGTCTTCAAGAAAGGAAAATAAAACCCTAAATCTACTTAATAAAGGCTCTAAACAAGTGAGCCACGAAATTAAAGAGGGCCTTAATAGAATATGCCCATAAACACACTAATATGAGCTGATTAGAGATGAACCCACGAATTTAAGGTAGGGTGAGCTTTGGTCTTCATCATTCTTGCTCTTATTTGCTCAACTTGGACTGATCTTTAGCCCGGATGGTTCCCACACTTGTCGGGTGACTCCGCCACTTGAATATGCATAACCCACCCTTGTTTATCACCATTGAATGAAGCTTTCTTAGTTAAGACATTATGGATCAATGCAGCAAGCTTCTCCTTAAATTGCTTAGCTCGGCTCCTCGTCACTGGTCCGGTTGGGACTTGGATAGGATCATCTTGCCAACTCTTGGTTAGACCTCCATCATTCCCCTCCTCTTGAAAAGGATTTGTCCTCAAATCATCACCTACATCAAAATAACTCAAATCAGCAACATTGAAGGTGGTACTAACATTATATTCACCTGGCAAGTCCAGCTTGTACGCATTATCATTCACTCGCTCGAGAACTTGAAAAGGACCATCTCCTCTCGGCAGCAACTTAGAACGCCTTTGTACTGGAAATCGTTCCTTTCTCATGTGCAGCCAAACCCAATCTCCAGGTTCGAAAACCAACTTGCGACGTCCCTTGTTCGCTTGCTTTGCATATTGTTCTGTTCTCCTCTCCATATTGAGCCTTGCTTTTTCATGAATCTGCTTCACAAGTTCAGCCTTTTTCTTTCCATCCAAGTTAACACGCTCAGATAAAGGTAGTGGTGTTAAATCCATTGGAGTTAAAGGATTAAAACCATAAACAATTTCAAACGGTGAAAACTTAGTAGCAGAATGAACAGCTCGATTATATGCAAACTCAACATGTGGTAAACACTCTTCCCATGTTTTAATGTTTTTCTTGATAATTGCCCTCAACAAGGCAGACAAAGTCCTATTTACTACTTCAGTTTGACCATCGGTTTGTGGGTGACAAGTAGTAGAAAATAATAATTTTGTTCCTAGCTTACACCACAAGGTCTTCCAAAAGTAACTCAAGAACTTAGCATCACGATTAGAAACAATTGTCCTAGGCATGCCATGCAATCTAACAACTTCTTTAAAGAACAAATCAGCAACATGCGACGCATCATCAGTTTTGTGGCATGGTATAAAATGTGCCATTTTAGAAAATCTATCAACGACAACAAAGATCGAATCCCTACCATGTTTTGACCTAGGCAGGCCTAACACAAAATCCATAGAAATATCAACCCACGGTTTATTGGGAATAGGCAATGGTGTGTATAAACCATGGGGCTGCACTCGAGACTTAGCTTGACGACATGTAACACATCTACCACAAATTCTCTCAACATCTCTCTTCATGTGTGGCCAATAAAAGTGTTCTTTCAGCATGTGTAATGTCTTTTCGAAACCAAAGTGACCCATAAGACCTCCCCCATGCGATTCAAGCACAAGTAATTCACGTATAGAACACATAGGAATGCAAAGTTTATCTTCCCTAAACAAGAATCCCTCATGCCTATAGAACTTATCAAATGCACCCTTTTCACATGCTTGATAAACAGTACCAAAATCAGAATCTTTAATGTACAACTCCTTAATTTGTTCAAAACCAAGTAATTTTACATTAAGAGTAGAGATTAAGGTGTACCTTCGAGACAGTGCATCAGCTACAATGTTCTCTTTACCTTGCTTGTATTTGATGACATAAGGAAATGTCTCAATGAATTCCATCCATCGGGCATGCCTCTTGTTCAGCTTGTGTTGTCCCTTCAAGTGCTTCAACGATTCATGATCTGTGTGAATCACAAACTCCTTAGGCCAAAGATAATGCTGCCATGTCTCTAATGCTCGAACCAAGGCATACAGCTCTTTATCATAAGTCGGGTAGTTTAAGGCTGCCCCACTCAACTTCTCACTAAAATATGCAATCGGTCGTCCCTCTTGCATCAAAACAGCGCCTATGCCTACTCCGGAAGCATCGCACTCGATCTCGAATGTTTTCGCGAAATTTGGTAGAGCGAGTAAAGGAGCTTTGGTTAACTTCTCCTTAATTAATTGAAATGCTTTCTCTTGCTCGTCCCCCAACTTGAACACCACATTCTTCCTTATCACCTCGGTCATTGGTGCTGCAATTGTGCTAAAATCCTTCACGAACCTCCTATAGAAACCAGCAAGGCCATGAAAACTTCGAACATTCGCTACACTCGTCGGACTTGGCCATTCTTGGATAGCTCGAACCTTTTCTTCATCAACCTGAATACCTTGTGCACTCACAACAAAACCAAGAAAGACAAGCTTATCCGTGCAAAATGTACATTTCTGCAAATTAGCATACAACTTCTCTTCCCTAAGCGCATGTAAAATGGATTTCAAATGCACAACATGATCATCCAGATTTTTGCTATAGATAAGAATGTCATCAAAGTAAACTACAACAAATTTACCAATGAAAGATCGCAAAACATGGTTCATTAATCGCATGAAAGTACTAGGGGCATTAGTTAACCCAAACGGCATAACTAACCACTCATATAAACCATACATTGTTTTGAAAGCAGTTTTCCATTCATCACCCTCTCTCATTCTTATTTGATGATACCCACTTTTCAAATCGATTTTTGAAAACACACAAGCACCATGCAATTCCTCTAACATATCATCTAAGCGTGGAATAGGATGACGATACTTTACCGTTATATTGTTGATTGCTCGACAATCGACACACATTCTCCACTTTCCATCCGCTTTAGGCACCAAAAGTACCGGAACAGCACACGGACTCATGCTCTCCCTCACGTGCCCTCTTTCCATCAACTCCGTGACCTGCCTTTGTATCTCCTTAGTCTCCTCGGGATTGCTTCGGTAGGCTGGTCGGTTTGGAATAGAAGCTCCTGGCACAAAGTCAATTTGATGTTCAATGCCTCGAATTGGTGGCAACCCCGGTGGTAGCTCCTCTGGGAATACATCATCAAAGTCCTGCAAAAGAGAAACAACGGAACTAGGCAAAGAAGAGTTAACGTTGTTAGTGTTCAAAAAGGCCTCCTTGTACATAAGTACAATCATCGGCTGATTCGAACGCATAGCTCTCTTCACATCACTCGCCCTCGCATATAAACTTGTTTTTCCCTCTTCTTTTCTCTCATTGGCCAAACTCTCTTTTTTATTTTCTCTCTTGTTTTTCTCAGCCTCACTCTCTCTTTCTTTTGCACTCTCACTCATTTTCTTTTGATCACTCTCTTTTTGTAACCTCACTTGATCCTCATGGACCTGCTGTGGCGTTAAAGGAACTAGAGTGATTGTTCTTTGGTTGAACGCAAATGAGTACTTGTTGGTGAAACCATCATGCTTGGCCCGTCGATCAGATTGCCACGGTCGACCAAGTAACAAGTGTCCAGCTTGCATCGGAACAACATCACACAGTACCTCATCTTCGTACCTCCCAATGCGAAATGATACTAACACTTGCTTGTTCACCCTCAATTCTCCACTATCATTAAGCCATTGCAGCTTATATGGTTGTGGATGTTTGGTTGTAGGCAGCCCTAACTTCTCCACCATCGTAGTGCTAGCAACATTGGTGCAACTCCCTCCATCAATGATCATACTACACACCTTGTCTCGAACATGACATCTAGTGTAGAAGATGTTTTCTCGCTGTGCTTCTTCATCTCCCTTTGCTTGCACGTTTAGAGCTCTCCTTGCAACCAAAAGTTCACCATGTGCTGCATATTCTTCTTCTCCATCATCCTCTTGTGGTGGTGTGGAATCCTCCTCTTCTTCAGTCTCAAACCCACCATCATCACGCAGCAGCATAACTCTCTTGTTTGGACATTGGTTTGCTTTGTGACCCCTGCCATGGCATATAAAACACTCTATATCACGATTCCGAGTTGTATTAGAATCGATTTTACCTTGGGCTGCATGGCTGGTAGTGTTTTGCTTTGGCTCGAATTTGGGTTTAATCATAGCTGGCTTCTCATCTTTGCTAACACCATTATGCCTCCAAGATGAACTCGAACTAGGGGCTGGTCGTGGATTGTTACCCCGCCGCTTGAGCTGATTCTCAATCTTGATGGCCATGTGTACCATGTCCTCCATCTCAACATAATGTTGCAACTCCACTACGTTAGCAATCTCTCTATTCAGCCCTGCCAAGAACCTTGCCATAGTAGCCTCCCGATCCTCCTCAATATTTACTCGGATCATTGAAATTTCCATCTCCTTAAAGTACTCTTCAACACTCCGATTTCCTTGCTTCAAATTCTGTAGCTTTTGATACAACTCCCGGAAGTAGTAGCTTGGCACGAACCGCTTTCTCATTAAGGATTTCATCTCGTCCCAGGTTGCCACTGGATTCTCCCTATTTCTCCTCCTATTCAGCACCAATTGATCCCACCAAATGATGGCATAATCGGAGAATTCAATCGCTGCCAACTTCACCTTCTTGTGTTCCGAGTAATTGTGACAATCAAACAACAGCTCCATCTTTCGCTCCCACTCAATGTAAGCTTCAGGATCGTTTCTGCCGTGAAACGATGGTATATTCACCTTTATGTTTCCCAAATTGTTATCCTCGCGGTTTCGAGCATCACGAACCCTCGCTCCAAACCTTCGATTTACAGCAACGGAATGTTGGTCATCGAAGTCATCACTGTAATACTCATCCTCTTCTGCCCTAGCCTCTCTAGGTGGAGCTTGTCCTCTCCTTTGCATGTTAGGAATGGTTTGGGGAATCTCTTGCCGTGAATTCTCCATTTGATCCATCCGCTCATGAATCTGCTCCATCTCTTCCCTCACGAATCTCTTCATCTCACTCATCAACGCCTCCATCATAAACTTTGGATCAACCTCCCTATGTGTGTCTTCCAAATTTGTTTGATTGTTAGACATGATTCCTGCAAAACAATGTTAGAAAGAAAATATGGACCTCACACACTCCCTTACGTGTTTCACTCAATAAATGGATATCGCTCAAGTTCACTCGTGTTTGCACACAATCAATTTTGGCTTTTACCCTCTTATGAACTCACCACTCTTGCCTTTTTCCTCTCAAATTCTCAATAGTCCCAATCAAACTCACCAAACAAATATCAGAATTTTCAGCAACAGTTCACCACGAATTATCAGGAATTGATAGAGAAGATGAACGATGAACTTGAATCGAAATAGAATATGAGCAGAATTTAATGACCTTTGGATAGTCACGAGTAATTTATTTTGTTTGAATTTCGAAATTAATATTATAGGAAACAAAAGAGTGTAGGAAGGAAGTAGATATGGAGTAGAAGACAAGATATTCAAGGATCCCGAGGATAGGAAACAAAATATACCTTTCCTAACTTAAGATGCAGTATTCGGATCCTTTCCAACTACTTATAATACCATCAAGGAATTTATTCCTTTCAAATAATTTCGAATTTTGCTTCTTTTCCTTTTTTTTTTTTTTTTTTTTCTTTTTTTTTTTTTACAATAGACTCAAGACGAACAAGATACTGGACGAATTTAATGACTCAAGAACAGATGTGATGACGGAAACAAAACAAAAGAAGAAGAGATGACACTAGAAGGAAGAAAGATATGGAATACGGAAAGAAACGAAACAAAAACAACAAAAGACTCAAAGGATAGACGAATCCTTCTTGGAAGATGGCTCTGATTACCAAATGATATGAACCACGCCAACCATGTGACGAGACCCGATAACAATACTTCGGTTATCAACTGCTGGACCGTCCAAAAGAAGGAATCAAAAGGGGGTGGAACCGCAACCCGTTGTCTATAAAGAGACAAGAACCTTGGTATGTGAAGACGCCACAATCAATTGTGGAAGATTGATTGATAAGTCGGGTGAACGTACGGAATCCTCCGATATGTTCGAAGAGTTCTAAAGAACTAGAGAGAATAATCTCACAATTTAATTAATGATCAAAAGCTGTCTTTCACAATGAATAAGAAGGCATACATATAGCCCCCAAAACATAGTCTTCAAGAAAGGAAAATAAAACCCTAAATCTACTTAATAAAGGCTCTAAACAAGTGAGCCACGAAATTAAAGAGGGCCTTAATAGAATAGGCCCATAAACACACTAATATGAGCTGATTAGAGATGAACCCACGAATTTAAGGTAGGGTGAGCTTTGGTCTTCATCATTCTTGCTCTTATTTGCTCAACTTGGACTGATCTTTAGCCCGGATGGTTCCCACACTTGTCGGGTGACTCCGCCACTTGAATATGCATAATCCACCCTTGTTTATCACCATTGAATGAAGCTTTCTTAGTTAAGACATTATGGATCAATGCAGCAAGCTTCTCCTTAAATTGCTTAGCTCGGCTCCTCGTCACTGGTCCGGTTGGGACTTGGATAGGATCATCTTGCCAACTGTTGGTTAGACCTCCATCAACATCACCTTCAATAGGTGCTGTTTTTGAAGTTGACTCTTCCTCCTCCTCGGATTCCAGCTCGCCATTATCCAATAAAATCATAGCTCGCCGGTTAGGGCAGTCCATAGCGATATGACCTGCTCCATGACATCTATGGCATTTAATATCGCGTGTTTGTTGTGGTTGTGACGAATTATTACCTCTCTCAGGTGGTGCTCGGTTAATTGGATTTTCATTGGAAGGTTTCGTTGTCGATTTCTCCTCGGGTTTCGAATTAGGATTCCATCGCGGTTTCCAGCTTGATGCCTCGGCCCGAGCTGTAGTTCTCCCTCCCCGCTTAAGCTGCCTCTCAACTTTCATGGCCATATGAACGACCTCCTCAATCTCAACGTAGTGCTGCAACTCCACTACATTAGCGATCTCCCGGTTCAGCCCGCAAATAAATCTTGCCATCGTGGCCTCTCGATCCTCCTCAATATTGGCTCGAATCATTGCAATCTCCATCTCCTTATGGTACTCCTCAACTGATTTAGTACCTTGCTTCAAGCTTTGCAATTTCAGATGTAAGTCTCTATAATAATGCGAGGGCACGAACCTCCGTCTCATAAGTGCCTTCATAGACTCCCAATCGACAATTGGTGGTTCGCCGGTTCTGCGTCTAGTCACTACCAATTGATCCCACCAAATGATAGCATAATCGGTGAACGCTACAGCTGCAAGCTTCACCTTCTTTTCCTCGGAATAATTGTGGCAATCGAAAACGAGCTCAACCTTTCTTTCCCATTCTATGTATGCCTCGGGATCACTCTTCCCTTGGAAAGACGGTATACTCAATTTGATCGAGCTGAGGTTTCGATCAACTTCATCTCTTTCTCGTCCCACATTACCTCGCCTTGGTATGTCAAATCTGCCACCTCTGTTCCCTCGTCCTGTATGCCATCGTCTAGAAGTATTAGACTCTGCCTCAGATTCTTCATCGAAGAATTGTTCATCGAATTCCAATTCGTCACGTTGGCGTACAACAGGTTGACGAATAGGTGGCCGCAGTTGTGGCGCCGGTGCAGGTCTTACCCTACTCAACTCATCGATTTGATTTTGCATCCTTTGAAGGGTTATATGCAGACGTTGGAAGTGCTGCTCCGTGGTTTCGTCCCTTTCATCACCACTCCCATTCTTTGACATGATGTTCGAACTGCAAAATATTGTTATATAAAAAAAAAAAAGATTTTCCTCACCACTCCCTCACGTGTATCACTCAATATGATGTTCACTCAATACACTCGTGTTTCACACAATTAGTTAGGCTTTTACCCTCTTTTGATCTCACACTCTCTTGCATTTTTCCACTCGTAAACTCCCTTCGAAGTTCTAAAGAAACTTATTGATATGATCCAGCCATGCATCGAAGTTAATGCCGATCTAAGCAAAGTGCAAAATCTCAGTGTGAATGTTGATGAGATGGCGGTGCCTAGAGAGATGCTTCATCCATTCTCTATACAGAGGTTGAACGCATTGGAACTTCAATCTACAAAATACTCGTGTTCATATCCACTTCAATGGATGCTAGATGGTGTGTTCTGCGATGTGGTGCAGCGATGTGTTAGTATGCTGCCAAAGAGGGAGATTGATCATGAAGTCAATTTTGTTTATACTCCTTGTGATATTTGTCCGGATTCGAGGACGAATCCTTTTAAAGAGGGGGAGAATGATACGAACCCCATAGAACTTGTTACGAGACCCAATACCCTACGCGGAAGCAAGATCGAAAACACCCAAAAACAAAGATTCAAGTTTGGCGGAAGCAAGGAACAATGACCCCATAGCTATAAAGAGCTAGAAACCATTATTATCAAGGTGGAATATTGACCCCGTCCTTTATCTTAATTGTTGAGTCAGTCCTTTCTTTCGTGTCTTCGTTTTGTTTTTCGTTTCGTATCAGTTGGTAACCAGAGCCAACATCCAAAACAGGTTTCACCTATCTTTATTTTTTTGTTGTGTCTTCTAGTTTATCTCACCTTTTCTTGAGTTGTGTCGTCTAGAGTCTTAGTCAAAAAAAAAAAAAAATCGAATTTTTGCTTTTATTTCAAGTTCTTTTCAGCCCCAAGTTAGAGTTTGGTTTGTCCGTCTCAAAAAAAAAAAAAAACAAAAAAAAAAAAAAAAATTGCTTTGATCATGTCCGAGAAGGCCGGTTATAAAGGAGAAAGAATTCAGCAACGTAGGATGTCGCCAATGGATAAACGCTTCCAGGAACTCCATGATCGGATGGAAGGAATTGTTACCCAACTACAGGAACTACGCAAAGATCAACATGTTCGAGGGCCATACGTACGACGTGATGTTCACCAACCAGTTATACCTTATCCTGATAAAGAGGTAGCTCGTGATGAAAATTTTGGTGTGAACGCTACAAAATCAAGGAGGGAGAGTATGGGACGAGGGTCTGGATTGGATAGGTCGAGCCGAGGATATTTTGGTCGAGAAAGAGATGGAGTTTATCAAAACCGTAGCTCAATGAAATTGATTATACCACCCTTTCAAGGTAAGAGTGATCCCGAGGCGTACATTCAATGGGAAAGAAAGGTTGAGCACGTATTCGATTGTGATTACTATTCCGAAAAGAAGAAAGTGAAGCTCGTCGTCGAAGCGTTCATTGACTATGCAATTAGTTGGTGGGACCAATTTGTCTTAACTAGGCGGCGTTGTGGTGAACCACCAATTGATGACTGGGAGTCCATGAAGGCAGCTATGAGAAAGAGGTTTGTTCCTGCCCAATATTATAGGGACTTACAATTGCAAAGGTTGAGGCAAGCTACTAAGTTAGAAGAACGGAGTTCGCCGAGGTGGGAATCGCAAAGGAGTTCTCCAGCGAGCATGGTGAGAGAATCGGTGCAAAAGCCTAAAAGAGAGAAATCAAAAACCGAGCAGCAATTCAAGACTAAGAGAGGAGAGTGTCCGAGCAAGCAATTCGTGAACTTGTGGTCCAATATTGAGGATGCTACAAAGGAGAAAAAGATTATTTACGTGTCACCGCCTCAGAGGAATGATAGCATTGAGTTTCCCATGGAGGAAAATGATCTAGACATCGTGGAAAGCATTGGTGCAAAAATTGAATTGATGCAAGACGAGATTGTTGAGTTGCAGCCCAAGGAGGATGAAAAGTGCATAACAGCCCCACCACTTGAAGAAGAAATGGAAGGTTCGGATTCGAGGACGAATCCTTTTGAAAAGGTGGAGAATGATATGATCCAGCCATGCATCGAAGTTAATGCCGATCTAAGCAAAGTGCAAAATCTCAGTGTGAATGTTGATGAGATGGCGGTGCCTAGAGAGATGCTTCATCCATTCTCTATACAGAGGTTGAACGTTTACGTGGATTTTTTTATGGATTAATTTATATTTCTGTTTTAATTGGTGGATTTAGTATTCTATAGGTACAAATTGATAATAAGGTGTCCATGAAGCAAAAATGATCAAAGAGTAAGAAAAGAGTTGCAATTAGGAAAATAAAATCAAATTAGAAGAGAGGATCCCTCAACATCTTCGGTAGTGTCCACGAAGTCGAGCATAACTTTCTCATCCGGACTCCAAATCAACTGGTTCTGGCGGCATTAGAAAGCTATTTCAGCTGGCTACAATTCCTGTCTAATGTCAAATTTTCAAATTCGGACTCGAACATGGTCAAAATTGGATTCAAAAGCGATCTTGAAAATACCCGCTACAGTTCGAGGAGAAGAATGCACATCAAGAAACGTGCCCAAAAACACTCTCTACATAAGATACGCACATAAGTAAAAGTACAAAAGCATGCACAAAAGTACTCACGCGAAAGTGCATTCGCAAAAAGGTTCATGAAAACACAAACTACAACCTAGGACATTAATACAAATCAACAAACATGCACAAACGCACTCGCTCAAATGGACATGCACAAACGTACATATAAAAAAACATGCGCAAAACTGCATTCGCAACAACGTTCTTAAATAAACGAAATACAACACTAGGACTTTAATACGCATAACCAAACAACATTAAGAACACTAGATACAAAAGATACAGTGGAGTGTAGACATAACACTCAACGTTTACGTGGATTTTTTTATGGATTAATTTATATTTCTGTTTTAATTGGTGGATTTAGTATTCTATGGGTACAAATTGATAATGAGGTGTCCATGAAGCAAAAATGATCAAAGAGTAAGAAAAGAGTTGCAATTAGGAAAATAAAATCAAATTAGAAGAGAGGATCCCTCAACATCTTCGGTAGTGTCCACGAAGTCGAGCATAACTTTCTCATCCGGACTCCAAATCAACTGGTTCCGGCGGCCTTAGAAAGCTATTTCACCTGGCTACAATTCCTGTCTAAATGTCAAATTTCCAAATTCGGACTCGAACATGGTCAAAATTAGATTCAAAAGCGTTCATGCAAATACCCGCTACAGTTCGAGGACAGGAATGCGCATCAAGAAACATTCACAAAAACACTCTCTACAAAAGATACGCACATAAGTCAAAGTACAAAATCATGCACAACAGTACTCACGCTAAAGTGCATTCGCAAAAAGGTTCATGAAAACACAAACTACAATCCTAGGACATTAATACAAATCAACAAACATGCACAAACACACTCGCTCAAATTGACATGCACAAACGTACATGTAAAAAAACATGCGCAAAAGTGCATTCGCAACAACGTTCTTAAATAAACGAAATACAACACTAGGACTTTAATACGCATAACTAAACAACAACAAGAACACTAGATTCAAAAGATACAGTGGAGTGTAGAAATAACACTCAACGGTTACGTTTACGTTTACGTGGATTTTTTTATGGATTAATTTATATTTCAGTTTTAATTGGTGGATTAAGTATTCTATAGGTACAAATTGATAATGAGGTGTCCATGAAGCAAAAATGATCAAAGAGTAAGAAAAGAGTTGCAATTAGGAAAATAAAATCAAATTACAAGAGAGGATCCCTCAACATCTTCGGTAGTGTCCACGAAGTCGAGCATAACTTTCTCATCCGGACTCCAAATCAACTGGTTCAAGCGGCATTAGAAAGCTATTTCAGCTGGCTACAATTCCTGTGTAATGTGAAATTTCCAAATTCGGACTCGAACATGGTCAAAATTGGATTCAAAAGCGATCATGCGAATACCCGCTACAGTTCAAGGACACGAATGCGCATCAAGAAACATGCACAAAAACACTCTCTACAAAAGATACGCACATAAGTAAAAGCACAAAATCATGCACAAAAGTACTCACGCGGAAGTGCATTCGCAAAAAGGTTCATGAAAACACAAACTACAATCCTAGGATATTAATACAAATCAACAAACATGCACAAACACACTCGCTCAAATTGACATGCACAAACGTACATGTAAAAAAACATGCGCAAAAGTGCATTCGCAACAACGTTCTTAAATAAACGAAATACAACACTAGGACTTTAATACGCATAACTAAACAACAGCAAGAACACTAGATACAAAAGATACAGTGGAGTGTAGAAATAACACTCAACGGTTACGTTTACGTTTACGTGGATTTTTTTATGGATTAATTTATATTTCTGTTTTAATTAGTGGATTAAGTATTCTATAGGTACAAATTGATAATGAGGTGTCCATGAAGCAAAAATGATCAAAGAGTAAGAAAAGAGTTGCAATTAGGAAAATAAAATCAAATTAGAAGAGAGGATCCCTCAACATCTTCGGTAGTGTCCACGAAGTCGAGCATAACTTTCTCATCCGGACTCCAAATCAACTGGTTCAAGCGGCATTAGAAAGCTATTTCAGCTGGCTACAATTCATGTCGAATGTCAAATTTCCAAATCCGGACTCGAACATGGTCAAAATTGGATTCAAAAGCGATCATGCAAATACCCGCTACAGTTCGAGGACACGAATGCGCATCAAGAAACATGCACAAAAACACTCTCTACAAAAGATACGCATATAAGTAAAAGTACAAAATCATGCACAAAAGTACTCACGCGAAAGTGCATTCGTAAAAAGGTTCATGAAAACACAAACTACAATACAAGGACATTAATACAAATCAACAAACATGCACAAACACACTCGCTCAAATGGACATGCACAAACGTACATATAAAAAAACATGCGCAAAAGTGCATTCGCAACAACGTTCTTTAATAAACGAAATACAACACGAGGACTTTAATACGCATAACCAAACAACAACAAGAACACTAGATACAAAAGATACAGTGGAGTGTAGAAATAACACACAACGTTTAAGTGGATTTTTTTATGGATTAATTTATATTTCTGTTTTAATTCGTGGATTTAGTATTCTATAGGTACAAATTTATAATGAGGTGTCCATGAAGCAAAAATGATCAAAGAGTAAGAAAAGAGTTGCAATTAGGAAAATAAAATCAAATTAGAAGAGAGGATCCCTCAACATCTTCGGTAGTGTCCACGAAGTCGAGCATAACTTTCTCATCCGGACTCCAAATCAACTAGTTCCGGCGGCATTAGAAAGCTATTTCAGCTGGCTACAATTCCTGTCTAATGTCAAATTTTCAAATTCGGACTCGAACATGGTCAAAATTGGATTCAAAAGCGATCTTGAAAATACCCGCTACAGTTCGAGGAGACGAATGCGCATCAAGAAACGTGCCCAAAAACACTCTCTACATAAGATACGCACATAAGTTGATGGAGGTCTAACCAACAGTTGGCAAGATGATCCTATCCAAGTCCCAACCGGACCAGTGACGAGGAGCCGAGCTAAGCAATTCAAGGAGAAGCTTGCTGCATTGATCCATAATGTCTTAACTAAGAAAGCTTCATTCAATGGTGATAAACAAGGGTGGATTATGCATATTCAAGTGGCGGAGTCACCCGACAAGTGTGGGAACCATCCGGGCTAAAGATCAGTCCAAGTTGAGCAAATAAGAGCAAGAATGATGAAGACCAAAGCTCAACCTACCATAAATTCGTGGGTTCATCTCTAATCAGCTCATATTAGTGTGTTTATGGGCCTATTCTATTAAGGCCCTCTTTAATTTCGTGGCTCACTTGTTTAGAGCCTTTATTAAGTAGATTTAGGGTTTTATTTTCCTTTCTTGAAGACTATGTTTTGGGGGCTATATATATGCCTTCTTATTCATTGTGAAAGACAGCTTTTGATCATTAATTAATTTGTGAGATTATTCTCTCTAGTTCTTTAGAACTCTTCGAACATATCGGAGGATTCCGTACGTTCACCTGACTTATCAATCAATCTTCCACAATTCATTGTGGCGTCTTCACATACCAAGGTTCTTGTCTCTTTATAGACAACGGGTCGCGGTTCCACCCCCTTTTGATTTCTTCTTTTGGACGGTCCAGCAGTTGATAACCGAAGTATTGTTATCGGGTCTCGTCACATGGGTGGCGTGGTTCATATCATAAGTAAAAGTACAAAAGCATGCACAAAAGTACTCACGCGAAAGTGCATTCGCAAAAAGGTTCATGAAAACACAAACTACAATCCTAGGACATTAATACAAATCAACAAACATGCACAAACACACTCGCTCAAATGGACATGCACAAACGTACATATAAAAAAACATGCGCAAAAGTGCATTCGCAACAACGTTCTTAAATAAACGAAATACAACACTAGGACTTTAATACGCATAACCAAACAACAGCAAGAACACTAGATACAAAAGATACAGTGGAGTGTAGAAATAACACTCAACGTTTACGTGGATTTTTTTATGGATTAATTTATATTTCTGTTTTAATTGGTGGATTTAGTATTCTATAGGTACAAATGGATAATGAGGTGTCCATGAAGCAAAAATGATCAAAGAGTAAGAAAAGAGTTGCAATTAGGAAAATAAAATCAAATTAGAAGAGAGGATCCCTCAACATCTTCGGTAGTGTCCACGAAGTCGAGCATAACTTTCTCATCCGGACTCCAAATCAACTGGTTCAAGCGGCATTAGAAAGCTATTTCAGCTGGCTACAATTCCCGTCTAATGTCAAATTTCCAAATTCGGACTCGAACATGGTCAAAATTGGATTCAAAAGCGATCATGCAAATACCCGCTACAGTTCGAGGACACGAATGCGCATCAAGAAACATGCACAAAATCACTCTCTACGAAAGATACGCACATAAGTAAAAGTACAAAATCATGCACAAAAGTACTCACGCGGAAGTGCATTCGCAAAAAGGTTCATGAAAACACAAACTACAATCCTAGGATATTAATACAAATCAACAAACATGCACAAACACACTCGCTCAAATTGACATGCACAAACGTACATGTAAAAAAACATGCGCAAAAGTGCATTCGCAACAACGTTCTTAAATAAACGAAATACAACACTAGGACTTTAATACGCATAACTAAACAACAGCAAGAACACTAGATACAAAAGATACAGTGGAGTGTAGAAATAACACTCAACGGTTACGTTTACGTTTACGTGGATTTTTTTATAGATTAATTTATATTTCTGTTTTAATTGGTGGATTAAGTATTCTATAGGTACAAATTGATAATTAGGTGTCCATGAAGCAAAAATGTTCAAAGAGTAAGAAAAGAGTTGCAATTAGGAAAATAAAATAAAATTAGAAGACAGGATCCCTCAACATCTTCGGTAGTGACCACGAAGTCGGGCATAACTTTCTCATCCCGACTCCAAATCAACTGGTTCAAGCGGCATAAGAAAGCTATTTCAGCTGGCTACAATTCCTGTCTAATGTCAAATTTCCAAATCCGAACTCGAACATGGTCAAAATTGGAATCAAAAGCGATCATGCAAATACCCGCTACAGTTCGAGGACACGAATGCGCATCAAGAAACATGCACAAAAACACTCTCTACAAAAGATACGCATATAAGTAAAAGTACAAAGTCATGCACAAAAGTACTCACGCGAAAGTGCATTCGCAAAAAGGTTCATGAAAACACAAACTACAATACTAGGACATTAATACAAATCAACAAACATGCACAAACACACTCGCTCAAATGGACATGCACAAACGTACATATAAAAAATCATGCGCAAAAGTGCATTCGCAACAAAGTTCTTTAATAAACGAAATACAACACAAGGACTTTGATACGCATAACCAAACAACAGCAAGAACACTAGATACAAAAGATACAGTGGAGTGTAGAAATAACACTCAACGTTTACGTGGATTTTTTTATGGATTAATTTATATTTCTGTTTTAATTGGTGGCTTTAGTATTCTATAGGTACAAATTGATAATGAGGTGTCCATGAAGCAAAAATGATCAAAGAGTAAGAAAAGAGTTGCAATTAGGAAAATAAAATCAAATTAGAAGAGAGGATCCCTCAACATCTTCGGTAGTGTCCACGAAGTCGAGCATAACTTTCTCATCCGGACTCCAAATCAACTGGTTCCGGCGGCATTAGAAAGCTATTTCAGCTGGCTACAAATCCCTTCTAATGTCAAATTTCCAAATTCGGACTCGAACATGGTCAAAATTGGATTCAAAAGCGATCATGAAAATACCCGCTACAGTTCGAGGACACGAATGCGCATCAAGAAACGTGCACAAAAACACTCGCTACAAAAGATACGCATATAAGTAAAAGTAAAAAATCATGCACAAAAGTACTCACGCGAAAGTGCATTCGTAAAAAGGTTCATGAAAACACAAACTACAATACAAGGACATTAATACAAATCAACAAACATGCACAAACACACTCGCTCAAATGGACATGCACAAACGTACATATAAAAAAACATGCGCAAAAGTGCATTCGCAACAACGTTCTTTAATAAACGAAATACAACACGAGGACTTTAATACGCATAACCAAACAACAACAAGAACACTAGATACAAAAGATACAGTGGAGTGTAGAAATAACACACAACGTTTAAGTGGATTTTTTTATGGATTAATTTATATTTCTGTTTTAATTGGTGGATTTAGTATTCTATAGGTACAAATTTATAATGAGGTGTCCATGAAGCAAAAATGATCAAAGAGTAAGAAAAGAGTTGCAATTAGGAAAATAAAATCAAATTAGAAGAGAGGATCCCTCAACATCTTCGGTAGTGTCCACGAAGTCGAGCATAACTTTCTCATCCGGACTCCAAATCAACTAGTTCCGGCGGCATTAGAAAGCTATTTCAGCTGGCTACAATTCCTGTCTAATGTCAAATTTTCAAATTCGGACTCGAACATGGTCAAAATTGGATTCAAAAGCGATCTTGAAAATACCCGCTACAGTTCGAGGAGACGAATGCGCATCAAGAAACGTGCCCAAAAACACTCTCTACATAAGATACGCACATAAGTTGATGGAGGTCTAACCAACAGTTGGCAAGATGATCCTATCCAAGTCCCAACCGGACCAGTGACGAGGAGCCGAGCTAAGCAATTCAAGGAGAAGCTTGCTGCATTGATCCATAATGTCTTAACTAAGAAAGCTTCATTCAATGGTGATAAACAAGGGTGGATTATGCATATTCAAGTGGCGGAGTCACCCGACAAGTGTGGGAACCATCCGGGCTAAAGATCAGTCCAAGTTGAGCAAATAAGAGCAAGAATGATGAAGACCAAAGCTCAACCTACCATAAATTCGTGGGTTCATCTCTAATCAGCTCATATTAGTGTGTTTATGGGCCTATTCTATTAAGGCCCTCTTTAATTTCGTGGCTCACTTGTTTAGAGCCTTTATTAAGTAGATTTAGGGTTTTATTTTCCTTTCTTGAAGACTATGTTTTGGGGGCTATATATATGCCTTCTTATTCATTGTAAAAGACAGCTTTTGATCATTAATTAATTTGTGAGATTATTCTCTCTAGTTCTTTAGAACTCTTCGAACATATCGGAGGATTCCGTACGTTCACCTGACTTATCAATCAATCTTCCACAATTCATTGTGGCGTCTTCACATACCAAGGTTCTTGTCTCTTTATAGACAACGGGTCGCGGTTCCACCCCCTTTTGATTCCTTCTTTTGGACGGTCCAGCAGTTGATAACCGAAGTATTGTTATCGGGTCTCGTCACATGGGTGGCGTGGTTCATATCATAGGTAAAAGTACAAAAGCATGCACAAAAGTACTCACGCGAAAGTGCATTCGCAAAAAGGTTCATGAAAACACAAACTACAATCCTAGGACATTAATACAAATCAACAAACATGCACAAACACACTCGCTCAAATGGACATGCACAAACGTACATATAAAAAAACATGCGCAAAAGTGCATTCGCAACAACGTTCTTAAATAAACGAAATACAACACTAGGACTTTAATACGCATAACCAAACAACAGCAAGAACACTAGATACAAAAGATACAGTGGAGTGTAGAAATAACACTCAACGTTTACGTGGATTTTTTTATGGATTAATTTATATTTCTGTTTTAATTGGTGGATTTAGTATTCTATAGGTACAAATGGATAATGAGGTGTCCATGAAGCAAAAATGATCAAAGAGTAAGAAAAGAGTTGCAATTAGGAAAATAAAATCAAATTAGAAGAGAGGATCCCTCAACATCTTCGGTAGTGTCCACGAAGTCGAGCATAACTTTCTCATCCGGACTCCAAATCAACTGGTTCAAGCGGCATTAGAAAGCTATTTCAGCTGGCTACAATTCCCGTCTAATGTCAAATTTCCAAATTCGGACTCGAACATGGTCAAAATTGGATTCAAAAGCGATCAAGCAAATACCCGCTACAGTTCGAGGACACGAATGCGCATCAAGAAACATGCACAAAATCACTCTCTACGAAAGATACGCACATAAGTAAAAGTACAAAATCATGCACAAAAGTACTCACGCGGAAGTGCATTCGCAAAAAGGTTCATGAAAACACAAACTACAATCCTAGGATATTAATACAAATCAACAAACATGCACAAACACACTCGCTCAAATTGACATGCACAAACGTACATGTAAAAAAACATGCGCAAAAGTGCATTCGCAACAACGTTCTTAAATAAACGAAATACAACACTAGGACTTTAATACGCATAACTAAACAACAGCAAGAACACTAGATACAAAAGATACAGTGGAGTGTAGAAATAACACTCAACGGTTACGTTTACGTTTACGTGGATTTTTTTATGGATTAATTTATATTTCTGTTTTAATTGGTGGATTAAGTATTCTATAGGTACAAATTGATAATTAGGTGTCCATGAAGCAAAAATGTTCAAAGAGTAAGAAAAGAGTTGCAATTAGGAAAATAAAATAAAATTAGAAGACAGGATCCCTCAACATCTTCGGTAGTGTCCACGAAGTCGGGCATAACTTTCTCATCCCGACTCCAAATCAACTGGTTCAAGCGGAATAAGAAAGCTATTTCAGCTGGCTACAATTCCTGTCTAATGTCAAATTTCCAAATCCGAACTCGAACATGGTCAAAATTGGAATCAAAAGCGATCATGCAAATACCCGCTACAGTTCGAGGACACGAATGCGCATCAAGAAACATGCACAAAAACACTCTCTACAAAAGATACGCATATAAGTAAAAGTACAAAGTCATGCACAAAAGTACTCACGCGAAAGTGCATTCGCAAAAAGGTTCATGAAAACACAAACTACAATACTAGGACATTAATACAAATCAACAAACATGCACAAACACACTCGCTCAAATGGACATGCACAAACGTACATATAAAAAATCATGCGCAAAAGTGCATTCGCAACAAAGTTCTTTAATAAACGAAATACAACACAAGGACTTTGATACGCATAACCAAACAACAGCAAGAACACTAGATACAAAAGATACAGTGGAGTGTAGAAATAACACTCAACGTTTACGTGGATTTTTTTATGGATTAATTTATATTTCTGTTTTAATTGGTGGCTTTAGTATTCTATAGGTACAAATTGATAATGAGGTGTCCATGAAGCAAAAATGATCAAAGAGTAAGAAAAGAGTTGCAATTAGGAAAATAAAATCAAATTAGAAGAGAGGATCCCTCAACATCTTCGGTAGTGTCCACGAAGTCGAGCATAACTTTCTCATCCGGACTCCAAATCAACTGGTTCCGGCGGCATTAGAAAGCTATTTCAGCTGGCTACAAATCCCTTCTAATGTCAAATTTCCAAATTCGGACTCGAACATGGTCAAAATTGGATTCAAAAGCGATCATGAAAATACCCGCTACAGTTCGAGGACACGAATGCGCATCAAGAAACGTGCACAAAAACACTCGCTACAAAAGATACGCACATAAGTAAAAGTACAAAATCATGCACAAAAGTACTCACGCGAAAGTGCATTCGCAAAAAGGTTCATGAAAACACAAACTACAATCCTAAGACATTAATACAAATCAACAAACATGCACAAACACACTCGCTCAAATGGACATGCACAAACGTACATATAAAAAAACATGCGCAAAAGTGCATTCGCAACAACGTTCTTAAATAAACGAAATACAACACTAGGACTTTAATACGCATAACTAAACAACAGCAAGAACACTAGATTGAAAAGATATAGTGGAGTGTAGAAATAACACTCAACGTTTACGTGGATTTTTTTATGGATTAATTTATATTTCTGTTTTAATTGGTGGATTTAGTATTCTATAGGTACAAATAGATAATGAGGTGTCCATGAAGCAAAAATGATCAAAGAGTAAGAAAATAGTTGCAATTAGGAAAATAAAATCAAATTACAAGAGAGGATCCCTCAACATCTTCGGTAGTGTCCACGAAGTCGAGCATAACTTTCTCATCCGGACTCCAAATCAACTGGTTCCCGCGGCATTAGAAAGCTAATTCAGCTGGCTACAATTCCTGTCTAATGTCAATTTCCAAATTCGGACTCGAACATGGTCAAAATTGGATTCCAAAAGCGATCATGCAAATACCCGCTACAGTTCGAGGACACGAATGCGCATCAAGAAACGTGCACAAAAACACTCGCTACAAAAGATACGCACATACGTAAAAGTACAAAATCATGCACAAAAGTACTCACGCGAAAGTGCATTCGCAAAAAGGTTCATGAAAACACAAACTACAATCCTAGGACATTAATACAAATCAACAAACATGCACAAACACACTCGCTCAAATGGACATGCGCAAACGTACATATAAAAAAACATGCGAAAAGTGCATTCGAAACAACGTTCTTAAATAAACGAAATACAACACTAGGACTTTAATACGCATAACCAAACAACAGCAAGAACACTAGATACAAAAGATACAGTGGAGTGTAGAAATAACACTCAACGTTTACGTGGATTTTTTTATGGATTAATTTATATTTCTGTTTTAATTGGTGGATTTAGTATTCTATAGGTACAAATTGATAATAAGGTGTCCATGAAGCAAAAATGATCAAAGAGTAAGAAAAGAGTTGCAATTAGGAAAATAAAATCAAATTAGAAGAGAGGATCCCTCAACATCTTCGGTAGTGTCCACGAAGTCGAGCATAACTTTCTCATCCGGACTCCAAATCAACTGGTTCCGGCGGCATTAGAAAGCTATTCAGCTGGCTACAATTCCTGTCTAATGTCAAATTTCTAAATTCGGACTCGAACATGGTCAAAATTGGATTCAAAAGCGATCATGCAAATACCCGCTACAGTTCGAGGACACGAATGCGCATCAAGAAACGTGCACAAAAACACTCTCTACAAAAGATACGCACATAAGTAAAAGTACAAAATCATGCACAAAAGTACTCACGCGAAAGTGCATTCGCAAAAAGGTTCATGAAAACACAAACTACAATCCTAGGACATTAATACAAATCAACAAACATGCACAAACACACTCGCTCAAATGGACATGCACAAACGTACATATAAAAAAACATGCGCAAAAGTGCATTCGCAACAACGTTCTTAAATAAACGAAATACAACACTAGGACTTTAATACGCATAACCAAACAACAGCAAGAACACTAGATACAAAAGATACAGTGGAGTGTAGAAATAACACTCAACGTTTACGTGGATTTTTTTATGGATTAATTTATATTTCTGTTTTAATTGGTGGATTAAGTATTCTATAGGTACAAATTGATAATGAGGTGTCCATGAAGCAAAAATGATCAAAGAGTAAGAAAAGAGTTGCAATTAGGAAAATAAAATCAAATTAAAAGAGAGGATCCCTCAACATCTTCGGTAGTGTCCACGAAGTCGAGCATAACTTTCTCATCCGGACTCCAAATCAACTGGTTCAAGCGGCATTAGAAAGCTATTTCAGCTGGCTACAATTCCTGTCTAATGTCAAATTTCCAAATTCGGACTCGAACATGGTCAAAATTGGATTCAAAAGCGATCATGCAAATACCCGCTACAGTTCGAGGACACGAATGCGCATCAAGAAACGTGCACAAAAACACTCTCTACAAAAGATACGCATATAAGTAAAAGTACAAAATCATGCACAAAAGTACTCACGCGAAAGTGCATTCAAAAAAAGGTTCATGAAAACACAAACTACAATCCTAGGACATTAATACAAATCAACAAACATGCACAAACACACTCGCTCAAATGGACATGCACAAACGTACATATAAAAAAACATGCGCAAAAGTGCATTCGCAACAACGTTCTTTAATAAACGAAATACAACACTAGGACTTTAATACGCATAACCAAACAACAGCAAGAACACTAGATACAAAAGATACAGTGGAGTGTAGAAATAACACTCAACGTTTACGTGGATTTTTGTATGGATTAATTTATATTTCTGTTTTAATTGGTGGATTTAGTATTCTATAGGTACAAATTGATAATGAGGTGTCCATGAAGCAAAAATGATCAAAGAGTAAGAAAAGAGTTGCAATTAGGAAAATAAAATCAAATTAGAAGAGAGGATCCCTCAACATCTTCGGTAGTGTCCACGAAGTCGAGCATAACTTTCTCATCCGAACTCCAAATCAACTGGTTCAAGCGGCATTAGAAAGCTATTTCAGCTGGCTACAATTCCTGTCTAATGTCAAATTTCCAAATTCGGACTCGAACATGGTCAAAATTGGATTCCAAAAGCGATCATGAAAATACCCGCTACAGTTCGAGGACACGAATGCGCATCAAGAAACGTGCACAAAAACACTCGCTACAAAAGATACGCACATAAGTAAAAGTACAAAATCATGCACAAAAGTACTCACGCGAAAGTGCATTCGCAAAAAGGTTCATGAAAACACAAACTACAATCCTAGGACATTAATACAAATCAACAAACATGCACAAACACACTCGCTCAAATGGACATGCACAAACGTACATATAAAAAAACATGCGCAAAAGTGCATTCGCAACAACGTTCTTAAATAAACGAAATACAACACTAGGACTTTAATACGCATAACCAAACAACAGCAAGAACACTAGATACAAAAGATACAGTGGAGTGTAGAAATAACACTCAACGTTTATGTGGATTTTTTTATGGATTAATTTATATTTCTGTTTTAATTGGTGGATTTAGTATTCTATAGGTACAAATTGATAATTAGGTGTCCATGAAGCAAAAATGATCAAAGAGTAAGAAAAGAGTTGCAATTAGGAAAATAAAATCAAATTAGAAGAGAGGATCCCTCAACATCTTCGGTAGTGTCCACGAAGTCGAGCATAACTTTCTCATCCGGACTCCAAATCAACTGGTTCCGGCGGCATTAGAAAGCTATTTCAGCTGGCTACAATTCCTGTCTAATGTCAAATTTTCAAATTCGGACTCGAACATGGTCAAAATTGGATTCAAAAGCGATCATGAAAATACCCGCTACAGTTCGAGGAGACGAATGCGCATCAAGAAACGTGCACAAAAACACTCTCTACATAAGATACGCACATAAGTAAAAGTACAAAAGCATGCACAAAAGTACTCACGCGAAAGTGCATTCGCAAAAAGGTTCATGAAAACACAAACTACAATCCTAGGACATTAATACAAATCAACAAACATGCACAAACACACTCGCTCAAATGGACATGCACAAACGTACATATAAAAAAACATGCGCAAAAGTGCATTCGCAACAACGTTCTTAACTAAACGAAATACAACACTAGGACTTTAATACGCATAACCAAACAACATTAAGAACACTAGATACAAAAGATACAGTGGAGTGTAGAAATAACACTCAACGTTTACGTGGATTTTTTTATGGATTAATTTATATTTCTGTTTTAATTGGTGGATTTAGTATTCTATAGGTACAAATTGATAATGAGGTGTCCATGAAGCAAAAATGATCAAAGAGTAAGAAAAGAGTTGCAATTAGGAAAATAAAATCAAATTAGAAGAGAGGATCCCTCAACATCTTCGGTAGTGTCCACGAAGTCGAGCATAACTTTCTCATCCGGACTCCAAATCAACTGGTTCCGGCGGCATTAGAAAGCTATTTCAGCTGGCTACAATTCCTGTCTAATGTCAAATTTTCAAATTCGGACTCGAACATGGTCAAAATTGGATTCAAAAGCGATCATGAAAATACCCGCTACAGTTCGAGGACACGAATGCGCATCAAGAAACGTGCACAAAAACACTCGCTACAAAAGATACGCACATAAGTAAAAGTACAAAATCATGCACAAAAGTACTCACGCGAAAGTGCATTCGCAAAAAGGTTCATGAAAACACAAACTACAATCCTAGGACATTAATACAAATCAACAAACATGCACAAACACACTCGCTCAAATGGACATGCACAAACGTACATGTAAAAAAACATGCGCAAAAGTGCATTCGCAACAACGTTCTTAAATAAACGAAATACAACACTAGGACTTTAATACGCATAACCAAAAAACAACAAGAACACTAGATACAAAAGATACAGTGGAGTGTAGAAATAACACTCAACGGTTACGTTTACGTTTACGTGGATTTTTTTATGGATTAATTTATATTTCTGTTTTAATTGGTGGATTTAGTATTCTATAGGTACAAATTGATAATGAGGTGTCCATGAAGCAAAAATGATCAAAGAGTAAGAAAAGAGTTGCAATTAGGAAAATAAAATCAAATTAGAAGAGAGGATCCCTCAACATCTTCGGTAGTGTCCACGAAGTCGAGCATAACTTTCTCATCCGGACTCCAAATCAACTGGTTCCGGCGGCATTAAAAGCTATTTCAGCTGGCTACAATTCCTGTCTAATGTCAAATTTTCAAATTCGGACTCGAACATGGTCAAAATTGGATTCAAAAGCGATCATGAAAATACCCGCTACAGTTCGAGGACACGAATGCGCATCAAGAAACGTGCACAAAAACACTCGCTACAAAAGATACGCACATAAGTAAAAGTACAAAATCATGCACAAAAGTACTCACGCGAAAGTGCATTCGCAAAAAGGTTCATGAAAACACAAACTACAATCCTAGGACATTAATACAAATCAACAAACATGCACAAACACACTCGCTCAAATGGACATGCACAAACGTACATATAAAAAAACATGCGCAAAAGTGCATTCGCAACAACGTTCTTAAATAAACGAAATACAACACTAGGACTTTAATACGCATAACCAAACAACAGCAAGAACACTAGATACAAAAGATACAGTGGAGTGTAGAAATAACACTCAACGTTTAAGTGGATTTTTTTATGGATTAATTTATATTTCTGTTTTAATTGGTGGATTTAGTATTCTATAGGTACAAATGGATAATGAGGTGTCCATGAAGCAAAAATGATCAAAGAGTAAGAAAAGAGTTGCAATTAGGAAAATAAAATCAAATTAGAAGAGAGGATCCCTCAACATCTTCTGTAGTGTCCACGAAGTCGAGCATAACTTTCTCATCCGGACTCCAAATCAACTGGTTCAAGCGGCATTAGAAAGCTATTTCAGCTGGCTACAATTCCTGTCTAATGTCAAATTTCCAAATTCGGACTCGAACATGGTCAAAATTGGATTCAAAAGCGATCATGCAAATACCCGCTACAGTTCGAGGACACGAATGCGCATCAAGAAACGTGCACAAAAACACTCGCTACAAAAGATACGCACATAAGTAAAAGTACAAAATCATGCACAAAAGTACTCACGCAAAAGTGCATTCGCAAAAAGGTTCATGAAAACACAAACTACAATCCTAGGACATTAATACAAATCAACAAACATGCACAAACACACTCGCTCAAATTGACATGCACAAACGTACATGTAAAAAAACATGCGCAAAAGTGCATTCGCAACAACGTTCTTAAATAAACGAAATACAACACTAGGACTTTAATACGCATAACCAAACAACAGCAAGAACACTAGATACAAAAGATACAGTGGAGTGTAGAAATAACACTCAACGGTTACGTTTACGTTTACGTGGATTTTTTTATGGATTAATTTATATTTCTGTTTTAATTGGTGGATTTAGTATTCTATAGGTACAAATTGATAATGAGGTGTCCATGAAGCAAAAATGATCAAAGAGTAAGAAAAGAGTTGCAATTAGGAAAATAAAATCAAATTAGAAGAGAGGATCCCTCAACATCTTCGGTAGTGTCCACGAAGTCGAGCATAACTTTCTCATCCGGACTCCAAATCAACTGGTTCCGGCGGCATAAGAAAGCTATTTCAGCTGGCTACAATTCCTGTCTAATGTCAAATTTCCAAATTCGGACTCGAACATGGTCAAAATTGGATTCAAAAGCGATCATGAAAATACCCGCTACAGTTCGAGGACACGAATGCGCATCAAGAAACGTGCACAAAAACACTCTCTACAAAAGATACGCACATAAGTAAAAGTACAAAATCATGCACAAAAGTACTCACGCGAAAGTGCATTCGCAAAAAGGTTCATGAAAACACAAACTACAATCCTAGGACATTAATACAAATCAACAAACATGCACAAACACACTCGCTCAAATGGACATGCACAAACGTACATATAAAAAAACATGCGCAAAAGTGCATTCGCAACAACGTTCTTATTAAACGAAATACAACACTAGGACTTTAATACGCATAACCAAACAACAGCAAGAACACTAGATACAAAAGATACAGTGGAGTGTAGAAATAACACACAACGTTTAAGTGGATTTTTTTATGGATTAATTTATATTTCTGTTTTAATTGGTGGATTTAGTATTCTATAGGTACAAATTGATAATGAGGTGTCCATGAAGCAAAAATGATCAAAGAGTAAGAAAAGAGTTGCAATTAGGAAAATAAAATCAAATTAGAAGAGAGGATCCCTCAACATCTTCGGTAGTGTCCACGAAGTCGAGCATAACTTTCTCATCCGAACTCCAAATCAACTGGTTCAAGCGGCATTAGAAAGCTATTTCAGCTGGCTACAATTCCTGTCTAATGTCAAATTTCCAAATTCGGACTCGAACATGGTCAAAATTGGATTCAAAAAGCGATCATGAAAATACCTGCTACAGTTCGAGGACACGAATGCGCATCAAGAAACGTGCACAAAAACACTCGCTACAAAAGATACGCACATAAGTAAAAGTACAAAATCATGCACAAAAGTACTCACGCGAAAGTGCATTCGCAAAAAGGTTCATGAAAACACAAACTACAATCCTAGGACATTAATACAAATCAACAAACATGCACAAACACACTCGCTCAAATGGACATGCACAAACGTACATGTAAAAAAACATGCGCAAAAGTGCATTCGCAACAACGTTCTTAAATAAACGAAATACAACACTAGGACTTTAATACGCATAACCAAAAAACAGCAAGAACACTAGATACAAAAGATACAGTGGAGTGTAGAAATAACACTCAACGTTTACGTGGATTTTTTTATGGATTAATTTATATTTCTGTTTTAATTGGTGGATTTAGTATTCTATAGGTACAAATTGATAATAAGGTGTCCATGAAGCAAAAATGATCAAAGAGTAAGAAAAGAGTTGCAATTAGGAAAATAAAATCAAATTAGAAGAGAGGATCCCTCAACATCTTCGGTAGTGTCCACGAAGTCGAGCATAACTTTCTCATCCGGACTCCAAATCAACTGGTTCCGGCGGCATTAGAAAGCTATTTCAGCTGGCTACAATTCCTGTCTAATGTCAAATTTTCAAATTCGGACTCGAACATGGTCAAAATTGGATTCCAAAAGCGATCATGAAAATACCCGCTACAGTTCGAGGACACGAATGCGCATCAAGAAACGTGCACAAAAACACTCGCTACAAAAGATACGCACATAAGTAAAAGTACAAAAGCATGCACAAAAGTACTCACGCGAAAGTGCATTCGCAAAAAGGTTCATGAAAACACAAACTACAATCCTAGGACATTAATACAAATCAACAAACATGCACAAACACACTCGCTCAAATTGACATGCACAAACGTACATGTAAAAAAACATGCGCAAAAGTGCATTCGCAACAACGTTCTTAAATAAACGAAATACAACACTAGGACTTTAATACGCATAACCAAACAACAGCAAGAACACTAGATACAAAAGATACAGTGGAGTGTAGAAATAACACTCAACGTTTACGTGGATTTTTTTATGGATAAATTTATATTTCTGTTTTAATTGGTGGATTTAGTATTCTATAGGTACAAATTGATAATGAGGTGTCCATGAAGCAAAAATGATCAAAGAGTAAGAAAAGAGTTGCAATTAGGAAAATAAAATCAAAATAGAAGAGAGGATCCCTCAACATCTTTGGTAGTGTCCACGAAGTCGAGCATAACTTTCTCATCCGGACTCCAAATCAACTGGTTCCGGCGGCATTAGAAAGCTATTTCAGCTGGCTACAATTCCTGTCTAATGTCAAATTTCCAAATTCGGACTCGAACATGGTCAAAATTGGATTCCAAAAGCGATCATGAAAATACCCGCTACAGTTCGAGGACACGAATGCGCATCAAGAAACGTGCACAAAAACACTCGCTACAAAAGATACGCACATAAGTAAAAGTACAAAATCATGCACAAAAGTACTCACGCGAAAGTGCATTCGCAAAAAGGTTCATGAAAACACAAACTACAATCCTAGGACATTAATACAAATCAACAAACATGCACAAACACACTCGCTCAAATGGACATGCACAAACGTACATGTAAAAAAACATGCGCAAAAGTGCATTCGCAACAACGTTCTTAAATAAACGAAATACAACACTAGGACTTTAATACGCATAACCAAACAACAGCAAGAACACTAGATACAAAAGATACAGTGGAGTGTAGAAATAACACTCAACGTTTACGTGGATTTTTTTATGGATTAATTTATATTTCTGTTTTAATTGGTGGATTTAGTATTCTATAGGTACAAATTGATAATGAGGTGTCCATGAAGCAAAAATGATCAAAGAGTAAGAAAAGAGTTGCAATTAGGAAAATAAAATCAAATTAGAAGAGAGGATCCCTCAACATCTTCGGTAGTGTCCACGAAGTCGAGCATAACTTTCTCATCCGGACTCCAAATCAACTGGTTCAAGCGGCATTAGAAAGCTATTTCAGCTGGCTACAATTCCTGTCTAATGTCAAATTTCCAAATTCGGACTCGAACATGGTCAAAATTGGATTCAAAAGCGATCATGAAAATACCCGCTACAGTTCGAGGACACGAATGCGCATCAAGAAACGTGCACAAAAACACTCGCTACGAAAGATACGCACATAAGTAAAAGTACAAAATCATGCACAAAAGTACTCACGCAAAAGTGCATTCGCAAAAAGGTTCATGAAAACACAAACTACAATCCTAGGACATTAATACAAATCAACAAACATGCACAAACACACTCGCTCAAATGGACATGCACAAACGTACATGTAAAAAAACATGCGCAAAAGTGCATTCGCAACAACGTTCTTAAATAAACGAAATACAACACTAGGACTTTAATACGCATAACTAAACAACAGCAAGAACACTAGATACAAAAGATACAGTGGAGTGTAGAAATAACACTCAACGGTTACGTTTACGTTTACGTGGATTTTTTTATGGATTAATTTATATTTCTGTTTTAATTGGTGGATTTAGTATTCTATAGGTACAAATTGATAATTAGGTGTCCATGAAGCAAAAATGATCAAAGAGTAAGAAAAGAGTTGCAATTAGGAAAATAAAATCAAATTAGAAGAGAGGATCCCTCAACATCTTCGGTAGTGTCCACGAAGTCGAGCATAACTTTCTCATCCGACTCCAAATCAACTGGTTCCGGCGGCATTAGAAAGCTATTTCAGCTGGCTACAATTCCTGTCTAATGTCAAATTTCCAAATTCGGACTCGAACATGGTCAAAATTGGATTCAAAAGCGATCATGAAAATACCCGCTACAGTTCGAGGACACGAATGCGCATCAAAAACGTGCACAAAAACACTCGCTACAAAAGATACGCACATAAGTAAAAGTACAAAGTCATGCACAAAAGTACTCACGCGAAAGTGCATTCGCAAAAAGGTTCATGAAAACACAAACTACAATCCTAGGACATTAATACAAATCAACAAACATGCACAAACACACTCGCTCAAATGGACATGCACAAACGTACATATAAAAAACATGCGCAAAAGTGCATTCGCAACAACGTTCTTTAATAAACGAAATACAACACTAGGACTTTAATACGCATAACCAAACAACAGCAAGAACACTAGATACAAAAGATACAGTGGAGTGTAGAAATAACACTCAACGTTTACGTGGATTTTTTTATGGATTAATTTATATTTCTGTTTTAATTGGTGGATTTAGTATTCTATAGGTACAAATTGATAATGAGGTGTCCATGAAGCAAAAATGATCAAAGAGTAAGAAAAGAGTTGCAATTAGGAAAATAAAATCAAATTAGAAGAGAGGATCCCTCAACATCTTCGGTAGTGTCCACGAAGTCGAGCATAACTTTCTCATCCGGACTCCAAATCAACTGGTTCCGGCGGCATTAGAAAGCTATTTCAGCTGGCTACAATTCCTTCTAATGTCAAATTTCCAAATTCGGACTCGAACATGGTCAAAATTGGATTCAAAAGCGATCATGAAAATACCCGCTACAGTTCGAGGACACGAATGCGCATCAAGAAACGTGCACAAAAACACTCGCTACAAAAGATACGCACATAAGTAAAAGTACAAAATCATGCACAAAAGTACTCACGCGAAAGTGCATTCGCAAAAAGGTTCATGAAAACACAAACTACAATCCTAGGACATTAATACAAATCAACAAACATGCACAAACACACTCGCTCAAATGGACATGCACAAACGTACATGTAAAAAAACATGCGCAAAAGTGCATTCGCAACAACGTTCTTAAATAAACGAAATACAACACTAGGACTTTAATACGCATAACCAAACAACAGCAAGAACACTAGATACAAAAGATACAGTGGAGTGTAGAAATAACACTCAACGTTTACGTGGATTTTTTTATGGATTAATTTATATTTCTGTTTTAATTGGTGGATTTAGTATTCTATAGGTACAAATTGATAATGAGGTGTCCATGAAGCAAAAATGATCAAAGAGTAAGAAAAGAGTTGCAATTAGGAAAATAAAATCAAATTAGAAGAGAGGATCCCTCAACATCTTCGGTAGTGTCCACGAAGTCGAGCATAACTTTCTCATCCGGACTCCAAATCAACTGGTTCCCGCGGCATTAGAAAGCTATTTCAGCTGGCTACAATTCCTGTCTAATGTCAAATTTCCAAATTCGGACTCGAACATGGTCAAAATTGGATTCCAAAAGCGATCATGAAAATACCCGCTACAGTTCGAGGACACGAATGCGCATCAAGAAACGTGCACAAAAACACTCGCTACAAAAGATACGCACATAAGTAAAAGTACAAAATCATGCACAAAAGTACTCACGCAAAAGTGCATTCGCAAAAAGGTTCATGAAAACACAAACTACAATCCTAGGACATTAATACAAATCAACAAACATGCACAAACACACTCGCTCAAATGGACATGCACAAACGTACATGTAAAAAAACATGCGCAAAAGTGCATTCGCAACAACGTTCTTAAATAAACGAAATACAACACTAGGACTTTAATACGCATAACCAAACAACAGCAAGAACACTAGATACAAAAGATACAGTGGAGTGTAGAAATAACACTCAACGTTTACGTGGATTTTTTTATGGATTAATTTATATTTCTGTTTTAATTGGTGGATTTAGTATTCTATAGGTACAAATTGATAATAAGGTGTCCATGAAGCAAAAATGATCAAAGAGTAAGAAAAGAGTTGCAATTAGGAAAATAAAATCAAATTAGAAGAGAGGATCCCTCAACATCTTCGGTAGTGTCCACGAAGTCGAGCATAACTTTCTCATCCGGACTCCAAATCAACTGGTTCCGGCGGCATTAGAAAGCTATTTCAGCTGGCTACAATTCCTGTCTAATGTCAAATTTCCAAATTCGGACTCGAACATGGTCAAAATTGGATTCAAAAGCGATCATGAAAATACCCGCTACAGTTCGAGGACACGAATGCGCATCAAGAAACGTGCACAAAAACACTCGCTACAAAAGATACGCACATAAGTAAAAGTACAAAATCATGCACAAAAGTACTCACGCGAAAGTGCATTCGCAAAAAGGTTCATGAAAACACAAACTACAATCCTAGGACATTAATACAAATCAACAAACATGCACAAACACACTCGCTCAAATGGACATGCACAAACGTACATGTAAAAAAACATGCGCAAAAGTGCATTCGCAACAACGTTCTTAAATAAACGAAATACAACACTAGGACTTTAATACGCATAACCAAACAACAGCAAGAACACTAGATACAAAAGATACAGTGGAGTGTAGAAATAACACTCAACGTTTACGTGGATTTTTTTATGGATTAATTTATATTTCTGTTTTAATTGGTGGATTTAGTATTCTATAGGTACAAATTGATAATGAGGTGTCCATGAAGCAAAAATGATCAAAGAGTAAGAAAAGAGTTGCAATTAGGAAAATAAAATCAAATTAGAAGAGAGGATCCCTCAACATCTTCGGTAGTGTCCACGAAGTCGAGCATAACTTTCTCATCCGGACTCCAAATCAACTGGTTCCGGCGGCATTAGAAAGCTATTTCAGCTGGCTACAATTCCTGTCTAATGTCAAATTTCCAAATTCGGACTCGAACATGGTCAAAATTGGATTCAAAAGCGATCATGAAAATACCCGCTACAGTTCGAGGACACGAATGCGCATCAAGAAACGTGCACAAAAACACTCGCTACAAAAGATACGCACATAAGTAAAAGTACAAAATCATGCACAAAAGTACTCACGCGAAAGTGCATTCGCAAAAAGGTTCATGAAAACACAAACTACAATCCTAGGACATTAATACAAATCAACAAACATGCACAAACACACTCGCTCAAATGGACATGCACAAACGTACATGTAAAAAAACATGCGCAAAAGTGCATTCGCAACAACGTTCTTTAATAAACGAAATACAACACTAGGACTTTAATACGCATAACCAAACAACAGCAAGAACACTAGATACAAAAGATACAGTGGAGTGTAGAAATAACACTCAACGTTTACGTGGATTTTTTTATGGATTAATTTATATTTCTGTTTTAATTGGTGGATTTAGTATTCTATAGGTACAAATTGATAATGAGGTGTCCATGAAGCAAAAATGATCAAAGAGTAAGAAAAGAGTTGCAATTAGGAAAATAAAATCAAATTAGAAGAGAGGATCCCTCAACATCTTCGGTAGTGTCCACGAAGTCGAGCATAACTTTCTCATCCGGACTCCAAATCAACTGGTTCCGGCGGCATTAGAAAGCTATTTCAGCTGGCTACAATTCCTGTCTAATGTCAAATTTCCAAATTCGGACTCGAACATGGTCAAAATTGGATTCCAAAAGCGATCATGAAAATACCCGCTACAGTTCGAGGACACGAATGCGCATCAAGAAACGTGCACAAAAACACTCGCTACAAAAGATACGCACATAAGTAAAAGTACAAAATCATGCACAAAAGTACTCACGCAAAAGTGCATTCGCAAAAAGGTTCATGAAAACACAAACTACAATCCTAGGACATTAATACAAATCAACAAACATGCACAAACACACTCGCTCAAATGGACATGCACAAACGTACATATAAAAAAACATGCGCAAAAGTGCATTCGCAACAACGTTCTTAATAAACGAAATACAACACTAGGACTTTAATACGCATAACCAAACAACAGCAAGAACACTAGATACAAAAGATACAGTGGAGTGTAGAAATAACACTCAACGTTTACGTGGATTTTTTTATGGATTAATTTATATTTCTGTTTTAATTGGTGGATTTAGTATTCTATAGGTACAAATTGATAATTAGGTGTCCATGAAGCAAAAATGATCAAAGAGTAAGAAAAGAGTTGCAATTAGGAAAATAAAATCAAATTAGAAGAGAGGATCCCTCAACATCTTCGGTAGTGTCCACGAAGTCGAGCATAACTTTCTCATCCGGACTCCAAATCAACTGGTTCCGGCGGCATTAGAAAGCTATTTCAGCTGGCTACAATTCCTGTCTAATGTCAAATTTCCAAATTCGGACTCGAACATGGTCAAAATTGGATTCAAAAGCGATCATGAAAATACCCGCTACAGTTCGAGGACACGAATGCGCATCAAGAAACGTGCACAAAAACACTCGCTACAAAAGATACGCACATAAGTAAAAGTACAAAATCATGCACAAAAGTACTCACGCGAAAGTGCATTCGCAAAAAGGTTCATGAAAACACAAACTACAATCCTAGGACATTAATACAAATCAACAAACATGCACAAACACACTCGCTCAAATGGACATGCACAAACGTACATGTAAAAAAACATGCGCAAAAGTGCATTCGCAACAACGTTCTTAAAAAACGAAATACAACACTAGGACTTTAATACGCATAACCAAACAACAGCAAGAACACTAGATACAAAAGATACAGTGGAGTGTAGAAATAACACTCAACGTTTACGTGGATTTTTTTATGGATTAATTTATATTTCTGTTTTAATTGGTGGATTTAGTATTCTATAGGTACAAATTGATAATGAGGTGTCCATGAAGCAAAAATGATCAAAGAGTAAGAAAAGAGTTGCAATTAGGAAAATAAAATCAAATTAGAAGAGAGGATCCCTCAACATCTTCGGTAGTGTCCACGAAGTCGAGCATAACTTTCTCATCCGGACTCCAAATCAACTGGTTCCGGCGGCATTAGAAAGCTATTTCAGCTGGCTACAATTCCTGTCTAATGTCAAATTTTCAAATTCGGACTCGAACATGGTCAAAATTGGATTCAAAAGCGATCATGAAAATACCCGCTACAGTTCGAGGACACGAATGCGCATCAAGAAACGTGCACAAAAACACTCGCTACAAAAGATACGCACATAAGTAAAAGTACAAAATCATGCACAAAAGTACTCACGCGAAAGTGCATTCGCAAAAAGGTTCATGAAAACACAAACTACAATCCTAGGACATTAATACAAATCAACAAACATGCACAAACACACTCGCTCAAATGGACATGCACAAACGTACATGTAAAAAAACATGCGCAAAAGTGCATTCGCAACAACGTTCTTAAATAAACGAAATACAACACTAGGACTTTAATACGCATAACCAAAAAACAGCAAGAACACTAGATACAAAAGATACAGTGGAGTGTAGAAATAACACTCAACGTTACGTTTACGTTTACGTGGATTTTTTTATGGATTAATTTATATTTCTGTTTTAATTGGTGGATTTAGTATTCTATAGGTACAAATTGATAATGAGGTGTCCATGAAGCAAAAATGATCAAAGAGTAAGAAAAGAGTTGCAATTAGGAAAATAAAATCAAATTAGAAGAGAGGATCCCTCAACATCTTCGGTAGTGTCCACGAAGTCGAGCATAACTTTCTCATCCGGACTCCAAATCAACTGGTTCCGGCGGCATTAGAAAGCTATTTCAGCTGGCTACAATTCCTGTCTAATGTCAAATTTCCAAATTCGGACTCGAACATGGTCAAAATTGGATTCAAAAGCGATCATGAAAATACCCGCTACAGTTCGAGGACACGAATGCGCATCAAGAAACGTGCACAAAAACACTCGCTACAAAAGATACGCACATAAGTAAAAGTACAAAATCATGCACAAAAGTACTCACGCGAAAGTGCATTCGCAAAAAGGTTCATGAAAACACAAACTACAATCCTAGGACATTAATACAAATCAACAAACATGCACAAACACACTCGCTCAAATGGACATGCACAAACGTACATGTAAAAAAACATGCGCAAAAGTGCATTCGCAACAACGTTCTTAAATAAACGAAATACAACACTAGGACTTTAATACGCATAACCAAACAACAGCAAGAACACTAGATACAAAAGATACAGTGGAGTGTAGAAATAACACTCAACGTTTACGTGGATTTTTTTATGGATTAATTTATATTTCTGTTTTAATTGGTGGATTTAGTATTCTATAGGTACAAATTGATAATGAGGTGTCCATGAAGCAAAAATGATCAAAGAGTAAGAAAAGAGTTGCAATTAGGAAAATAAAATCAAATTAGAAGAGAGGATCCCTCAACATCTTCGGTAGTGTCCACGAAGTCGAGCATAACTTTCTCATCCGGACTCCAAATCAACTGGTTCCGGCGGCATTAGAAAGCTATTTCAGCTGGCTACAATTCCTGTCTAATGTCAAATTTCCAAATTCGGACTCGAACATGGTCAAAATTGGATTCAAAAGCGATCATGAAAATACCCGCTACAGTTCGAGGACACGAATGCGCATCAAGAAACGTGCACAAAAACACTCGCTACAAAAGATACGCACATAAGTAAAAGTACAAAATCATGCACAAAAGTACTCACGCAAAAGTGCATTCGCAAAAAGGTTCATGAAAACACAAACTACAATCCTAGGACATTAATACAAATCAACAAACATGCACAAACACACTCGCTCAAATGGACATGCACAAACGTACATGTAAAAAAACATGCGCAAAAGTGCATTCGCAACAACGTTCTTAAATAAACGAAATACAACACTAGGACTTTAATACGCATAACCAAACAACAGCAAGAACACTAGATACAAAAGATACAGTGGAGTGTAGAAATAACACTCAACGTTACGTTTACGTTTACGTGGATTTTTTTATGGATTAATTTATATTTCTGTTTTAATTGGTGGATTTAGTATTCTATAGGTACAAATTGATAATGAGGTGTCCATGAAGCAAAAATGATCAAAGAGTAAGAAAAGAGTTGCAATTAGGAAAATAAAATCAAATTAGAAGAGAGGATCCCTCAACATCTTCGGTAGTGTCCACGAAGTCGAGCATAACTTTCTCATCCGGACTCCAAATCAACTGGTTCCGGCGGCATTAGAAAGCTATTTCAGCTGGCTACAATTCCTGTCTAATGTCAAATTTCCAAATTCGGACTCGAACATGGTCAAAATTGGATTCAAAAGCGATCATGAAAATACCCGCTACAGTTCGAGGACACGAATGCGCATCAAGAAACGTGCACAAAAACACTCGCTACAAAAGATACGCACATAAGTAAAAGTACAAAATCATGCACAAAAGTACTCACGCGAAAGTGCATTCGCAAAAAGGTTCATGAAAACACAAACTACAATCCTAGGACATTAATACAAATCAACAAACATGCACAAACACACTCGCTCAAATGGACATGCACAAACGTACATGTAAAAAAACATGCGCAAAAGTGCATTCGCAACAACGTTCTTAAAAAACGAAATACAACACTAGGACTTTAATACGCATAACCAAACAACAGCAAGAACACTAGATACAAAAGATACAGTGGAGTGTAGAAATAACACTCAACGTTTACGTGGATTTTTTTATGGATTAATTTATATTTCTGTTTTAATTGGTGGATTTAGTATTCTATAGGTACAAATTGATAATGAGGTGTCCATGAAGCAAAAATGATCAAAGAGTAAGAAAAGAGTTGCAATTAGGAAAATAAAATCAAATTAGAAGAGAGGATCCCTCAACATCTTCGGTAGTGTCCACGAAGTCGAGCATAACTTTCTCATCCGGACTCCAAATCAACTGGTTCCGGCGGCATTAGAAAGCTATTTCAGCTGGCTACAATTCCTGTCTAATGTCAAATTTCCAAATTCGGACTCGAACATGGTCAAAATTGGATTCCAAAAGCGATCATGAAAATACCCGCTACAGTTCGAGGACACGAATGCGCATCAAGAAACGTGCACAAAAACACTCGCTACAAAAGATACGCACATAAGTAAAAGTACAAAATCATGCACAAAAGTACTCACGCGAAAGTGCATTCGCAAAAAGGTTCATGAAAACACAAACTACAATCCTAGGACATTAATACAAATCAACAAACATGCACAAACACACTCGCTCAAATGGACATGCACAAACGTACATGTAAAAAAACATGCGCAAAAGTGCATTCGCAACAACGTTCTTAAAAAAACGAAATACAACACTAGGACTTTAATACGCATAACCAAAAAACAGCAAGAACACTAGATACAAAAGATACAGTGGAGTGTAGAAATAACACTCAACGTTTACGTGGATTTTTTTATGGATTAATTTATATTTCTGTTTTAATTGGTGGATTTAGTATTCTATAGGTACAAATTGATAATGAGGTGTCCATGAAGCAAAAATGATCAAAGAGTAAGAAAAGAGTTGCAATTAGGAAAATAAAATCAAATTAGAAGAGAGGATCCCTCAACATCTTCGGTAGTGTCCACGAAGTCGAGCATAACTTTCTCATCCGGACTCCAAATCAACTGGTTCCGGCGGCATTAGAAAGCTATTTCAGCTGGCTACAATTCCTGTCTAATGTCAAATTTCCAAATTCGGACTCGAACATGGTCAAAATTGGATTCAAAAGCGATCATGAAAATACCCGCTACAGTTCGAGGACACGAATGCGCATCAAGAAACGTGCACAAAAACACTCGCTACAAAAGATACGCACATAAGTAAAAGTACAAAATCATGCACAAAAGTACTCACGCGAAAGTGCATTCGCAAAAAGGTTCATGAAAACACAAACTACAATCCTAGGACATTAATACAAATCAACAAACATGCACAAACACACTCGCTCAAATGGACATGCACAAACGTACATGTAAAAAAACATGCGCAAAAGTGCATTCGCAACAACGTTCTTAAAAAAACGAAATACAACACTAGGACTTTAATACGCATAACCAAACAACAGCAAGAACACTAGATACAAAAGATACAGTGGAGTGTAGAAATAACACTCAACGTTTACGTGGATTTTTTTATGGATTAATTTATATTTCTGTTTTAATTGGTGGATTTAGTATTCTATAGGTACAAATTGATAATGAGGTGTCCATGAAGCAAAAATGATCAAAGAGTAAGAAAAGAGTTGCAATTAGGAAAATAAAATCAAATTAGAAGAGAGGATCCCTCAACATCTTCGGTAGTGTCCACGAAGTCGAGCATAACTTTCTCATCCGGACTCCAAATCAACTGGTTCCGGCGGCATTAGAAAGCTATTTCAGCTGGCTACAATTCCTGTCTAATGTCAAATTTCCAAATTCGGACTCGAACATGGTCAAAATTGGATTCCAAAAGCGATCATGAAAATACCCGCTACAGTTCGAGGACACGAATGCGCATCAAGAAACGTGCACAAAAACACTCGCTACAAAAGATACGCACATAAGTAAAAGTACAAAATCATGCACAAAAGTACTCACGCAAAAGTGCATTCGCAAAAAGGTTCATGAAAACACAAACTACAATCCTAGGACATTAATACAAATCAACAAACATGCACAAACACACTCGCTCAAATGGACATGCACAAACGTACATGTAAAAAAACATGCGCAAAAGTGCATTCGCAACAACGTTCTTAAAAAACGAAATACAACACTAGGACTTTAATACGCATAACCAAACAACAGCAAGAACACTAGATACAAAAGATACAGTGGAGTGTAGAAATAACACTCAACGTTTACGTGGATTTTTTTATGGATTAATTTATATTTCTGTTTTAATTGGTGGATTTAGTATTCTATAGGTACAAATTGATAATGAGGTGTCCATGAAGCAAAAATGATCAAAGAGTAAGAAAAGAGTTGCAATTAGGAAAATAAAATCAAATTAGAAGAGAGGATCCCTCAACATCTTCGGTAGTGTCCACGAAGTCGAGCATAACTTTCTCATCCGGACTCCAAATCAACTGGTTCCGGCGGCATTAGAAAGCTATTTCAGCTGGCTACAATTCCTGTCTAATGTCAAATTTTCAAATTCGGACTCGAACATGGTCAAAATTGGATTCAAAAGCGATCATGAAAATACCCGCTACAGTTCGAGGACACGAATGCGCATCAAGAAACGTGCACAAAAACACTCGCTACAAAAGATACGCACATAAGTAAAAGTACAAAATCATGCACAAAAGTACTCACGCGAAAGTGCATTCGCAAAAAGGTTCATGAAAACACAAACTACAATCCTAGGACATTAATACAAATCAACAAACATGCACAAACACACTCGCTCAAATGGACATGCACAAACGTACATGTAAAAAAACATGCGCAAAAGTGCATTCGCAACAACGTTCTTAAATAAACGAAATACAACACTAGGACTTTAATACGCATAACCAAACAACAGCAAGAACACTAGATACAAAAGATACAGTGGAGTGTAGAAAAAACACTCAACGTTTACGTGGATTTTTTTATGGATTAATTTATATTTCTGTTTTAATTGGTGGATTTAGTATTCTATAGGTACAAATTGATAATGAGGTGTCCATGAAGCAAAAATGATCAAAGAGTAAGAAAAGAGTTGCAATTAGGAAAATAAAATCAAATTAGAAGAGAGGATCCCTCAACATCTTCGGTAGTGTCCACGAAGTCGAGCATAACTTTCTCATCCGGACTCCAAATCAACTGGTTCCGGCGGCATTAGAAAGCTATTTCAGCTGGCTACAATTCCTGTCTAATGTCAAATTTCCAAATTCGGACTCGAACATGGTCAAAATTGGATTCCAAAAGCGATCATGAAAATACCCGCTACAGTTCGAGGACACGAATGCGCATCAAGAAACGTGCACAAAAACACTCGCTACAAAAGATACGCACATAAGTAAAAGTACAAAATCATGCACAAAAGTACTCACGCGAAAGTGCATTCGCAAAAAGGTTCATGAAAACACAAACTACAATCCTAGGACATTAATACAAATCAACAAACATGCACAAACACACTCGCTCAAATGGACATGCACAAACGTACATGTAAAAAAACATGCGCAAAAGTGCATTCGCAACAACGTTCTTAAATAAACGAAATACAACACTAGGACTTTAATACGCATAACCAAACAACAGCAAGAACACTAGATACAAAAGATACAGTGGAGTGTAGAAATAACACTCAACGTTTACGTGGATTTTTTTATGGATTAATTTATATTTCTGTTTTAATTGGTGGATTTAGTATTCTATAGGTACAAATTGATAATAGGTGTCCATGAAGCAAAAATGATCAAAGAGTAAGAAAAGAGTTGCAATTAGGAAAATAAAATCAAAATAGAAGAGAGGATCCCTCAACATCTTCGGTAGTGTCCACGAAGTCGAGCATAACTTTCTCATCCGGACTCCAAATCAACTGGTTCCGGCGGCATTAGAAAGCTATTTCAGCTGGCTACAATTCCTGTCTAATGTCAAATTTCCAAATTCGGACTCGAACATGGTCAAAATTGGATTCCAAAAGCGATCATGAAAATACCCGCTACAGTTCGAGGACACGAATGCGCATCAAGAAACGTGCACAAAAACACTCGCTACAAAAGATACGCACATAAGTAAAAGTACAAAATCATGCACAAAAGTACTCACGCAAAAGTGCATTCGCAAAAAGGTTCATGAAAACACAAACTACAATCCTAGGACATTAATACAAATCAACAAACATGCACAAACACACTCGCTCAAATGGACATGCACAAACGTACATGTAAAAAAACATGCGCAAAAGTGCATTCGCAACAACGTTCTTAAAAAACGAAATACAACACTAGGACTTTAATACGCATAACCAAACAACAGCAAGAACACTAGATACAAAAGATACAGTGGAGTGTAGAAATAACACTCAACGTTTACGTGGATTTTTTTATGGATTAATTTATATTTCTGTTTTAATTGGTGGATTTAGTATTCTATAGGTACAAATTGATAATGAGGTGTCCATGAAGCAAAAATGATCAAAGAGTAAGAAAAGAGTTGCAATTAGGAAAATAAAATCAAATTAGAAGAGAGGATCCCTCAACATCTTCGGTAGTGTCCACGAAGTCGAGCATAACTTTCTCATCCGGACTCCAAATCAACTGGTTCCGGCGGCATTAGAAAGCTATTTCAGCTGGCTACAATTCCTGTCTAATGTCAAATTTCCAAATTCGGACTCGAACATGGTCAAAATTGGATTCCAAAAGCGATCATGAAAATACCCGCTACAGTTCGAGGACACGAATGCGCATCAAGAAACGTGCACAAAAACACTCGCTACAAAAGATACGCACATAAGTAAAAGTACAAAATCATGCACAAAAGTACTCACGCAAAAGTGCATTCGCAAAAAGGTTCATGAAAACACAAACTACAATCCTAGGACATTAATACAAATCAACAAACATGCACAAACACACTCGCTCAAATGGACATGCACAAACGTACATGTAAAAAAACATGCGCAAAAGTGCATTCGCAACAACGTTCTTAAAAAACGAAATACAACACTAGGACTTTAATACGCATAACCAAACAACAGCAAGAACACTAGATACAAAAGATACAGTGGAGTGTAGAAATAACACTCAACGTTTACGTGGATTTTTTTATGGATTAATTTATATTTCTGTTTTAATTGGTGGATTTAGTATTCTATAGGTACAAATTGATAATGAGGTGTCCATGAAGCAAAAATGATCAAAGAGTAAGAAAAGAGTTGCAATTAGGAAAATAAAATCAAATTAGAAGAGAGGATCCCTCAACATCTTCGGTAGTGTCCACGAAGTCGAGCATAACTTTCTCATCCGGACTCCAAATCAACTGGTTCCGGCGGCATTAGAAAGCTATTTCAGCTGGCTACAATTCCTGTCTAATGTCAAATTTCCAAATTCGGACTCGAACATGGTCAAAATTGGATTCCAAAAGCGATCATGAAAATACCCGCTACAGTTCGAGGACACGAATGCGCATCAAGAAACGTGCACAAAAACACTCGCTACAAAAGATACGCACATAAGTAAAAGTACAAAATCATGCACAAAAGTACTCACGCAAAATGCATTCGCAAAAAGGTTCATGAAAACACAAACTACAATCCTAGGACATTAATACAAATCAACAAACATGCACAAACACACTCGCTCAAATGGACATGCACAAACGTACATGTAAAAAAACATGCGCAAAAGTGCATTCGCAACAACGTTCTTAAAAAACGAAATACAACACTAGGACTTTAATACGCATAACCAAACAACAGCAAGAACACTAGATACAAAAGATACAGTGGAGTGTAGAAATAACACTCAACGTTTACGTGGATTTTTTTATGGATTAATTTATATTTCTGTTTTAATTGGTGGATTTAGTATTCTATAGGTACAAATTGATAATGAGGTGTCCATGAAGCAAAAATGATCAAAGAGTAAGAAAAGAGTTGCAATTAGGAAAATAAAATCAAATTAGAAGAGAGGATCCCTCAACATCTTCGGTAGTGTCCACGAAGTCGAGCATAACTTTCTCATCCGGACTCCAAATCAACTGGTTCCGGCGGCATTAGAAAGCTATTTCAGCTGGCTACAATTCCTGTCTAATGTCAAATTTCCAAATTCGGACTCGAACATGGTCAAAATTGGATTCCAAAAGCGATCATGAAAATACCCGCTACAGTTCGAGGACACGAATGCGCATCAAGAAACGTGCACAAAAACACTCGCTACAAAAGATACGCACATAAGTAAAAGTACAAAATCATGCACAAAAGTACTCACGCAAAAGTGCATTCGCAAAAAGGTTCATGAAAACACAAACTACAATCCTAGGACATTAATACAAATCAACAAACATGCACAAACACACTCGCTCAAATGGACATGCACAAACGTACATGTAAAAAAACATGCGCAAAAGTGCATTCGCAACAACGTTCTTAAAAAACGAAATACAACACTAGGACTTTAATACGCATAACCAAACAACAGCAAGAACACTAGATACAAAAGATACAGTGGAGTGTAGAAATAACACTCAACGTTTACGTGGATTTTTTTATGGATTAATTTATATTTCTGTTTTAATTGGTGGATTTAGTATTCTATAGGTACAAATTGATAATGAGGTGTCCATGAAGCAAAAATGATCAAAGAGTAAGAAAAGAGTTGCAATTAGGAAAATAAAATCAAATTAGAAGAGAGGATCCCTCAACATCTTCGGTAGTGTCCACGAAGTCGAGCATAACTTTCTCATCCGGACTCCAAATCAACTGGTTCCGGCGGCATTAGAAAGCTATTTCAGCTGGCTACAATTCCTGTCTAATGTCAAATTTCCAAATTCGGACTCGAACATGGTCAAAATTGGATTCCAAAAGCGATCATGAAAATACCCGCTACAGTTCGAGGACACGAATGCGCATCAAGAAACGTGCACAAAAACACTCGCTACAAAAGATACGCACATAAGTAAAAGTACAAAATCATGCACAAAAGTACTCACGCAAAAGTGCATTCGCAAAAAGGTTCATGAAAACACAAACTACAATCCTAGGACATTAATACAAATCAACAAACATGCACAAACACACTCGCTCAAATGGACATGCACAAACGTACATGTAAAAAAACATGCGCAAAAGTGCATTCGCAACAACGTTCTTAAATAAACGAAATACAACACTAGGACTTTAATACGCATAACCAAACAACAGCAAGAACACTAGATACAAAAGATACAGTGGAGTGTAGAAATAACACTCAACGTTTACGTTTACGTTTACGTGGATTTTTTTATGGATTAATTTATATTTCTGTTTTAATTGGTGGATTTAGTATTCTATAGGTACAAATTGATAATGAGGTGTCCATGAAGCAAAAATGATCAAAGAGTAAGAAAAGAGTTGCAATTAGGAAAATAAAATCAAATTAGAAGAGAGGATCCCTCAACATCTTCGGTAGTGTCCACGAAGTCGAGCATAACTTTCTCATCCGGACTCCAAATCAACTGGTTCCGGCGGCATTAGAAAGCTATTTCAGCTGGCTACAATTCCTGTCTAATGTCAAATTTCCAAATTCGGACTCGAACATGGTCAAAATTGGATTCCAAAAGCGATCATGAAAATACCCGCTACAGTTCGAGGACACGAATGCGCATCAAGAAACGTGCACAAAAACACTCGCTACAAAAGATACGCACATAAGTAAAAGTACAAAATCATGCACAAAAGTACTCACGCGAAAGTGCATTCGCAAAAAGGTTCATGAAAACACAAACTACAATCCTAGGACATTAATACAAATCAACAAACATGCACAAACACACTCGCTCAAATGGACATGCACAAACGTACATGTAAAAAAACATGCGCAAAAGTGCATTCGCAACAACGTTCTTAAAAAACGAAATACAACACTAGGACTTTAATACGCATAACCAAACAACAGCAAGAACACTAGATACAAAAGATACAGTGGAGTGTAGAAATAACACTCAACGTTACGTTTACGTTTACGTGGATTTTTTTATGGATTAATTTATATTTCTGTTTTAATTGGTGGATTTAGTATTCTATAGGTACAAATTGATAATGAGGTGTCCATGAAGCAAAAATGATCAAAGAGTAAGAAAAGAGTTGCAATTAGGAAAATAAAATCAAATTAGAAGAGAGGATCCCTCAACATCTTCGGTAGTGTCCACGAAGTCGAGCATAACTTTCTCATCCGGACTCCAAATCAACTGGTTCCGGCGGCATTAGAAAGCTATTTCAGCTGGCTACAATTCCTGTCTAATGTCAAATTTCCAAATTCGGACTCGAACATGGTCAAAATTGGATTCCAAAAGCGATCATGAAAATACCCGCTACAGTTCGAGGACACGAATGCGCATCAAGAAACGTGCACAAAAACACTCGCTACAAAAGATACGCACATAAGTAAAAGTACAAAATCATGCACAAAAGTACTCACGCGAAAGTGCATTCGCAAAAAGGTTCATGAAAACACAAACTACAATCCTAGGACATTAATACAAATCAACAAACATGCACAAACACACTCGCTCAAATGGACATGCACAAACGTACATGTAAAAAAACATGCGCAAAAGTGCATTCGCAACAACGTTCTTAAAAAACGAAATACAACACTAGGACTTTAATACGCATAACCAAACAACAGCAAGAACACTAGATACAAAAGATACAGTGGAGTGTAGAAATAACACTCAACGTTTACGTTTACGTTTACGTGGATTTTTTTATGGATTAATTTATATTTCTGTTTTAATTGGTGGATTTAGTATTCTATAGGTACAAATTGATAATGAGGTGTCCATGAAGCAAAAATGATCAAAGAGTAAGAAAAGAGTTGCAATTAGGAAAATAAAATCAAATTAGAAGAGAGGATCCCTCAACATCTTCGGTAGTGTCCACGAAGTCGAGCATAACTTTCTCATCCGGACTCCAAATCAACTGGTTCCGGCGGCATTAGAAAGCTATTTCAGCTGGCTACAATTCCTGTCTAATGTCAAATTTCCAAATTCGGACTCGAACATGGTCAAAATTGGATTCCAAAAGCGATCATGAAAATACCCGCTACAGTTCGAGGACACGAATGCGCATCAAGAAACGTGCACAAAAACACTCGCTACAAAAGATACGCACATAAGTAAAAGTACAAAATCATGCACAAAAGTACTCACGCGAAAGTGCATTCGCAAAAAGGTTCATGAAAACACAAACTACAATCCTAGGACATTAATACAAATCAACAAACATGCACAAACACACTCGCTCAAATGGACATGCACAAACGTACATGTAAAAAAACATGCGCAAAAGTGCATTCGCAACAACGTTCTTAAATAAACGAAATACAACACTAGGACTTTAATACGCATAACCAAACAACAGCAAGAACACTAGATACAAAAGATACAGTGGAGTGTAGAAATAACACTCAACGTTTACGTGGATTTTTTTTATGGATTAATTTATATTTCTGTTTTAATTGGTGGATTTAGTATTCTATAGGTACAAATTGATAATGAGGTGTCCATGAAGCAAAAATGATCAAAGAGTAAGAAAAGAGTTGCAATTAGGAAAATAAAATCAAATTAGAAGAGAGGATCCCTCAACATCTTCGGTAGTGTCCACGAAGTCGAGCATAACTTTCTCATCCGGACTCCAAATCAACTGGTTCCGCGGCATTAGAAAGCTATTTCAGCTGGCTACAATTCCTGTCTAATGTCAAATTTCCAAATTCGGACTCGAACATGGTCAAAATTGGATTCCAAAAGCGATCATGAAAATACCCGCTACAGTTCGAGGACACGAATGCGCATCAAGAAACGTGCACAAAAACACTCGCTACAAAAGATACGCACATAAGTAAAAGTACAAAATCATGCACAAAAGTACTCACGCGAAAGTGCATTCGCAAAAAGGTTCATGAAAACACAAACTACAATCCTAGGACATTAATACAAATCAACAAACATGCACAAACACACTCGCTCAAATGGACATGCACAAACGTACATGTAAAAAAACATGCGCAAAAGTGCATTCGCAACAACGTTCTTAAATAAACGAAATACAACACTAGGACTTTAATACGCATAACCAAACAACAGCAAGAACACTAGATACAAAAGATACAGTGGAGTGTAGAAATAACACTCAACGTTTACGTTTACGTTTACGTTTACGTTTACGTTTACGTTTACGTGGATTTTTTTATGGATTAATTTATATTTCTGTTTTAATTGGTGGATTTAGTATTCTATAGGTACAAATTGATAATGAGGTGTCCATGAAGCAAAAATGATCAAAGAGTAAGAAAAGAGTTGCAATTAGGAAAATAAAATCAAATTAGAAGAGAGGATCCCTCAACATCTTCGGTAGTGTCCACGAAGTCGAGCATAACTTTCTCATCCGGACTCCAAATCAACTGGTTCCGGCGGCATTAGAAAGCTATTTCAGCTGGCTACAATTCCTGTCTAATGTCAAATTTCCAAATTCGGACTCGAACATGGTCAAAATTGGATTCCAAAAGCGATCATGAAAATACCCGCTACAGTTCGAGGACACGAATGCGCATCAAGAAACGTGCACAAAAACACTCGCTACAAAAGATACGCACATAAGTAAAAGTACAAAATCATGCACAAAAGTACTCACGCGAAAGTGCATTCGCAAAAAGGTTCATGAAAACACAAACTACAATCCTAGGACATTAATACAAATCAACAAACATGCACAAACACACTCGCTCAAATGGACATGCACAAACGTACATGTAAAAAAACATGCGCAAAAGTGCATTCGCAACAACGTTCTTAAATAAACGAAATACAACACTAGGACTTTAATACGCATAACCAAACAACAGCAAGAACACTAGATACAAAAGATACAGTGGAGTGTAGAAATAACACTCAACGTTTACGTTTACGTTTACGTTTACGTGGATTTTTTTATGGATTAATTTATATTTCTGTTTTAATTGGTGGATTTAGTATTCTATAGGTACAAATTGATAATGAGGTGTCCATGAAGCAAAAATGATCAAAGAGTAAGAAAAGAGTTGCAATTAGGAAAATAAAATCAAATTAGAAGAGAGGATCCCTCAACATCTTCGGTAGTGTCCACGAAGTCGAGCATAACTTTCTCATCCGGACTCCAAATCAACTGGTTTCGGCGGCATTAGAAAGCTATTTCAGCTGGCTACAATTCCTGTCTAATGTCAAATTTCCAAATTCGGACTCGAACATGGTCAAAATTGGATTCCAAAAGCGATCATGAAAATACCCGCTACAGTTCGAGGACACGAATGCGCATCAAGAAACGTGCACAAAAACACTCGCTACAAAAGATACGCACATAAGTAAAAGTACAAAATCATGCACAAAAGTACTCACGCGAAAGTGCATTCGCAAAAAGGTTCATGAAAACACAAACTACAATCCTAGGACATTAATACAAATCAACAAACATGCACAAACACACTCGCTCAAATGGACATGCACAAACGTACAAGTAAAAAAACATGCGCAAAAGTGCATTCGCAACAACGTTCTTAAAAAACGAAATACAACACTAGGACTTTAATACGCATAACCAAACAACAGCAAGAACACTAGATACAAAAGATACAGTGGAGTGTAGAAATAACACTCAACGTTTACGTTTACGTTTACGTTTACGTTTACGTGGATTTTTTTATGGATTAATTTATATTTCTGTTTTAATTGGTGGATTTAGTATTCTATAGGTACAAATTGATAATGAGGTGTCCATGAAGCAAAAATGATCAAAGAGTAAGAAAAGAGTTGCAATTAGGAAAATAAAATCAAATTAGAAGAGAGGATCCCTCAACATCTTCGGTAGTGTCCACGAAGTCGAGCATAACTTTCTCATCCGGACTCCAAATCAACTGGTTCCGGCGGCATTAGAAAGCTATTTCAGCTGGCTACAATTCCTGTCTAATGTCAAATTTCCAAATTCGGACTCGAACATGGTCAAAATTGGATTCCAAAAGCGATCATGAAAATACCCGCTACAGTTCGAGGACACGAATGCGCATCAAGAAACGTGCACAAAAACACTCGCTACAAAAGATACGCACATAAGTAAAAGTACAAAATCATGCACAAAAGTACTCACGCGAAAGTGCATTCGCAAAAAGGTTCATGAAAACACAAACTACAATCCTAGGACATTAATACAAATCAACAAACATGCACAAACACACTCGCTCAAATGGACATGCACAAACGTACATATAAAAAACATGCGCAAAAGTGCATTCGCAACAACGTTCTTAAATAAACGAAATACAACACTAGGACTTTAATACGCATAACCAAACAACAGCAAGAACACTAGATACAAAAGATACAGTGGAGTGTAGAAATAACACTCAACGTTTACGTGGATTTTTTTATGGATTAATTTATATTTCTGTTTTAATTGGTGGATTTAGTATTCTATAGGTACAAATTGATAATGAGGTGTCCATGAAGCAAAAATGATCAAAGAGTAAGAAAAGAGTTGCAATTAGGAAAATAAAATCAAATTAGAAGAGAGGATCCCTCAACATCTTCGGTAGTGTCCACGAAGTCGAGCATAACTTTCTCATCCGGACTCCAAATCAACTGGTTCCGGCGGCATTAGAAAGCTATTTCAGCTGGCTACAATTCCTGTCTAATGTCAAATTTCCAAATTCGGACTCGAACATGGTCAAAATTGGATTCCAAAAGCGATCATGAAAATACCCGCTACAGTTCGAGGACACGAATGCGCATCAAGAAACGTGCACAAAAACACTCGCTACAAAAGATACGCACATAAGTAAAAGTACAAAATCATGCACAAAAGTACTCACGCGAAAGTGCATTCGCAAAAAGGTTCATGAAAACACAAACTACAATCCTAGGACATTAATACAAATCAACAAACATGCACAAACACACTCGCTCAAATGGACATGCACAAACGTACATGTAAAAAAACATGCGCAAAAGTGCATTCGCAACAACGTTCTTAAATAAACGAAATACAACACTAGGACTTTAATACGCATAACTAAACAACAGCAAGAACACTAGATACAAAAGATACAGTGGAGTGTAGAAATAACACTCAACGTTTACGTTTACGTTTACGTTTACGTGGATTTTTTTATGGATTAATTTATATTTCTGTTTTAATTGGTGGATTTAGTATTCTATAGGTACAAATTGATAATGAGGTGTCCATGAAGCAAAAATGATCAAAGAGTAAGAAAAGAGTTGCAATTAGGAAAATAAAATCAAATTAGAAGAGAGGATCCCTCAACATCTTCGGTAGTGTCCACGAAGTCGAGCATAACTTTCTCATCCGGACTCCAAATCAACTGGTTCCGGCGGCATTAGAAAGCTATTTCAGCTGGCTACAATTCCTGTCTAATGTCAAATTTCCAAATTCGGACTCGAACATGGTCAAAATTGGATTCCAAAAGCGATCATGAAAATACCCGCTACAGTTCGAGGACACGAATGCGCATCAAGAAACGTGCACAAAAACACTCGCTACAAAAGATACGCACATAAGTAAAAGTACAAAATCATGCACAAAAGTACTCACGCGAAAGTGCATTCGCAAAAAGGTTCATGAAAACACAAACTACAATCCTAGGACATTAATACAAATCAACAAACATGCACAAACACACTCGCTCAAATGGACATGCACAAACGTACATATAAAAAACATGCGCAAAAGTGCATTCGCAACAACGTTCTTAAATAAACGAAATACAACACTAGGACTTTAATACGCATAACCAAACAACAGCAAGAACACTAGATACAAAAGATACAGTGGAGTGTAGAAAAAACACTCAACGTTTACGTGGATTTTTTTATGGATTAATTTATATTTCTGTTTTAATTGGTGGATTTAGTATTCTATAGGTACAAATTGATAATGAGGTGTCCATGAAGCAAAAATGATCAAAGAGTAAGAAAAGAGTTGCAATTAGGAAAATAAAATCAAATTAGAAGAGAGGATCCCTCAACATCTTCGGTAGTGTCCACGAAGTCGAGCATAACTTTCTCATCCGGACTCCAAATCAACTGGTTCCGGCGGCATTAGAAAGCTATTTCAGCTGGCTACAATTCCTGTCTAATGTCAAATTTCCAAATTCGGACTCGAACATGGTCAAAATTGGATTCCAAAAGCGATCATGAAAATACCCGCTACAGTTCGAGGACACGAATGCGCATCAAGAAACGTGCACAAAAACACTCGCTACAAAAGATACGCACATAAGTAAAAGTACAAAATCATGCACAAAAGTACTCACGCGAAAGTGCATTCGCAAAAAGGTTCATGAAAACACAAACTACAATCCTAGGACATTAATACAAATCAACAAACATGCACAAACACACTCGCTCAAATGGACATGCACAAACGTACATGTAAAAAAACATGCGCAAAAGTGCATTCGCAACAACGTTCTTAAATAAACGAAATACAACACTAGGACTTTAATACGCATAACCAAACAACAGCAAGAACACTAGATACAAAAGATACAGTGGAGTGTAGAAATAACACTCAACGTTTACGTTTACGTTTACGTGGATTTTTTTATGGATTAATTTATATTTCTGTTTTAATTGGTGGATTTAGTATTCTATAGGTACAAATTGATAATGAGGTGTCCATGAAGCAAAAATGATCAAAGAGTAAGAAAAGAGTTGCAATTAGGAAAATAAAATCAAATTAGAAGAGAGGATCCCTCAACATCTTCGGTAGTGTCCACGAAGTCGAGCATAACTTTCTCATCCGGACTCCAAATCAACTGGTTCCGGCGGCATTAGAAAGCTATTTCAGCTGGCTACAATTCCTGTCTAATGTCAAATTTCCAAATTCGGACTCGAACATGGTCAAAATTGGATTCCAAAAGCGATCATGCAAATACCCGCTACAGTTCGAGGACACGAATGCGCATCAAGAAACGTGCACAAAAACACTCGCTACAAAAGATACGCACATAAGTAAAAGTACAAAATCATGCACAAAAGTACTCACGCGAAAGTGCATTCGCAAAAAGGTTCATGAAAACACAAACTACAATCCTAGGACATTAATACAAATCAACAAACATGCACAAACACACTCGCTCAAATGGACATGCACAAACGTACATGTAAAAAAACATGCGCAAAAGTGCATTCGCAACAACGTTCTTAAATAAACGAAATACAACACTAGGACTTTAATACGCATAACCAAACAACAGCAAGAACACTAGATACAAAAGATACAGTGGAGTGTAGAAATAACACTCAACGTTACGTTTACGTTTACGTGGATTTTTTTATGGATTAATTTATATTTCTGTTTTAATTGGTGGATTTAGTATTCTATAGGTACAAATTGATAATGAGGTGTCCATGAAGCAAAAATGATCAAAGAGTAAGAAAAGAGTTGCAATTAGGAAAATAAAATCAAATTAGAAGAGAGGATCCCTCAACATCTTCGGTAGTGTCCACGAAGTCGAGCATAACTTTCTCATCCGGACTCCAAATCAACTGGTTCCGGCGGCATTAGAAAGCTATTTCAGCTGGCTACAATTCCTGTCTAATGTCAAATTTCCAAATTCGGACTCGAACATGGTCAAAATTGGATTCCAAAAGCGATCATGAAAATACCCGCTACAGTTCGAGGACACGAATGCGCATCAAGAAACGTGCACAAAAACACTCGCTACAAAAGATACGCACATAAGTAAAAGTACAAAATCATGCACAAAAGTACTCACGCGAAAGTGCATTCGCAAAAAGGTTCATGAAAACACAAACTACAATCCTAGGACATTAATACAAATCAACAAACATGCACAAACACACTCGCTCAAATGGACATGCACAAACGTACATGTAAAAAAACATGCGCAAAAGTGCATTCGCAACAACGTTCTTAAATAAACGAAATACAACACTAGGACTTTAATACGCATAACCAAACAACAGCAAGAACACTAGATACAAAAGATACAGTGGAGTGTAGAAATAACACTCAACGTTTACGTTTACGTTTACGTTTACGTGGATTTTTTTATGGATTAATTTATATTTCTGTTTTAATTGGTGGATTTAGTATTCTATAGGTACAAATTGATAATGAGGTGTCCATGAAGCAAAAATGATCAAAGAGTAAGAAAAGAGTTGCAATTAGGAAAATAAAATCAAATTAGAAGAGAGGATCCCTCAACATCTTCGGTAGTGTCCACGAAGTCGAGCATAACTTTCTCATCCGGACTCCAAATCAACTGGTTCCGCGGCATTAGAAAGCTATTTCAGCTGGCTACAATTCTTGTCTAATGTCAAATTTCCAAATTCGGACTCGAACATGGTCAAAATTGGATTCCAAAAGCGATCATGAAAATACCCGCTACAGTTCGAGGACACGAATGCGCATCAAGAAACGTGCACAAAAACACTCGCTACAAAAGATACGCACATAAGTAAAAGTACAAAATCATGCACAAAAGTACTCACGCGAAAGTGCATTCGCAAAAAGGTTCATGAAAACACAAACTACAATCCTAGGACATTAATACAAATCAACAAACATGCACAAACACACTCGCTCAAATTGACATGCACAAACGTACATGTAAAAAAACATGCGCAAAAGTGCATTCGCAACAACGTTCTTAAATAAACGAAATACAACACTAGGACTTTAATACGCATAACCAAACAACAGCAAGAACACTAGATACAAAAGATACAGTGGAGTGTAGAAATAACACTCAACGTTTACGTTTACGTTTACGTTTACGTTTACGTTTACGTGGATTTTTTTATGGATTAATTTATATTTCTGTTTTAATTGGTGGATTTAGTATTCTATAGGTACAAATTGATAATGAGGTGTCCATGAAGCAAAAATGATCAAAGAGTAAGAAAAGAGTTGCAATTAGGAAAATAAAATCAAATTAGAAGAGAGGATCCCTCAACATCTTCGGTAGTGTCCACGAAGTCGAGCATAACTTTCTCATCCGGACTCCAAATCAACTGGTTTCGGCGGCATTAGAAAGCTATTTCAGCTGGCTACAATTCCTGTCTAATGTCAAATTTCCAAATTCGGACTCGAACATGGTCAAAATTGGATTCCAAAAGCGATCATGAAAATACCCGCTACAGTTCGAGGACACGAATGCGCATCAAGAAACGTGCACAAAAACACTCGCTACAAAAGATACGCACATAAGTAAAAGTACAAAATCATGCACAAAAGTACTCACGCGAAAGTGCATTCGCAAAAAGGTTCATGAAAACACAAACTACAATCCTAGGACATTAATACAAATCAACAAACATGCACAAACACACTCGCTCAAATGGACATGCACAAACGTACAAGTAAAAAAACATGCGCAAAAGTGCATTCGCAACAACGTTCTTAAATAAACGAAATACAACACTAGGACTTTAATACGCATAACCAAACAACAGCAAGAACACTAGATACAAAAGATACAGTGGAGTGTAGAAATAACACTCAACACGTTTACGTTTACGTTTACGTGGATTTTTTTATGGATTAATTTATATTTCTGTTTTAATTGGTGGATTTAGTATTCTATAGGTACAAATTGATAATGAGGTGTCCATGAAGCAAAAATGATCAAAGAGTAAGAAAAGAGTTGCAATTAGGAAAATAAAATCAAATTAGAAGAGAGGATCCCTCAACATCTTCGGTAGTGTCCACGAAGTCGAGCATAACTTTCTCATCCGGACTCCAAATCAACTGGTTTCGGCGGCATTAGAAAGCTATTTCAGCTGGCTACAATTCTTGTCTAATGTCAAATTTCCAAATTCGGACTCGAACATGGTCAAAATTGGATTCCAAAAGCGATCATGAAAATACCCGCTACAGTTCGAGGACACGAATGCGCATCAAGAAACGTGCACAAAAACACTCGCTACAAAAGATACGCACATAAGTAAAAGTACAAAATCATGCACAAAAGTACTCACGCGAAAGTGCATTCGCAAAAAGGTTCATGAAAACACAAACTACAATCCTAGGACATTAATACAAATCAACAAACATGCACAAACACACTCGCTCAAATGGACATGCACAAACGTACAAGTAAAAAAACATGCGCAAAAGTGCATTCGCAACAACGTTCTTAAATAAACGAAATACAACACTAGGAATTTAATACGCATAACTAAACAACAGCAAGAACACTAGATACAAAAGATACAGTGGAGTGTAGAAATAACACTCAACGTTTACGTTTACGTTTACGTTTACGTTTACGTGGATTTTTTTATGGATTAATTTATATTTCTGTTTTAATTGGTGGATTTAGTATTCTATAGGTACAAATTGATAATGAGGTGTCCATGAAGCAAAAATGATCAAAGAGTAAGAAAAGAGTTGCAATTAGGAAAATAAAATCAAATTAGAAGAGAGGATCCCTCAACATCTTCGGTAGTGTCCACGAAGTCGAGCATAACTTTCTCATCCGGACTCCAAATCAACTGGTTCCGGCGGCATTAGAAAGCTATTTCAGCTGGCTACAATTCCTGTCTAATGTCAAATTTCCAAATTCGGACTCGAACATGGTCAAAATTGGATTCCAAAAGCGATCATGAAAATACCCGCTACAGTTCGAGGACACGAATGCGCATCAAGAAACGTGCACAAAAACACTCGCTACAAAAGATACGCACATAAGTAAAAGTACAAAATCATGCACAAAAGTACTCACGCGAAAGTGCATTCGCAAAAAGGTTCATGAAAACACAAACTACAATCCTAGGACATTAATACAAATCAACAAACATGCACAAACACACTCGCTCAAATGGACATGCACAAACGTACATATAAAAAACATGCGCAAAAGTGCATTCGCAACAACGTTCTTAAATAAACGAAATACAACACTAGGACTTTAATACGCATAACCAAACAACAGCAAGAACACTAGATACAAAAGATACAGTGGAGTGTAGAAATAACACTCAACGTTTACGTGGATTTTTTTATGGATTAATTTATATTTCTGTTTTAATTGGTGGATTTAGTATTCTATAGGTACAAATTGATAATGAGGTGTCCATGAAGCAAAAATGATCAAAGAGTAAGAAAAGAGTTGCAATTAGGAAAATAAAATCAAATTAGAAGAGAGGATCCCTCAACATCTTCGGTAGTGTCCACGAAGTCGAGCATAACTTTCTCATCCGGACTCCAAATCAACTGGTTCCGGCGGCATTAGAAAGCTATTTCAGCTGGCTACAATTCCTGTCTAATGTCAAATTTCCAAATTCGGACTCGAACATGGTCAAAATTGGATTCCAAAAGCGATCATGAAAATACCCGCTACAGTTCGAGGACACGAATGCGCATCAAGAAACGTGCACAAAAACACTCGCTACAAAAGATACGCACATAAGTAAAAGTACAAAATCATGCACAAAAGTACTCACGCGAAAGTGCATTCGCAAAAAGGTTCATGAAAACACAAACTACAATCCTAGGACATTAATACAAATCAACAAACATGCACAAACACACTCGCTCAAATGGACATGCACAAACGTACATGTAAAAAAACATGCGCAAAAGTGCATTCGCAACAACGTTCTTAAATAAACGAAATACAACACTAGGAATTTAATACGCATAACTAAACAACAGCAAGAACACTAGATACAAAAGATACAGTGGAGTGTAGAAATAACACTCAACGTTTACGTTTACGTTTACGTTTACGTTTACGTGGATTTTTTTATGGATTAATTTATATTTCTGTTTTAATTGGTGGATTTAGTATTCTATAGGTACAAATTGATAATGAGGTGTCCATGAAGCAAAAATGATCAAAGAGTAAGAAAAGAGTTGCAATTAGGAAAATAAAATCAAATTAGAAGAGAGGATCCCTCAACATCTTCGGTAGTGTCCACGAAGTCGAGCATAACTTTCTCATCCGGACTCCAAATCAACTGGTTCCGGCGGCATTAGAAAGCTATTTCAGCTGGCTACAATTCCTGTCTAATGTCAAATTTCCAAATTCGGACTCGAACATGGTCAAAATTGGATTCCAAAAGCGATCATGCAAATACCCGCTACAGTTCGAGGACACGAATGCGCATCAAGAAACGTGCACAAAAACACTCGCTACAAAAGATACGCACATAAGTAAAAGTACAAAATCATGCACAAAAGTACTCACGCGAAAGTGCATTCGCAAAAAGGTTCATGAAAACACAAACTACAATCCTAGGACATTAATACAAATCAACAAACATGCACAAACACACTCGCTCAAATGGACATGCACAAACGTACATGTAAAAAAACATGCGCAAAAGTGCATTCGCAACAACGTTCTTAAATAAACGAAATACAACACTAGGACTTTAATACGCATAACCAAACAACAGCAAGAACACTAGATACAAAAGATACAGTGGAGTGTAGAAATAACACTCAACGTTTACGTTTACGTTTACGTTTACGTGGATTTTTTTATGGATTAATTTATATTTCTGTTTTAATTGGTGGATTTAGTATTCTATAGGTACAAATTGATAATGAGGTGTCCATGAAGCAAAAATGATCAAAGAGTAAGAAAAGAGTTGCAATTAGGAAAATAAAATCAAATTAGAAGAGAGGATCCCTCAACATCTTCGGTAGTGTCCACGAAGTCGAGCATAACTTTCTCATCCGGACTCCAAATCAACTGGTTCCGGCGGCATTAGAAAGCTATTTCAGCTGGCTACAATTCCTGTCTAATGTCAAATTTCCAAATTCGGACTCGAACATGGTCAAAATTGGATTCCAAAAGCGATCATGAAAATACCCGCTACAGTTCGAGGACACGAATGCGCATCAAGAAACGTGCACAAAAACACTCGCTACAAAAGATACGCACATAAGTAAAAGTACAAAATCATGCACAAAAGTACTCACGCGAAAGTGCATTCGCAAAAAGGTTCATGAAAACACAAACTACAATCCTAGGACATTAATACAAATCAACAAACATGCACAAACACACTCGCTCAAATGGACATGCACAAACGTACATATAAAAAACATGCGCAAAAGTGCATTCGCAACAACGTTCTTAAATAAACGAAATACAACACTAGGACTTTAATACGCATAACCAAACAACAGCAAGAACACTAGATACAAAAGATACAGTGGAGTGTAGAAATAACACTCAACGTTTACGTGGATTTTTTTATGGATTAATTTATATTTCTGTTTTAATTGGTGGATTTAGTATTCTATAGGTACAAATTGATAATGAGGTGTCCATGAAGCAAAAATGATCAAAGAGTAAGAAAAGAGTTGCAATTAGGAAAATAAAATCAAATTAGAAGAGAGGATCCCTCAACATCTTCGGTAGTGTCCACGAAGTCGAGCATAACTTTCTCATCCGGACTCCAAATCAACTGGTTCCGGCGGCATTAGAAAGCTATTTCAGCTGGCTACAATTCTTGTCTAATGTCAAATTTCCAAATTCGGACTCGAACATGGTCAAAATTGGATTCCAAAAGCGATCATGAAAATACCCGCTACAGTTCGAGGACACGAATGCGCATCAAGAAACGTGCACAAAAACACTCGCTACAAAAGATACGCACATAAGTAAAAGTACAAAATCATGCACAAAAGTACTCACGCGAAAGTGCATTCGCAAAAAGGTTCATGAAAACACAAACTACAATCCTAGGACATTAATACAAATCAACAAACATGCACAAACACACTCGCTCAAATGGACATGCACAAACGTACATGTAAAAAAACATGCGCAAAAGTGCATTCGCAACAACGTTCTTAAATAAACGAAATACAACACTAGGACTTTAATACGCATAACCAAACAACAGCAAGAACACTAGATACAAAAGATACAGTGGAGTGTAGAAATAACACTCAACGTTTACGTTTACGTTTACGTGGATTTTTTTATGGATTAATTTATATTTCTGTTTTAATTGGTGGATTTAGTATTCTATAGGTACAAATTGATAATGAGGTGTCCATGAAGCAAAAATGATCAAAGAGTAAGAAAAGAGTTGCAATTAGGAAAATAAAATCAAATTAGAAGAGAGGATCCCTCAACATCTTCGGTAGTGTCCACGAAGTCGAGCATAACTTTCTCATCCGGACTCCAAATCAACTGGTTCCGCGGCATTAGAAAGCTATTTCAGCTGGCTACAATTCCTGTCTAATGTCAAATTTCCAAATTCGGACTCGAACATGGTCAAAATTGGATTCCAAAAGCGATCATGAAAATACCCGCTACAGTTCGAGGACACGAATGCGCATCAAGAAACGTGCACAAAAACACTCGCTACAAAAGATACGCACATAAGTAAAAGTACAAAATCATGCACAAAAGTACTCACGCGAAAGTGCATTCGCAAAAAGGTTCATGAAAACACAAACTACAATCCTAGGACATTAATACAAATCAACAAACATGCACAAACACACTCGCTCAAATGGACATGCACAAACGTACAAGTAAAAAAACATGCGCAAAAGTGCATTCGCAACAACGTTCTTAAATAAACGAAATACAACACTAGGAATTTAATACGCATAACCAAACAACAGCAAGAACACTAGATACAAAAGATACAGTGGAGTGTAGAAATAACACTCAACGTTTACGTTTACGTTTACGTGGATTTTTTTATGGATTAATTTATATTTCTGTTTTAATTGGTGGATTTAGTATTCTATAGGTACAAATTGATAATGAGGTGTCCATGAAGCAAAAATGATCAAAGAGTAAGAAAAGAGTTGCAATTAGGAAAATAAAATCAAATTAGAAGAGAGGATCCCTCAACATCTTCGGTAGTGTCCACGAAGTCGAGCATAACTTTCTCATCCGGACTCCAAATCAACTGGTTCCGGCGGCATTAGAAAGCTATTTCAGCTGGCTACAATTCCTGTCTAATGTCAAATTTCCAAATTCGGACTCGAACATGGTCAAAATTGGATTCCAAAAGCGATCATGAAAATACCCGCTACAGTTCGAGGACACGAATGCGCATCAAGAAACGTGCACAAAAACACTCGCTACAAAAGATACGCACATAAGTAAAAGTACAAAATCATGCACAAAAGTACTCACGCGAAACTGCATTCGCAAAAAGGTTCATGAAAACACAAACTACAATCCTAGGACATTAATACAAATCAACAAACATGCACAAACACACTCGCTCAAATGGACATGCACAAACGTACAAGTAAAAAAACATGCGCAAAAGTGCATTCGCAACAACGTTCTTAAATAAACGAAATACAACACTAGGACTTTAATACGCATAACCAAACAACAGCAAGAACACTAGATACAAAAGATACAGTGGAGTGTAGAAATAACACTCAACGTTTACGTTTACGTTTACGTTTACGTGGATTTTTTTATGGATTAATTTATATTTCTGTTTTAATTGGTGGATTTAGTATTCTATAGGTACAAATTGATAATGAGGTGTCCATGAAGCAAAAATGATCAAAGAGTAAGAAAAGAGTTGCAATTAGGAAAATAAAATCAAATTAGAAGAGAGGATCCCTCAACATCTTCGGTTGTGTCCACGAAGTCGAGCATAACTTTCTCATCCGGACTCCAAATCAACTGGTTCCGGCGGCATTAGAAAGCTATTTCAGCTGGCTACAATTCCTGTCTAATGTCAAATTTCCAAATTCGGACTCGAACATGGTCAAAATTGGATTCCAAAAGCGATCATGAAAATACCCGCTACAGTTCGAGGACACGAATGCGCATCAAGAAACGTGCACAAAAACACTCGCTACAAAAGATACGCACATAAGTAAAAGTACAAAATCATGCACAAAAGTACTCACGCGAAAGTGCATTCGCAAAAAGGTTCATGAAAACACAAACTACAATCCTAGGACATTAATACAAATCAACAAACATGCACAAACACACTCGCTCAAATGGACATGCACAAACGTACATATAAAAAAACATGCGCAAAAGTGCATTCGCAACAACGTTCTTAAATAAACGAAATACAACACTAGGACTTTAATACGCATAACCAAACAACAGCAAGAACACTAGATACAAAAGATACAGTGGAGTGTAGAAATAACACTCAACGTTTACGTGGATTTTTTTTTGGATTAATTTATATTTCTGTTTTAATTGGTGGATTTAGTATTCTATAGGTACAAATTGATAATGAGGTGTCCATGAAGCAAAAATGATCAAAGAGTAAGAAAAGAGTTGCAATTAGGAAAATAAAATCAAATTAGAAGAGAGGATCCCTCAACATCTTCGGTAGTGTCCACGAAGTCGAGCATAACTTTCTCATCCGGACTCCAAATCAACTGGTTCCGGCGGCATTAGAAAGCTATTTCAGCAGGCTACAATTCCTGTCTAATGTCAAATTTCCAAATTCGGACTCGAACATGGTCAAAATTGGATTAAAAAGCGATCATGAAAATACCCGCTACAGTTCGAGGACACGAATGCGCATCAAGAAACGTGCACAAAAACACTCGCTACAAAAGATACGCACATAAGTAAAAGTACAAAATCATGCACAAAAGTACTCACGCGAAAGTGCATTCGCAAAAAGGTTCATGAAAACACAAACTACAATCCTAGGACATTAATACAAATCAACAAACATGCACAAACACACTCGCTCAAATGGACATGCACAAACGTACATATAAAAAAACATGCGCAAAAGTGCATTCGCAACAACGTTCTTAAATAAACGAAATACAACACTAGGACTTTAATACGCATAACCAAACAACAGCAAGAACACTAGATACAAAAGATACAGTGGAGTGTAGAAATAACACTCAACGTTTACGTGGATTTTTTTATGGATTAATTTATATTTCTGTTTTAATTGGTGGATTTAGTATTCTATAGGTACAAATTGATAATGAGGTGTCCATGAAGCAAAAATGATCAAAGAGTAAGAAAAGAGTTGCAATTAGGAAAATAAAATCAAATTAGAAGAGAGGATCCCTCAACATCTTCGGTAGTGTCCACGAAGTCGAGCATAACTTTCTCATCCGGACTCCAAATCAACTGGTTCCGGCGGCATTAGAAAGCTATTTCAGCTGGCTACAATTCTTGTCTAATGTCAAATTTCCAAATTCGGACTCGAACATGGTCAAAATTGGATTCCAAAAGCGATCATGAAAATACCCGCTACAGTTCGAGGACACGAATGCGCATCAAGAAACGTGCACAAAAACACTCGCTACAAAAGATACGCACATAAGTAAAAGTACAAAATCATGCACAAAAGTACTCACGCGAAAGTGCATTCGCAAAAAGGTTCATGAAAACACAAACTACAATCCTAGGACATTAATACAAATCAACAAACATGCACAAACACACTCGCTCAAATGGACATGCACAAACGTACATATAAAAAAACATGCGCAAAAGTGCATTCGCAACAACGTTCTTAAATAAACGAAATACAACACTAGGACATTTAATACGCATAACCAAACAACAGCAAGAACACTAGATACAAAAGATACAGTGGAGTGTAGAAATAACACTCAACGTTTACGTGGATTTTTTTATGGATTAATTTATATTTCTGTTTTAATTGGTGGATTTAGTATTCTATAGGTACAAATTGATAATGAGGTGTCCATGAAGCAAAAATGATCAAAGAGTAAGAAAAGAGTTGCAATTAGGAAAATAAAATCAAATTAGAAGAGAGGATCCCTCAACATCTTCGGTAGTGTCCACGAAGTCGAGCATAACTTTCTCATCCGGACTCCAAATCAACTGGTTCCGGCGGCATTAGAAAGCTATTTCAGCTGGCTACAATTCCTGTCTAATGTCAAATTTCCAAATTCGGACTCGAACATGGTCAAAATTGGATTCCAAAAGCGATCATGAAAATACCCGCTACAGTTCGAGGACACGAATGCGCATCAAGAAACGTGCACAAAAACACTCGCTACAAAAGATACGCACATAAGTAAAAGTACAAAATCATGCACAAAAGTACTCACGCGAAAGTGCATTCGCAAAAAGGTTCATGAAAACACAAACTACAATCCTAGGACATTAATACAAATCAACAAACATGCACAAACACACTCGCTCAAATGGACATGCACAAACGTACATATAAAAAAACATGCGCAAAAGTGCATTCGCAACAACGTTCTTAAATAAACGAAATACAACACTAGGACTTTAATACGCATAACCAAACAACAGCAAGAACACTAGATACAAAAGATACAGTGGAGTGTAGAAATAACACTCAATGTTTACGTGGATTTTTTTATGGATTAATTTATATTTCTGTTTTAATTGGTGGATTTAGTATTCTATAGGTACAAATTGATAATGAGGTGTCCATGAAGCAAAAATGATCAAAGAGTAAGAAAAGAGTTGCAATTAGGAAAATAAAATCAAATTAGAAGAGAGGATCCCTCAACATCTTCGGTAGTGTCCACGAAGTCGAGCATAACTTTCTCATCCGGACTCCAAATCAACTGGTTCCGGCGGCATTAGAAAGCTATTTCAGCTGGCTACAATTCCTGTCTAATGTCAAATTTCCAAATTCGGACTCGAACATGGTCAAAATTGGATTCCAAAAGCGATCATGAAAATACCCGCTACAGTTCGAGGACACGAATGCGCATCAAGAAACGTGCACAAAAACACTCGCTACATAAGATACGCACATAAGTAAAAGTACAAAATCATGCACAAAAGTACTCACGCGAAAGTGCATTCGCAAAAAGGTTCATGAAAACACAAACTACAATCCTAGGACATTAATACAAATCAACAAACATGCACAAACACACTCGCTCAAATGGACATGCACAAACGTACATGTAAAAAAACATGCGCAAAAGTGCATTCGCAACAACGTTCTTAAATAAACGAAATACAACACTAGGACTTTAATACGCATAACCAAACAACAGCAAGAACACTAGATACAAAAGATACAGTGGAGTGTAGAAATAACACTCAACGTTTACGTGGATTTTTTTATGGATTAATTTATATTTCTGTTTTAATTGGTGGATTTAGTATTCTATAGGTACAAATTGATAATGAGGTGTCCATGAAGCAAAAATGATCAAAGAGTAAGAAAAGAGTTGCAATTAGGAAAATAAAATCAAATTAGAAGAGAGGATCCCTCAACATCTTCGGTAGTGTCCACGAAGTCGAGCATAACTTTCTCATCCGGACTCCAAATCAACTGGTTCCGGCGGCATTAGAAAGCTATTTCAGCTGGCTACAATTCCTGTCTAATGTCAAATTTCAAATTCGGACTCGAACATGGTCAAAATTGGATTCAAAAGCGATCATGAAAATACCCGCTACAGTTCGAGGACACGAATGCGCATCAAGAAACGTGCACAAAAACACTCGCTACAAAAGATACGCACATAAGTAAAAGTACAAAATCATGCACAAAAGTACTCACGCGAAAGTGCATTCGCAAAAAGGTTCATGAAAACACAAACTACAATCCTAGGACATTAATACAAATCAACAAACATGCACAAACACACTCGCTCAAATTGACATGCACAAACGTACAAGTAAAAAAACATGCGCAAAAGTGCATTCGCAACAACGTTCTTAAATAAACGAAATACAACACTAGGAATTTAATACGCATAACCAAACAACAGCAAGAACACTAGATACAAAAGATACAGTGGAGTGTAGAAATAACACTCAACGTTTACGTGGATTTTTTTATGGATTAATTTATATTTCTGTTTTAATTGGTGGATTTAGTATTCTATAGGTACAAATTGATAATGAGGTGTCCATGAAGCAAAAATGATCAAAGAGTAAGAAAAGAGTTGCAATTAGGAAAATAAAATCAAATTAGAAGAGAGGATCCCTCAACATCTTCGGTAGTGTCCACGAAGTCGAGCATAACTTTCTCATCCGGACTCCAAATCAACTGGTTCCGGCGGCATTAGAAAGCTATTTCAGCTGGCTACAATTCTTGTCTAATGTCAAATTTCCAAATTCGGACTCGAACATGGTCAAAATTGGATTCCAAAAGCGATCATGAAAATACCCGCTACAGTTCGAGGACACGAATGCGCATCAAGAAACGTGCACAAAAACACTCGCTACAAAAGATACGCACATAAGTAAAAGTACAAAATCATGCACAAAAGTACTCACGCGAAACTGCATTCGCAAAAAGGTTCATGAAAACACAAACTACAATCCTAGGACATTAATACAAATCAACAAACATGCACAAACACACTCGCTCAAATTGACATGCACAAACGTACATGTAAAAAAACATGCGCAAAAGTGCATTCGCAACAACGTTCTTAAATAAACGAAATACAACACTAGGAATTTAATACGCATAACTAAACAACAGCAAGAACACTAGATTCAAAAGATACAGTGGAGTGTAGAAATAACACTCAACGTTTACGTTTACGTTTACGTTTACGTGGATTTTTTTATGGATTAATTTATATTTCTGTTTTAATTGGTGGATTTAGTATTCTATAGGTACAAATTGATAATGAGGTGTCCATGAAGCAAAAATGATCAAAGAGTAAGAAAAGAGTTGCAATTAGGAAAATAAAATCAAATTAGAAGAGAGGATCCCTCAACATCTTCGGTAGTGTCCACGAAGTCGAGCATAACTTTCTCATCCGGACTCAAAATCAACTGGTTCCGGCGGCATTAGAAAGCTATTTCAGCTGGCTACAATTCCTGTCTAATGTCAAATTTCCAAATTCGGACTCGAACATGGTCAAAATTGGATTCAAAAAGCGATCATGAAAATACCCGCTACAGTTCGAGGACATGAATGCGCATCAAGAAACGTGCACAAAAACACTCGCTACAAAAGATACGCACATAAGTAAAAGTACAAAATCATGCAAAAAAGTACTCACGCGAAAGTGCATTCGCAAAAAGGTTCATGAAAACACAAACTACAATCCTAGGACATTAATACAAATCAACAAACATGCACAAACACACTCGCTCAAATGGACATGCACAAACGTACATGTAAAAAAACATGCGCAAAAGTGCATTCGCAACAACGTTCTTAAATAAACGAAATACAACACTAGGACTTTAATACGCATAACCAAACAACAGCAAGAACACTAGATACAAAAGATACAGTGGAGTGTAGAAATAACACTCAATGTTTACGTGGATTTTTTTTTGGATTAATTTATATTTCTGTTTTAATTGGTGGATTTAGTATTCTATAGGTACAAATTGATAATGAGGTGTCCATGAAGCAAAAATGATCAAAGAGTAAGAAAAGAGTTGCAATTAGGAAAATAAAATCAAATTAGAAGAGAGGATCCCTCAACATCTTCGGTAGTGTCCACGAAGTCGAGCATAACTTTCTCATCCGGACTCCAAATCAACTGGTTCCGGCGGCATTAGAAAGCTATTTCAGCTGGCTACAATTCCTGTCTAATGTCAAATTTTCAAATTCGGACTCGAACATGGTCAAAATTGGATTAAAAAGCGATCATGAAAATACCCGCTACAGTTCGAGGACACGAATGCGCATCAAGAAACGTGCACAAAAACACTCGCTACATAAGATACGCACATAAGTAAAAGTACAAAATCATGCACAAAAGTACTCACGCGAAAGTGCATTCGCAAAAAGGTTCATGAAAACACAAACTACAATCCTAGGACATTAATACAAATCAACAAACATGCACAAACACACTCGCTCAAATGGACATGCACAAACGTACATATAAAAAAACATGCGCAAAAGTGCATTCGCAACAACGTTCTTAAATAAACGAAATACAACACTAGGACTTTAATACGCATAACCAAACAACAGCAAAACACTAGATACAAAAGATACAGTGGAGTGTAGAAATAACACTCAACGTTTACGTGGATTTTTTTATGGATTAATTTATATTTCTGTTTTAATTGGTGGATTTAGTATTCTATAGGTACAAATTGATAATGAGGTGTCCATGAAGCAAAAATGATCAAAGAGTAAGAAAAGAGTTGCAATTAGGAAAATAAAATCAAATTAGAAGAGAGGATCCCTCAACATCTTCGGTAGTGTCCACGAAGTCGAGCATAACTTTCTCATCCGGACTCCAAATCAACTGGTTCCGGCGGCATTAGAAAGCTATTTCAGCTGCTACAATTCTTGTCTAATGTCAAATTTCCAAATTCGGACTCGAACATGGTCAAAATTGGATTCCAAAAGCGATCATGCAAATACCCGCTACAGTTCGAGGACACGAATGCGCATCAAGAAACGTGCACAAAAACACTCGCTACAAAAGATACGCACATAAGTAAAAGTACAAAATCATGCACAAAAGTACTCACGCGAAACTGCATTCGCAAAAAGGTTCATGAAAACACAAACTACAATCCTAGGACATTAATACAAATCAACAAACATGCACAAACACACTCGCTCAAATGGACATGCACAAACGTACATATAAAAAAACATGCGCAAAAGTGCATTCGCAACAACGTTCTTAAATAAACGAAATACAACACTAGGACATTTATTACGCATAACCAAACAACAGCAAGAACACTAGATACAAAAGATACAGTGGAGTGTAGAAATAACACTCAACGTTTACGTGGATTTTTTTATGGATTAATTTATATTTCTGTTTTAATTGGTGGATTTAGTATTCTATAGGTACAAATTGATAATGAGGTGTCCATGAAGCAAAAATGATCAAAGAGTAAGAAAAGAGTTGCAATTAGGAAAATAAAATCAAATTAGAAGAGAGGATCCCTCAACATCTTCGGTTGTGTCCACGAAGTCGAGCATAACTTTCTCATCCGGACTCCAAATCAACTGGTTCCGGCGGCATTAGAAAGCTATTTCAGCTGGCTACAATTCCTGTCTAATGTCAAATTTCCAAATTCGGACTCGAACATGGTCAAAATTGGATTCCAAAAGCGATCATGAAAATACCCGCTACAGTTCGAGGACATGAATGCGCATCAAGAAACGTGCACAAAAACACTCGCTACAAAAGATAAGCACATAAGTAAAAGTACAAAATCATGCACAAAAGTACTCACGCGAAAGTGCATTCGCAAAAAGGTTCATGAAAACACAAACTACAATCCTAGGACATTAATACAAATCAACAAACATGCACAAACACACTCGCTCAAATAGACATGCACAAACGTACATATAAAAAAACATGCGCAAAAGTGCATTCGCAACAACGTTCTTAAATAAACGAAATACAACACTAGGACTTTAATACGCATAACCAAACAACAGCAAGAACACTAGATACAAAAGATACAGTGGAGTGTAGAAATAACACTCAATGTTTACGTGGATTTTTTTATGGATTAATTTATATTTCTGTTTTAATTGGTGGATTTAGTATTCTATAGGTACAAATTGATAATGAGGTGTCCATGAAGCAAAAATGATCAAAGAGTAAGAAAAGAGTTGCAATTAGGAAAATAAAATCAAATTAGAAGAGAGGATCCCTCAACATCTTCGGTTGTGTCCACGAAGTCGAGCATAACTTTCTCATCCGGACTCCAAATCAACTGGTTCCGGCGGCATTAGAAAGCTATTTCAGCTGGCTACAATTCTTGTCTAATGTCAAATTTCCAAATTCGGACTCGAACATGGTCAAAATTGGATTCCAAAAGCGATCATGAAAATACCCGCTACAGTTCGAGGACACGAATGCGCATCAAGAAACGTGCACAAAAACACTCGCTACAAAAGATACGCACATAAGTAAAAGTACAAAATCATGCACAAAAGTACTCACGCGAAAGTGCATTCGCAAAAAGGTTCATGAAAACACAAACTACAATCCTAGGACATTAATACAAATCAACAAACATGCACAAACACACTCGCTCAAATTGACATGCACAAACGTACATGTAAAAAAACATGCGCAAAAGTGCATTCGCAACAACGTTCTTAAATAAACGAAAATACAACACTAGGACTTTAATACGCATAACCAAACAACAGCAAGAACACTAGATACAAAAGATACAGTGGAGTGTAGAAATAACACTCAACGTATACGTGGATTTTTTTATGGATTAATTTATATTTCTGTTTTAATTGGTGGATTTAGTATTCTATAGGTACAAATTGATAATGAGGTGTCCATGAAGCAAAAATGATCAAAGAGTAAGAAAAGAGTTGCAATTAGGAAAATAAAATCAAATTAGAAGAGAGGATCCCTCAACATCTTCGGTAGTGTCCACGAAGTCGAGCATAACTTTCTCATCCGGACTCCAAATCAACTGGTTCCGGCGGCATTAGAAAGCTATTTCAGCTGGCTACAATTCCTGTCTAATGTCAAATTTTCAAATTCGGACTCGAACATGGTCAAAATTGGATTCAAAAGCGATCATGAAAATACCCGCTACAGTTCGAGGACACGAATGCGCATCAAGAAACGTGCACAAAAACACTCGCTACATAAGATAAGCACATAAGTAAAAGTACAAAATCATGCACAAAAGTACTCACGCGAAAGTGCATTCGCAAAAAGGTTCATGAAAACACAAACTACAATCCTAGGACATTAATACAAATCAACAAACATGCACAAACACACTCGCTCAAATTGACATGCACAAACGTACAAGTAAAAAAACATGCGCAAAAGTGCATTCGCAACAACGTTCTTAAATAAACGAAATACAACACTAGGAATTTAATACGCATAACTAAACAACAGCAAGAACACTAGATTCAAAAGATACAGTGGAGTGTAGAAATAATACTCAACGTTTACGTGGATTTTTTTATGGATTAATTTATATTTCTGTTTTAATTGGTGGATTTAGTATTCTATAGGTACAAATTGATAATGAGGTGTCCATGAAGCAAAAATGATCAAAGAGTAAGAAAAGAGTTGCAATTAGGAAAATAAAATCAAATTAGAAGAGAGGATCCCTCAACATCTTCGGTAGTGTCCACGAAGTCGAGCATAACTTTCTCATCCGGACTCCAAATCAACTGGTTCCGGCGGCATTAGAAAGCTATTTCAGCTGGCTACAATTCTTGTCTAATGTCAAATTTCCAAATTCGGACTCGAACATGGTCAAAATTGGATTCCAAAAGCGATCATGCAAATACCCGCTACAGTTCGATGACACGAATGCGCATCAAGAAACGTGCACAAAAACACTCGCTACAAAAGATACGCACATAAGTAAAAGTACAAAATCATGCACAAAAGTACTCACGCGAAACTGCATTCGCAAAAAGGTTCATGAAAACACAAACTACAATCCTAGGACATTAATACAAATCAACAAACATGCACAAACACACTCGCTCAAATTGACATGCACAAACGTACAAGTAAAAAAACATGCGCAAAAGTGCATTCGCAACAACGTTCTTAAATAAACGAAATACAACACTAGGAATTTAATACGCATAACTAAACAACAGCAAGAACACTAGATCAAAAGATACAGTGGAGTGTAGAAATAACACTCAACGTTTACGTTTACGTTTACGTTTACGTGGATTTTTTTATGGATTAATTTATATTTCTGTTTTAATTGGTGGATTTAGTATTCTATAGGTACAAATTGATAATGAGGTGTCCATGAAGCAAAAATGATCAAAGAGTAAGAAAAGAGTTGCAATTAGGAAAATAAAATCAAATTAGAAGAGAGGATCCCTCAACATCTTCGGTTGTGTCCACGAAGTCGAGCATAACTTTCTCATCCGGACTCAAAATCAACTGGTTCCGGCGGCATTAGAAAGCTATTTCAGCTGGCTACAATTCCTGTCTAATGTCAAATTTCCAAATTCGGACTCGAACATGGTCCAAATTGGATTCAAAAGCGATCATGAAAATACCCGCTACAGTTCGAGGACATGAATGCGCATCAAGAAACGTGCACAAAAACACTCGCTACAAAAGATACGCACATAAGTAAAAGTACAAAATCATGCACAAAAGTACTCACGCGAAAGTGCATTCGCAAAAAGGTTCATGAAAACACAAACTACAATCCTAGGACATTAATACAAATCAACAAACATGCACAAACACACTCGCTCAAATGGACATGCACAAACGTACATATAAAAAAACATGCGCAAAAGTGCATTCGCAACAACGTTCTTAAATAAACGAAATACAACACTAGGACTTTAATACGCATAACCAAACAACAGCAAGAACACTAGATACAAAAGATACAGTGGAGTGTAGAAATAACACTCAATGTTTACGTGGATTTTTTTTTGGATTAATTTATATTTCTGTTTTAATTGGTGGATTTAGTATTCTATAGGTACAAATTGATAATGAGGTGTCCATGAAGCAAAAATGATCAAAGAGTAAGAAAAGAGTTGCAATTAGGAAAATAAAATCAAATTAGAAGAGAGGATCCCTCAACATCTTCGGTAGTGTCCACGAAGTCGAGCATAACTTTCTCATCCGGACTCCAAATCAACTGGTTCCGGCGGCATTAGAAAGCTATTTCAGCTGGCTACAATTCCTGTCTAATGTCAAATTTCAAATTCGGACTCGAACATGGTCAAAATTGGATTAAAAAGCGATCATGAAAATACCCGCTACAGTTCGAGGACACGAATGCGCATCAAGAAACGTGCACAAAAACACTCGCTACAAAGATACGCACATAAGTAAAAGTACAAAATCATGCACAAAAGTACTCACGCGAAAGTGCATTCGCAAAAAGGTTCATGAAAACACAAACTACAATCCTAGGACATTAATACAAATCAACAAACATGCACAAACACACTCGCTCAAATGGACATGCACAAACGTACATATAAAAAAACATGCGCAAAAGTGCATTCGCAACAACGTTCTTAAATAAACGAAATACAACACTAGGACATTTAATACGCATAACCAAACAACAGCAAAACACTAGATACAAAAGATACAGTGGAGTGTAGAAATAACACTCAACGTTTACGTGGATTTTTTTATGGATTAATTTATATTTCTGTTTTAATTGGTGGATTTAGTATTCTATAGGTACAAATTGATAATGAGGTGTCCATGAAGCAAAAATGATCAAAGAGTAAGAAAAGAGTTGCAATTAGGAAAATAAAATCAAATTAGAAGAGAGGATCCCTCAACATCTTCGGTTGTGTCCACGAAGTCGAGCATAACTTTCTCATCCGGACTCCAAATCAACTGGTTCCGGCGGCATTAGAAAGCTATTTCAGCTGCTACAATTCTTGTCTAATGTCAAATTTCCAAATTCGGACTCGAACATGGTCAAAATTGGATTCCAAAAGCGATCATGCAAATACCCGCTACAGTTCGAGGACACGAATGCGCATCAAGAAACGTGCACAAAAACACTCGCTACAAAAGATACGCACATAAGTAAAAGTACAAAATCATGCACAAAAGTACTCACGCGAAACTGCATTCGCAAAAAGGTTCATGAAAACACAAACTACAATCCTAAGACATTAATACAAATCAACAAACATGCACAAACACACTCGCTCAAATGGACATGCACAAACGTACATATAAAAAAACATGCGCAAAAGTGCATTCGCAACAACGTTCTTAAATAAACGAAATACAACACTAGGACATTTAATACGCATAACCAAACAACAGCAAGAACACTAGATACAAAAGATACAGTGGAGTGTAGAAATAACACTCAACGTTTACGTGGATTTTTTTATGGATTAATTTATATTTCTGTTTTAATTGGTGGATTTAGTATTCTATAGGTACAAATTGATAATGAGGTGTCCATGAAGCAAAAATGATCAAAGAGTAAGAAAAGAGTTGCAATTAGGAAAATAAAATCAAATTAGAAGAGAGGATCCCTCAACATCTTCGGTTGTGTCCACGAAGTCGAGCATAACTTTCTCATCCGGACTCCAAATCAACTGGTTCCGGCGGCATTAGAAAGCTATTTCAGCTGGCTACAATTCCTGTCTAATGTCAAATTTCCAAATTCGGACTCGAACATGGTCAAAATTGGATTCCAAAATCGATCATGAAAATACCCGCTACAGTTCGAGGACATGAATGCGCATCAAGAAACGTGCACAAAAACACTCGCTACAAAAGATAAGCACATAAGTAAAAGTACAAAATCATGCACAAAAGTACTCACGCGAAAGTGCATTCGCAAAAAGGTTCATGAAAACACAAACTACAATCCTAGGACATTAATACAAATCAACAAACATGCACAAACGCACTCGCTCAAATGGACATGCACAAACGTACATATAAAAAAACATGCGCAAAAGTGCCTTCGCAACAACGTTCCTAAATAAACGAAATACAACACGAGGACTTTAATACGCATAACCAAACAACAGCAAGAACACTAGATACAAAAGATACAGTGGAGTGTAGAAATAACACTCAATGTTTACGTGGATTTTTTTATGGATTAATTTATATTTCTGTTTTAATTGGTGGATTTAGTATTCTATAGGTACAAATTGATAATGAGGTGTCCATGAAGCAAAAATGATCAAAGAGTAAGAAAAGAGTTGCAATTAGGAAAATAAAATCAAATTAGAAGAGAGGATCCCTCAACATCTTCGGTTGTGTCCACGAAGTCGAGCATAACTTTCTCATCCGGACTCCAAATCAACTGGTTCCGGCGGCATTAGAAAGCTATTTCAGCTGGCTACAATTCTTGTCTAATGTCAAATTTCCAAATTCGGACTCGAACATGGTCAAAATTGGATTCCAAAATCGATCATGAAAATACCCGCTACAGTTCGAGGACACGAATGCGCATCAAGAAACGTGCACAAAAACACTCTCTACATAAGATACGCACATAAGTAAAAGTACAAAATCATGCACAAAAGTACTCACGCGAAAGTGCATTCGCAAAAAGGTTCATGAAAACACAAACTACAATCCTAGGACATTAATACAAATCAACAAACATGCACAAACACACTCGCTCAAATTGACATGCACAAACGTACATGTAAAAAAACATGCGCAAAAGTGCATTCGCAACAACGTTCTTAAATAAACGAAATACAACACTAGGACTTTAATACGCATAACCAAACAACAGCAAGAACACTAGATACAAAAGATACAGTGGAGTGTAGAAATAACACTCAACGTATACGTGGATTTTTTTATGGATTAATTTATATTTCTGTTTTAATTGGTGGATTTAGTATTCTATAGGTACAAATTGATAATGAGGTGTCCATGAAGCAAAAATGATCAAAGAGTAAGAAAAGAGTTGCAATTAGGAAAATAAAATCAAATTAGAAGAGAGGATCCCTCAACATCTTCGGTAGTGTCCACGAAGTCGAGCATAACTTTCTCATCCGGACTCCAAATCAACTGGTTCCGGCGGCATTAGAAAGCTATTTCAGCTGGCTACAATTCCTGTCTTATGTCAAATTTTCAAATTCGGACTCGAACATGGTCAAAATTGGATTCAAAACCGATCATGAAAATACCCGCTACAGTTCGAGGACACGAATGCGCATCAAGAAACGTGCACAAAAACACTCTCTACAAAAGATAAGCACATAAGTAAAAGTACAAAATCATGCACAAAAGTACTCACGCGAAAGTGCATTCGCAAAAAGGTTCATGAAAACACAAACTACAATCCTAGGACATTAATACAAATCAACAAACATGCACAAACACACTCGCTCAAATGGACATGCACAAACGTACAAGTAAAAAAACATGCGCAAAAGTGCATTCGCAACAACGTTCTTAAATAAACGAAATACAACACTAGGAATTTAATACGCATAACTAAACAACAGCAAGAACACTAGATTCAAAAGATACAGTGGAGTGTAGAAATAACACTCAACGTTTACGTGGATTTTTTTATGGATTAATTTATATTTCTGTTTTAATTGGTGGATTTAGTATTCTATAGGTACAAATTGATAATGAGGTGTCCATGAAGCAAAAATGATCAAAGAGTAAGAAAAGAGTTGCAATTAGGAAAATAAAATCAAATTACAAGAGAGGATCCCTCAACATCTTCGGTAGTGTCCACGAAGTCGAGCATAACTTTCTCATCCGGACTCCAAATCAACTGGTTCCGGCGGCATTAGAAAGCTATTTCAGCTGGCTACAATTCTTGTCTAATGTCAAATTTCCAAATTCGGACTCGAACATGGTCAAAATTGGATTCCAAAAGCGATCATGCAAATACCCGCTACAGTTCGAGGACACGAATGCGCATCAAGAAACGTGCACAAAAACACTCGCTACAAAAGATACGCACATAAGTAAAAGTACAAAATCATGCACAAAAGTACTCACGCGAAACTGCATTCGCAAAAAGGTTCATGAAAACACAAACTACAATCCTAAGACATTAATACAAATCAACAAACATGCACAAACACACTCGCTCAAATTGACATGCACAAACGTACAAGTAAAAAAACATGCGCAAAAGTGCATTCGCAACAACGTTCTTAAATAAACGAAATACAACACTAGGAATTTAATACGCATAACTAAACAACAGCAAGAACACTAGATTCAAAAGATACAGTGGAGTGTAGAAATAACACTCAACGTTTACGTTTACGTTTACGTTTACGTGGATTTTTTTATGGATTAATTTATATTTCTGTTTTAATTGGTGGATTTAGTATTCTATAGGTACAAATTGATAATGAGGTGTCCATGAAGCAAAAAAGATCAAAGAGTAAGAAAAGAGTTGCAATTAGGAAAATAAAATCAAATTAGAAGAGAGGATCCCTCAACATCTTCGGTTGTGTCCACGAAGTCGAGCATAACTTTCTCATCCGGACTCAAAATCAACTGGTTCCGGCGGCATTAGAAAGCTATTTCAGCTGGCTACAATTCCTGTCTAATGTCAAATTTCCAAATTCAGACTCGAACATGGTCCAAATTGGATTCAAAAGCGATCATGAAAATACCCGCTACAGTTCGAGGACATGAATGCGCATCAAGAAACGTGCACAAAAACACTCGCTACAAAAGATAAGCACATAAGTAAAAGTACAAAATCATGCACAAAAGTACTCACGCGAAAGTGCATTCGCAAAAAGGTTCATGAAAACACAAACTACAATCCTAGGACATTAATACAAATCAACAAACATGCACAAACACACTCGCTCAAATGGACATGCACAAACGTACATATAAAAAAACATGCGCAAAAGTGCATTCGCAACAACGTTCCTAAATAAACGAAATACAACACTAGGACTTTAATACGCATAACCAAACAACAGCAAGAACACTAGATACAAAAGATACGGTGGAGTGTAGAAATAACACTCAATGTTTACGTGGATTTTTTTTTGGATTAATTTATATTTCTGTTTTAATTGGTGGATTTAGTATTCTATAGGTACAAATTGATAATGAGGTGTCCATGAAGCAAAAATGATCAAAGAGTAAGAAAAGAGTTGCAATTAGGAAAATAAAATCAAATTAGAAGAGAGGATCCCTCAACATCTTCGGTAGTGTCCACGAAGTCGAGCATAACTTTCTCATCCGGACTCCAAATCAACTGGTTCCGGCGGCATTAGAAAGCTATTTCAGCTGGCTACAATTCCTGTCTAATGTCAAATTTTCAAATTCGGACTCGAACATGGTCAAAATTGGATTAAAAAACGATCATGAAAATACCCGCTACAGTTCGAGGACACGAATGCGCATCAAGAAACGTGCACAAAAACACTCTCTACATAAGATACGCACATAAGTAAAGTACAAAATCATGCACAAAAGTACTCACGCGAAAGTGCATTCGCAAAAAGGTTCATGAAAACACAAACTACAATCCTAGGACATTAATACAAATCAACAAACATGCACAAACACACTCGCTCAAATGGACATGCACAAACGTACATATAAAAAAACATGCGCAAAAGTGCATTCGCAACAACGTTCTTAAATAAACGAAATACAACACTAGGACATTTAATACGCATAACCAAACAACAGCAAAACACTAGATACAAAAGATACAGTGGAGTGTAGAAATAACACTCAACGTTTACGTGGATTTTTTTATGGATTAATTTATATTTCTGTTTTAATTGGTGGATTTAGTATTCTATAGGTACAAATTGATAATGAGGTGTCCATGAAGCAAAAATGATCAAAGAGTAAGAAAAGAGTTGCAATTAGGAAAATAAAATCAAATTAGAAGAGAGGATCCCTCAACATCTTCGGTTGTGTCCACGAAGTCGAGCATAACTTTCTCATCCGGACTCCAAATCAACTGGTTCCGGCGGCATTAGAAAGCTATTTCAGCTGCTACAATTCTTGTCTAATGTCAAATTTACAAATTCGGACTCGAACATGGTCAAAATTGGATTCCAAAAGCGATCATGCAAATACCCGCTACAGTTCGAGGACACGAATGCGCATCAAGAAACGTGCACAAAAACACTCTCTACAAAAGATACGCACATAAGTAAAAGTACAAAATCATGCACAAAAGTACTCACGCGAAACTGCATTCGCAAAAAGGTTCATGAAAACACAAACTACAATCCTAAGACATTAATACAAATCAACAAACATGCACAAACACACTCGCTCAAATGGACATGCACAAACGTACATATAAAAAAACATGCGCAAAAGTGCATTCGCAACAACGTTCTTAAATAAACGAAATACAACACTAGGACATTTATTACGCATAACCAAACAACAGCAAGAACACTAGATACAAAAGATACAGTGGAGTGTAGAAATAACACTCAACGTTTACGTGGATTTTTTTATGGATTAATTTATATTTCTGTTTTAATTGGTGGATTTAGTATTCTATAGGTACAAATTGATAATGAGGTGTCCATGAAGCAAAAATGATCAAAGAGTAAGAAAAGAGTTGCAATTAGGAAAATAAAATCAAATTAGAAGAGAGGATCCCTCAACATCTTCGGTTGTGTCCACGAAGTCGAGCATAACTTTCTCATCCGGACTCCAAATCAACTGGTTCCGGCGGCATTAGAAAGCTATTTCAGCTGGCTACAATTCCTGTCTAATGTCAAATTTCCAAATTCGGACTCGAACATGGTCAAAATTGGATTCCAAAATCGATCATGAAAATACCCGCTACAGTTCGAGGACATGAATGCGCATCAAGAAACGTGCACAAAATCACTCGCTACAAAAGATAAGCACATAAGTAAAAGTACAAAATCATGCACAAAAGTACTCACGCGAAAGTGCATTCGCAAAAAGGTTCATGAAAACACAAACTACAATCCTAGGACATTAATACAAATCAACAAACATGCACAAACGCACTCGCTCAAATGGACATGCACAAACGTACATATAAAAAAACATGCGCAAAAGTGCCTTCGCAACAACGTTCCTAAATAAACGAAATACAACACGAGGACTTTAATACGCATAACCAAACAACAGCAAGAACACTAGATACAAAAGATACAGTGGAGTGTAGAAATAACACTCAATGTTTACGTGGATTTTTTTATGGATTAATTTATATTTCTGTTTTAATTGGTGGATTTAGTATTCTATAGGTACAAATTGATAATGAGGTGTCCATGAAGCAAAAATGATCAAAGAGTAAGAAAAGAGTTGCAATTAGGAAAATAAAATCAAATTAGAAGAGAGGATCCCTCAACATCTTCGGTTGTGTCAACGAAGTCGAGCATAACTTTCTCATCCGGACTCCAAATCAACTGGTTCCGGCGGCATTAGAAAGCTATTTCAGCTGGCTACAATTCTTGTCTAATGTCAAATTTCCAAATTCGGACTCGAACATGGTCAAAATTGGATTCCAATATCGATCATGAAAATACCCGCTACAGTTCGAGGACACGAATGCGCATCAAGAAACGTGCACAAAAACACTCTCTACATAAGATACGCACACAAGTAAAAGTACAAAATCATGCACAAAAGTACTCACGCGAAAGTGCATTCGCAAAAAGGTTCATGAAAACACAAACTACAATCCTAGGACATTAATACAAATCAACAAACATGCACAAACACACTCGCTCAAATTGACATGCACAAACGTACATGTAAAAAAACATGCGCAAAAGTGCATTCGCAACAACGTTCTTAAATAAACGAAAATACAACACTAGGACTTTAATACGCATAACCAAACAACAGCAAGAACACTAGATACAAAAGATACAGTGGAGTGTAGAAATAACACTCAACGTATACGTGGATTTATTTATGGATTAATTTATATTTCTGTTCTAATTGGTGGATTTAGTATTCTATAGGTACAAATTGATAATGAGGTGTCCATGAAGCAAAAATGATCAAAGAGTAAGAAAAGAGTTGCAATTAGGAAAATAAAATCAAATTAGAAGAGAGGATCCCTCAACATCGTCGGTAGTGTCCACGAAGTCGAGCATAACATTCTCATCCGGACTCCAAATCAACTGGTTCCGACGGCATTAGAAAGCTATTTCAGCTGGCTACAATTCCTGTCTTATGTCAAATTTTCAAATTCGGACTCGAACATGGTCAAAATTGGATTCAAAAGCGATCATGAAAATACCCGCTACAGTTCGAGGACACGAATGCGCATCAAGAAACGTGCACAAAAACACTCTCTACATAAGATAAGCACATAAGTAAAAGTACAAAATCATGCACAAAAGTACTCACGCGAAAGTGCATTCGCAAAAAGGTTCATGAAAACACAAACTACAATCCTAGGACATTAATACAAATCAACAAACATGCACAAACACACTCGCTCAAATGGACATGCACAAACGTACATATAAAAAAACATGCGCAAAAGTGCATTCGCAACAACGTTCTTAAATAAATAAAATACAACACTAGGACATTTATTACGCATAACCAAACAACAACAAGAACACTAGATACAAAAGATACAGTGGAGTGTAGAAATAACACTCAACGTTTACGTGGATTTTTTTATGGATTAATTTATATTTCTGTTCTAATTGGTGGATTTAGTATTCTATAGGTACAAATTTATAATGAGGTGTCCATGAAGCAAAAATGATCAAAGAGTAAGAAAAGAGTTGCAATTAGGAAAATAAATTCAAATTAGAAGAGAGGATCCCTCAACATCGTCGGTAGTGTCCACGAAGTCGAGCATAACTTTCTCATCCGGACTCCAAATCAACTGGTTCCGGCGGCATTAGAAAGCTATTTCAGCTGGCTACAATTCCTGTCTTATGTTAAATTTTCAAATTCGGACTCGAACATGGTCAAAATTGGATTCAAAACCGATCATGAAAATACCCGCTACAGTTCGAGGACACGAATGCGCATCAAGAAACGTGCACAAAAACACTCTCTACATAAGATAAGCACATAAGTAAAAGTACAAAATCATGCACAAAAGTACTCACGCGAAAGTGCATTCACAAAAAGGTTCATGAAAACACAAACTACAATCCTAGGACATTAATACAAATCAACAAACATGCACAAACACACTCGCTCAAATTGACATGCACAAACGTACAAGTAAAAAAACATGCGCAAAAGTGCATTCGCAACAACGTTCTTAAATAAACGAAATACAACACTAGAAATTTAATACGCATAACTAAACAATAGCGAGAACACTAGATTCAAAAGATACAGTGGAGTGTAGAAATAACACTCAACGTTTACGTGGATTTTTTTATGGATTAATTTATATTTCTGTTTTAATTGGTGGATTTAGTATTCTATAGGTACAAATTGATAATGAGGTGTCCATGAAGCAAAAATGATCAAAGAGTAAGAAAAAAGTTGCAATTAGGAAAATAAAATCAAATTAGAAGAGAGGATCCCTCAACATCTTCGGTAGTGTCCACGAAGTCGAGCATAACTTTCTCATCAAGACTCCAAATCAACTAGTTCTGGCGGCATTAGAAAGCTATTTCAGCTGGCTACAATTCTTGTCTAATGTCAAATTTCCAAATTCGGACTCGAACATGGTCAAAATTGGATTCCAAAAGCGATCATGAAAATACCCGCTACAGTTCGATGACACGAATGCGCATCAAGAAACGTGCACAAAAACACTCGCTACAAAAGATACGCACATAAGTAAAAGTACAAAATCATGCACAAAAGTACTCACGCGAAAGTGCATTCGCAAAAAGGTTCATGAAAACACAAACTACAATCCTAGGACATTAATACAAATCAACAAACATGCACAAACACACTCGCTCAAATTGACATGCACAAACGTACAAGTAAAAAAACATGCGCAAAAGTGCATTCGCAACAACGTTCTTAAATAAACGAAATACAACACTAGGAATTTAATACGCATAACTAAACAACAGCAAGAACACTAGATTCAAAAGATACAGTGGAGTGTATAAACAACACTCAACGTTTACGTTTACGTTTACGTGGATTTTTTTATGGATTAATTTATATTTCTGTTTTAATTGGTGGATTTAGTATTCTATAGGTACAAATTGATAATGAGGTGTCCATGAAGCAAAAATGATCAAAGAGTAAGAAAAGAGTTGCAATTAGGAAAATAAAATCAAATTAGAAGAGAGGATCCCTCAACATCTTCGGTTGTGTCCACGAAGTCGAGCATAACTTTCTCATCCGGACTCCAAATCAACTGGTTCCGGCGGCATTAGAAAGCTATTTCAGCTGGCTACAATTCTTGTCTAATGTCAAATTTCCAAATTCGGACTCGAACATGGTCAAAATTGGATTCCAAAATCGATCATGAAAATACCCGCTACAGTTCGAGGACACGAATGCGCATCAAGAAACGTGCACAAAAACACTCTCTACATAAGATACGCACAAAAGTAAAAGTACAAAATCATGCACAAAAGTACTCACGCGAAAGTGCATTCGCAAAAAGGTTCATGAAAACACAAACTACAATCCTAGGACATTAATACAAATCAACAAACATGCACAAACACACTCGCTCAAATTGACATGCACAAACGTACATGTAAAAAAACATGCGCAAAAGTGCATTCGCAACAACGTTCTTAAATAAACGAAAATACAACACTAGGACTTTAATACGCATAACCAAACAACAGCAAGAACACTAGATACAAAAGATACAGTGGAGTGTAGAAATAACACTCAACGTATACGTGGATTTTTTTATGGATTAATTTATATTTCTGTTCTAATTGGTGGATTTAGTATTCTATAGGTACAAATTGATAATGAGGTGTCCATGAAGCAAAAATGATCAAAGAGTAAGAAAAGAGTTGCAATTAGGAAAATAAAATCAAATTAGAAGAGAGGATCCCTCAACATCTTCGGTAGTGTCCACGAAGTCGAGCGTAACATTCTCATCCGGACTCCAAATCAACTGGTTCCGACGGCATTAGAAAGCTATTTCAGCTGGCTACAATTCCTGTCTTATGTCAAATTTTCAAATTCGGACTCGAACATGGTCAAAATTGGATTCAAAACCGATCATGAAAATACCCGCTACAGTTCGAGGACACGAATGCGCATCAAGAAACGTGCACAAAAACACTCTCTACATAAGATAAGCACATAAGTAAAAGTACAAAATCATGCACAAAAGTACTCACGCGAAAGTGCATTCGCAAAAAGGTTCATCAAAACACAAACTACAATCCTAGGACATTAATACAAATCAACAAACATGCACAAACACACTCGCTCAAATGGACATGCACAAACGTACATATAAAAAAACATGCGCAAAAGTGCATTCGCAACAACGTTCTGAAATAAATAAAATACAACACTAGGACATTTATTACGCATAACCAAACAACAACAAGAACACTAGATACAAAAGATACAGTGGAGTGTAGAAATAACACTCAACGTATACGTGGATTTATTTATGGATTAATTTATATTTCTGTTCTAATTGGTGGATTTAGTATTCTATAGGTACAAATTTATAATGAGGTGTCCATGAAGCAAAAATGATCAAAGAGTAAGAAAAGAGTTGCAATTAGGAAAATAAATTCAAATTAGAAGAGAGGATCCCTCAACATCGTCGGTAGTGTCCACGAAGTCGAGCATAACATTCTCATCCGGACTCCAAATCAACTGGTTCCGGCGGCATTAGAAAGCTATTTCAGCTGGCTACAATTCCTGTCTTATGTTAAATTTTCAAATTCGGACTCGAACATGGTCAAAATTGGATTCAAAACCGATCATGAAAATACCCGCTACAGTTCGAGGACACGAATGCGCATCAAGAAACGTGCACAAAAACACTCTCTACATAAGATAAGCACATAAGTAAAAGTACAAAATCATGCACAAAAGTACTCACGCGAAAGTGCATTCGCAAAAAGGTTCATGAAAACACAAACTACAATCCTAGGACATTAATACAAATCAACAAACATGCACAAACACACTCGCTCAAATTGACATGCACAAACGTACAAGTAAAAAAACATGCGCAAAAGTGCATTCGCAACAACGTTCTTAAATAAACGAAATACAACACTAGAAATTTAATACGCATAACTAAACAATAGCGAGAACACTAGATTCAAAAGATACAGTGGAGTGTAGAAATAACACTCAACGTTTACGTGGATTTTTTTATGGATTAATTTATATTTCTGTTTTAATTGGTGGATTTAGTATTCTATAGGTACAAATTGATAATGAGGTGTCCATGAAGCAAAAATGATCAAAGAGTAAGAAAAGAGTTGCAATTAGGAAAATAAAATCAAATTAGAAGAGAGGATCCCTCAACATCTTCGGTAGTATCCACGAAGTCGAGCATAACTTTCTCATCGGGACTCCAAATCAACTAGTTCTGGCGGCATTAGAAAGCTATTTCAGCTGGCTACAATTCTTGTCTAATGTCAAATTTCCAAATTCGGACTCGAACATGGTCAAAATTGGATTCCAAAAGCGATCATGCAAATACCCGCTACAGTTCGATGACACGAATGCGCATCAAGAAACGTGCACAAAAACACTCGCTACAAAAGATACGCACATAAGTAAAAGTACAAAATCATGCACAAAAGTACTCACGCGAAAGTGCATTCGCAAAAAGGTTCATGAAAACACAAACTACAATCCTAGGACATTAATACAAATCAACAAACATGCACAAACACACTCGCTCAAATTGACATGCACAAACGTACAAGTAAAAAAACATGCGCAAAAGTGCATTCGCAACAACGTTCTTAAATAAACGAAATACAACACTAGGAATTTAATACGCATAACTAAACAACAGCAAGAACACTAGATTCAAAAGATACAGTGGAGTGTATAAACAACACTCAACGTTTACGTTTACGTTTACGTGGATTTTTTTATGGATTAATTTATATTTCTGTTTTAATTGGTGGATTTAGTATTCTATAGGTACAAATTGATAATGAGGTGTCCATGAAGCAAAAATGATCAAAGAGTAAGAAAAGAGTTGCGATTAGGAAAATAAAATCAAATTAGAAGAGAGGATCCCTCAACATCTTCGGTTGTGTCCACGAAGTCGAGCATAACTTTCTCATCCAGACTCCAAATCAACTGGTTCCGGCGGCATTAGAAAGCTATTTCAGCTGGCTACAATTCCTGTCTAATGTCAAATTTCCAAATTCGGACTCGAACATGGCCAAAATTGGATTCCAAAATCGATCATGAAAATACCCGCTACAGTTCGAGGACATGAATGCGCATCAAGAAACGTGCACAAAAACACTCGCTACAAAAGATAAGCACATAAGTAAAAGTACAAAATCATGCACAAAAGTACTCACGCGAAAGTGCATTCGCAAAAAGGTTCATGAAAACACAAACTACAATCCTAGGACATTACTACAAATCAACAAACATGCACAAACACACTCGCTCAAATGGACATGCACAAACGTACATATAAAAAAGCATGCGCAAAAGTGCATTCGCAACAACGTTCTTAAATAAACGAAATACAACACTAGGACATTTATTACGCATAACCAAACAACAACAAGAACACTAGATTCAAAAGATACAGTGGAGTGTAGAAATGACACTCAACGTTTACGTTTACGTTTACGTGGATTTTTTTATGGATTAATTTATATTTCTGTTTTAATTGGTGGATTTAGTATTCTATAGGTACAAATTGATAATGAGGTGTCCATGAAGCAAAAATGATCAAAGAGTAAGAAAAGAGTTGCAATTTAGAAAATAAAATCAAATTAGAAGAGAGGATCCCTCAACATCTTCGGTTGTGTCCACGAAGTCGAGCATAACTTTCTCATCCGGACTCCAAATCAACTGGTTCCGGCGGCATTAGAAAGCTATTTCAGCTGGCTACAATTCCTGTCTAATGTCAAATTTCCAAATTCGGATTCGAACATGCTCAAAATTGGATTCCAAAATCGATCATGAAAATACCCGCTACAGTTCGAGGACATGAATGCGCATCAAGAAACGTGCACAAAAACACTCGCTACAAAAGATAAGCACATAAGTAAAAGTACAAAATCATGCACAAAAGTACTCACGCGAAAGTGCATTCGCAAAAAGGTTCATGAAAACACAAACTACAATCCTAGGACATTAATACAAATCAACAAACATGCACAAACGCACTCGCTCAAATAGACATGCACAAACGTACATATAAAAAAACATGCGCAAAAGTGCATTCGCAACAACGTTCTTAAATAAACGAAATACAACACGAGGACTTTAATACGCATAACCAAACAACAGCAAGAACACTAGATACAAAAGATACAGTGGAGTGTAGAAATAACACTCAATGTTTACGTGGATTTTTTTATGGATTAATTTATATTTCTGTTTTAATTGGTGGATTTAGTATTCTATAGGTACAAATTGATAATGAGGTGTCCATGAAGCAAAAATGATCAAAGAGTAAGAAAAGAGTTGCAATTAGGAAAATAAAATCAAATTAGAAGAGAGGATCCCTCAACATCTTCGGTTGTGTCCACGAAGTCGAGCATAACTTTCTCATCCGGACTCCAAATCAACTGGTTCCGGCGGCATTAGAAAGCTATTTCAGCTGGCTAAAATAACTGTCTAATGTCAAATTTCCAAATTCGGACTCGAACATGGTCAAAATTGGATTCCAAAAGCGATCATGCAAATACCCGCTACAGTTCGATGACACGAATGCGCATCAAGAAACGTGCACAAAAACACTCGCTACAAAAGATACGCACATAAGTAAAAGTACAAAATCATGCACAAAAGTACTCACGCGAAAGTGCATTCGCAAAAAGGTTCATGAAAACACAAACTACAATCCTAGGACATTAATACAAATCAACAAACATGCACAAACACACTCTCTCAAATAGACATGCACAAACGTACATATAAAAAAACATGCGCAAAAGTGCATTCGCAACAACGTTCTTAAATAAACGAAATACAACACGAGGACTTTAATACGCATAACCAAACAACAGCAAGAACACTAGATACAAAAGATACGGTGTGTTTTCATGAACCTTTTTGCGAATGCACTTTTGCGTGAGTACTTTTGTGCATGATTTTGTACTTTTACTTATGTGCGTATCTTTTGAAGCGAGTGTTTTTGTCCACGCTTCTTGATGCGCATTCGTGTCCTCGAACTGTCGCGGGTATTTTCATGATCGCTTTTGGAATCCAATTTTGAACGTGTTCGAGTCCGAATTTGGAAATTTGAAATGACAGGAAATGTAGCCAGTTGAAATAGCTTTCTAATGCCGCCAGAACCAGTTGATTTGGAGTCAGGATGAGAAAGTTATGCTCGACTTCGTGGACACTACCGAAGATGTTGAGGGATCCTCTCTTCTAATTTGATTTTATTTTCCTAATTGCAACTCTTTTCTTACTCTTTGATCATTTTTGCTTCATGGACACCTCATTATCAATTTGTACCTATATAATACTAAATCCACCAATTAAAACAGAAATATAAATTAATCCATAAAAAAATCAACGTAAACGTTAACGTTGAGTGTTATTTCTACACTCCACTGTATCTTTTGTATCTAGTGTTCTTGCTGTTGTTTGGTTATGCGTATTAAAGTCGTAGTGTTGTATTTCGTGTTTTTAAGAACCTTGTTGCGAATGCACTTTTGCGCATGTTTTTTTACATGTACGTTTGTGCATGTCCATTTGAGCGAGTGTGTTTGTGCATGTTTGTTGATTTGTATTAATGTCCTAGGATTGTAGTTTGTGTTTTCATGAACCTTTTTGCGAATGCACTTTTGCGTGAGTACTTTTGTGCATGATTTTGTACTTTTTGCGAATGCACTTTTGCGTGAGTACTTTTGTGCATAATTTTGTACTTTTACTTATGTGCGTATCTTTTGTAGCGAGTGTTTTTGTGCACGTTTCTTGATGCGCATTCGTGTGCTCGAACTGTAGCGGGTATTTTCATGATCGCTTTTGGAATCCAATTTTGACCATGTTCGAGTCCGAATTTGGAAATTTGACATTAGACAGGAATTGTAGCCGGCGAAATAGCTTTCTAATGCCGCCGGAACCAGTTGATTTGGAGTCCGGATGAGAAATTTATGCTCGACTTCGTGGACACTACCGAAGATGTTGAGGGATCCTCTCTTCTAATTTGATTATATTTTCCTAATTGCAACTCTTTTCTTACTCTTTGATCATTTTTGCTTCATGGACACCTCATTATCAATTTGTACCTATATAATACTAAATCCACCAATTAAAACAGAAATATAAATTAATCCATAAAAAAATCAACGTAAACGTTAACGTTGAGTGTTATTTCTACACTCCACTGTATCGTTTGTATCTAGTGTTCTTGCTGTTGTTTGGTTATGCGTATTAAAGTCGTAGTGTTGTATTTCGTGTTTTTAAGAACCTTGTTGCGAATGCACTTTTGCGCATGTTTTTTTACATGTACGTTTGTGCATGTCCATTTGAGCGAGTGTATTTGTGCATGTTTGTTGATTTGTATTAATGTCCTAGGATTGTAGTTTGTGTTTTCATGAACCTTTTTGCGAATGCACTTTTGCGTGAGTACTTTTATGCATGATTTTGTACTTTTACTTATGTGCGTATCTTTTGTAGTAAGTGTTTTTGTGCACGTTTCTTGATGCGCATTCGTGTCCTCGAACTGTAGCGGGTATTTTCATGATCGCTTTTGGAATCCAATTTTGACCATGTTCGAGTTCGAATTTGGAAATTTGACATTAGACAGGAATTGTAGCCAGCGGAAATAGCTTTCTAATGCCACCGGAACCAATTGATTTGGAGTCCGGATGAGAAAGTTATACTCGACTTCATGGACACTACCGAATATGTTGAATTATCCTCTCTTCTAATTTGATTTTATTTTCCTAATTGCAACTCTTTTCTTACACTTTGATCATTTTTGCTTCATGGACACCTCATTATCAATTTGTACCTGTAGAATACTAAATCCACCAATTAAAACAGAAATATAAATTAATCCATTAAAAAATCCACGTAAACGTAAATGTTGACTGTTATTTCTACACTCCACTGTAGTGTTCTTGCTGTTGTTTGGTTATGCGTATTAAAGTCCTAGTGTTGTATTTCGTGTTTTTAAGAACGTTGTTGCGAATGCACTTTTGCGCATGTTTTTTTACATGTACGTTTGTGCATGTCCATTTGAGCGAGTGTGTTTGTGCATGTTTGTTGATTTGTACTAATGTCCTAGGATTGTAGTTTGTGTTTTCATGAAGCTTTTTGCGAATGCACTTTTGCGTGAGTACTTTTGTGCATGATTTTGTACTTTTACTTATGTGCGTATCTTTTGTAGCGAGTGTTTTTGTGCACATTTCTTGATGCGCATACGTGTCCTCGAACTGTCGCGGGTATTTTCATGATCGCTTTTGTAATCCAATTTTGAACATGTTCGAGTTCCAATTTGAAAATTTGACATTAGACAGGAATTGTAGCCAGCTGAAATAGCTTTCTAATGCTGCCGGAACCAGTTTATTTGGTGTCCGGATGAGAAAGTAATGCTCGACTTCGTGGACACTACCGAAGATGTTGAGGGATCCTCTCTTCTAATTTGATTTTATTTTCCTAATTGCAACTCTTTTCTTACACTTTGATCATTTTTGGTTCATGGACACCTCATTATCAATTTGTACCTGTAGAATACTAAATCCACCAATTAAAACAGAAATATAAATTAATCCATTAAAAAATCCACGTAAACGTAAATGTTGACTGTTATTTCTACACTCCACTGTAGTGTTCTTGCTGTTGTTTGGTTATGCGTATTAAAGTCCTAGTGTTGTATTTCGTGTTTTTAAGAACGTTGTTGCGAATGCACTTTTGCGCATGTTTTTTTACATGTACGTTTGTGCATGTCCATTTGAGCGAGTGTGTTTGTGCATGTTTGTTGATTTGTACTAATGTCCTAGGATTGTAGTTTGTGTTTTCATGAAGCTTTTTGCGAATGCACTTTTGCGTGAGTACTTTTGTGCATGATTTTGTACTTTTACTTATGTGCGTATCTTTTGTAGCGAGTGTTTTTGTGCACATTTCTTGATGCGCATACGTGTCCTCGAACTGTCGCGGGTATTTTCATGATCGCTTTTGTAATCCAATTTTGAACATGTTCGAGTTCCAATTTGAAAATTTGACATTAGACAGGAATTGTAGCCAGCTGAAATAGCTTTCTAATGCTGCCGGAACCAGTTTATTTGGTGTCCGGATGAGAAAGTAATGCTCGACTTCGTGGACACTACCGAAGATGTTGAGGGATCCTCTCTTCTAATATTATTTTATTTTCCTAATTGCAACTCTTTTCTTACTCTTTGATCATTTTTGCTTCATGGACACCTCATTATCAATTTGTACCTATAATATACTAAATCCACCAATTAAAACAGAAATAAACATTAATCCATAAAAAAATCCACGTAAACGTAAACGTTGAGTGTTATTTCTACACTCCACTGTATCTTTTGTATCTAGTGTTCTTGCTATTGTTTGGTTATGCGTATTAAAGTCCTAGTGTTGTATTTCGTGTTTTTAAGAACGTTGTTGCGAATGCACTTTTGCGCATGTTTTTTTACATGTACATTTGTGCATGTCCGTTTGAGCGAGTGTGTTTGTGCATGTTTGTTGATTTGTATTAATGTCCTAGGATTGTAGTTTGTGTTTTCATGAATCTTTTTGCGAATGCACTTTTGCGTGAGTACTTTTGTGCATGATTTTGTACTTTTACTTATGTGCGTATCTTTTGTAGCGAGTGTTTTTGTGCACGTTTCTTGATGCGCATTCGTGTGCTCGAACTGTAGCGGGTATTTTCATGATCGCTTTTGGAATCCAATTTTGACCATGTTCGAGTCCGAATTTGGAAATTTGACATTAGACAGGAATTGTAGCCGGCGAAATAGCTTTCTAATGCCGCCGGAACCAGTTGATTTGGAGTCCGGATGAGAAATTTATGCTCGACTTCGTGGACACTACCGAAGATGTTGAGGGATCCTCTCTTCTAATTTGATTATATTTTCCTAATTGCAACTCTTTTCTTACTCTTTGATCATTTTTGCTTCATGGACACCTCATTATCAATTTGTACCTATATAATACTAAATCCACCAATTAAAACAGAAATATAAATTAATCCATAAAAAAATCAACGTAAACGTTAACGTTGAGTGTTATTTCTACACTCCACTGTATCTTTTGTATCTAGTGTTCTTGCTGTTGTTTGGTTATGCGTATTAAAGTCGTAGTGTTGTATTTCGTGTTTTTAAGAACCTTGTTGCTAATGCACTTTTGCGCAAGTTTTTTTACATGTACGTTTGTGCATGTCCATTTGAGCGAGTGTGTTTGTGCATGTTTGTTGATTTGTATTAATGTCCTAGGATTGTAGTTTGTGTTTTCATGAACCTTTTTGCGAATGCACTTTTGCGTGAGTACTTTTGTGCATGATTTTGTACTTTTTGCGAATGCACTTTTGCGTGAGTACTTTTGTGCATGATTTTGTACTTTTACTTATGTGCGTATCTTTTGTAGCGAGTGTTTTTGTGCACGTTTCTTGATGCGCATTCGTGTGCTCGAACTGTAGCGGGTATTTTCATGATCGCTTTTGGAATCCAATTTTGACCATGTTCGAGTCCGAATTTGGAAATTTGACATTAGACAGGAATTGTAGCCGGCGAAATAGCTTTCTAATGCCGCCGGAACCAGTTGATTTGGAGTCCGGATGAGAAATTTATGCTCGACTTCGTGGACACTACCGAAGATGTTGAGGGATCCTCTCTTCTAATTTGATTATATTTTCCTAATTGCAACTCTTTTCTTACTCTTTGATCATTTTTGCTTCATGGACACCTCATTATCAATTTGTACCTATATAATACTAAATCCACCAATTAAAACAGAAATATAAATTAATCCATAAAAAAATCAACGTAAACGTTAACGTTGAGTGTTATTTCTACACTCCACTGTATCTTTTGTATCTAGTGTTCTTCCTGTTGTTTGGTTATGCGTATTAAAGTCGTAGTGTTGTATTTCGTGTTTTTAAGAACCTTGTTGCGAATGCACTTTTGCGCATGTTTTTTTACATGTACGTTTGTGCATGTCCATTTGAGCGAGTGTGTTTGTGCATGTTTGTTGATTTGTATTAATGTCCTAGGATTGTAGTTTGTGTTTTCATGAACCTTTTTGCGAATGCACTTTTGCGTGAGTAGTTTTGTGCATGATTTTGTACTTTTACTTATGTGCGTATCTTTTGTAGCGAGTGTTTTTGTGCACGTTTCTTGATGCGCATTCGTGTCCTCGAACTGTAGCGGGTATTTTCATGATCGCTTTTGGAATCCAATTTTGACCATGTTCGAGTTCGAATTTGGAAATTTGACATTAGACAGGAATTGTAGCCAGCGGAAATAGCTTTCTAATGCCACCGGAACCAATTGATTTGGAGTCCGGATGAGAAAGTTATACTCGACTTCATGGACACTACCGAATATGTTGAATTATCCTCTCTTCTAATTTGATTTTATTTTCCTAATTGCAACTCTTTTCTTACACTTTGATCATTTTTGCTTCATGGACACCTCATTATCAATTTGTACCTGTAGAATACTAAATCCACCAATTAAAACAGAAATATAAATTAATCCATTAAAAAATCCACGTAAACGTAAATGTTGACTGTTATTTCTACACTCCACTGTAGTGTTCTTGCTGTTGTTTGGTTATGCGTATTAAAGTCCTAGTGTTGTATTTCGTGTTTTTAAGAACGTTGTTGCGAATGCACTTTTGCGCATGTTTTTTTACATGTACGTTTGTGCATGTCCATTTGAGCGAGTGTGTTTGTGCATGTTTGTTGATTTGTACTAATGTCCTAGGATTGTAGTTTGTGTTTTCATGAAGCTTTTTGCGAATGCACTTTTGCGTGAGTACTTTTGTGCATGATTTTGTACTTTTACTTATGTGCGTATCTTTTGTAGCGAGTGTTTTTGTGCACATTTCTTGATGCGCATACGTGTCCTCGAACTGTCGCGGGTATTTTCATGATCGCTTTTGTAATCCAATTTTGAACATGTTCGAGTTCCAATTTGAAAATTTGACATTAGACAGGAATTGTAGCCAGCTGAAATAGCTTTCTAATGCTGCCGGAACCAGTTTATTTGGTGTCCGGATGAGAAAGTAATGCTCGACTTCGTGGACACTACCGAAGATGTTGAGGGATCCTCTCTTCTAATATTATTTTATTTTCCTAATTGCAACTCTTTTCTTACTCTTTGATCATTTTTGCTTCATGGACACCTCATTATCAATTTGTACCTATAATATACTAAATCCACCAATTAAAACAGAAATAAAAATTAATCCATAAAAAAATCCACGTAAACGTAAACGTTGAGTGTTATTTCTACACTCCACTGTATCTCTTGTATCTAGTGTTCTTGCTATTGTTTGGTTATGCGTATTAAAGTCCTAGTGTTGTATTTCGTGTTTTTAAGAACGTTGTTGCGAATGCACTTTTGCGCATGTTTTTTTACATTTACATTTGTGCATGTCCGTTTGAGCGAGTGTGTTTGTGCATGTTTGTTGATTTGTATTAATGTCCTAGGATTGTAGTTTGTGTTTTCATGAATCTTTTTGCGAATGCACTTTTGCGTGAGTACTTTTGTGCATGATTTTGTACTTTTACTTATGTGCGTATCTTTTGTAGCGAGTGTTTTTGTGCACGTTTCTTGATGCGCATTCGTGTCCTCGAACTGTAGCGGGTATTTTCATGATCGCTTTTGGAATCCAATTTTGACCGTGTTCGAGTCCGAATTTGGAAATTTCACATCAGACAGGAAATGTAGCCAGCTGAAATAGCTTACTAATGCCGCCGGAACAAGTCGATTTGGAGTCTGGATGAGAATGTTATGCTGGACTTCATGGACACTACCGAAGATGTTGAGGGATCCTCTCTTCTAATTTGATTTTATTTTCCTAATTGCAACTCTTTTCTTAATCTTTGATCATTTTGATTCATGGACACCTCATTATCAATTTGTACCTATAATATACTAAATCCACCAATTAAAACAGAAATACACATTAATCAATAAAAAAATCCACGTAAACAAAAACGTTGAGTGTTATTTCTACACTCCACTGTATCTTTTGTATCTAGTGTTCTTGCTGTTGTTTGGTTATGCGTATTAAAGTCCTAGTGTTGTACTTCGTGTTTTTAAGAACGTTGTTGCGAATGCACTTTTGCGCATGTTTTTTTACATGTGCATTTGTGCATGTCCGTTTGAGCGAGTGTGTTTGTGCATGTTTGTTGATTTGTATTAATGTCCTAGGATTGTAGTTTGTGTTTTCATGAACCTTTTTGCGAATGCACTTTTGCGTGAGTACTTTTGTGCATGATTTTGTACTTTTACTTATGTGCGTATCTTTTGTAGCGAGTGTTTTTGTGCACGCTTCTTGATGCGCATTCGTGTGCTCGAACTGTTGCGGGTATTTTCATGATCGCTTTTGGAATCCAATTTTGACCTTGTTCGAGTTCGAATTTGGAAATTTGACATTAGACAGGAATTGTAGCCAGCTGAAATAGCTTTCTAATGCCACCGGAACCAATTGATTTGGAGTCTGGATGAGAAAGTTATGCTCGACTTCGTGGACACTATCGAAGATGTTGAGGGATCCTCTCTTCTAATTTGATTTTATTTTCCTAATTGCAACTCTTTTCTTACTCTTTGATCATTTTTGCTTCATGGACACCTCATTATCAATTTGTACCTGTAGAATACTAAATCCACCAATTAAAAAAGAAATATAAATTAATCCATTAAAAAATCCACGTAAACGTAAATGTTGACTGTTATTTCTACACTCCACTGTATCTTTTGTATCTAGTGTTCTTGCTGTTGTTTGGTTATGCGTATTAAAGTCCTAGTGTTGTATTTCGTGTTTTTAAGAACGTTGTTGCGAATGCACTTTTGCGCATGTTTTTTTACATGTACGTTTGTGCATGTCCATTTGAGCGAGTGTGTTTGTGCATGTTTGTTGATTTGTATTAATGTCCTAGGATTGTAGTTTGTGTTTTCATGAACCTTTTTGCGAATGCACTTTTGCGTGAGTACTTTTGTGCATGATTTTGTACTTTAACTTATGAGCGTATCTTTTGTAGCGAGTGTTTTTGTGCATGTTTCTTGATGCGCATTCGTGTCCTCGAACTGTCGCGGGTATTTTCATGATCGCTTTTGGAATCCAATTTTGAACATGTTCGAGTTCCAATTTGGAAATTTGACATTAGACAGGAATTGTAGCCAGCTGAAATAACTTTCTAATGCTGCCGGAACCAGTTTATTTGGAGTCCGGATGAGAAAGTAATGCTCGCTTCGTGGACACTACCGAAGATGTTGAGGGATCCTCTCTTCTAATTTTATTTTATTTTCCTAATTGCAACTCTTTTCTTACTCTTTGATCATTTTTGCTTCATGGACACCTCATTATCAGTTTGTACCTATAATATACTAAATCCACCAATTAAAACAGAAATAAACATTAATCCATAAAAAAATCCACGTAAACGTAAACGTTGAGTGTTATTTCTACACTCCACTCTATCTTTTCTATCTAGTGTTCTTGCTGTTGTTTGGTTATGCGTATTAAAGTCCTAGTGTTGTATTTCGTGTTTTTAAGAACGTTGTTGCGAATGCACTTTTGCGCATATTTTTTTACATGTACATTTGTGCATGTCCGTTTGAGCGAGTGTGTTTGTGCATGTTTGTTGATTTGTATTAATGTCCTAGGATTGTAGTTTGTGTTTTCATGAATCTTTTTGCGAATGTACTTTTGCGTGAGTACTTTTGTGCATGATTTTGTACTTTTACTTATGTGCGTATCTTTTGTAGCGAGTGTTTTTGTGCACGTTTCTTGATGCGCATTCGTGTCCTCGAACTGTAGCGGGTATTTTCATGATCGCTTTTGGAATCCAATTTTGACCGTGTTCGAGTCCGAATTTGGAAATTTGACATCAGACAGGAAATGTAGCCAGCTGAAATAGCTTACTAATGCTGCCGGAACCAGTTGATTTGGAGTCTGGATGAGAATATTATGCTGGACTTCATGGACACTACCGAAGATGTTGAGGGTTCCTCTCTTCTAATTTGATTTTATTTTCCTAATTGCAACTCTTTTCTTACTCTTTGATCATTTTTGCTTCATGGACACCTCATTATCAATTTGTACCTATAATATACTAAATCCACCAATTAAAACAGAAATAAACATTAATCCATAAAAAAATCCACGTAAACAGAAACGTTGAGTGTTATTTCTACACTCCACTGTATCTTTTGTATCTAGTGTTCTTGCTGTTGTTTGGTTATGCGTATTAAAGTCCTAGTGTTGTATTTCGTGTTTTTAAGAACGTTGTTGCGAATGCTCTTTTGCGCATGTTTTTTTACATGTACATTTGTGCATGTCCGTTTGAGCGAGTGTGTTTGTGTATGTTTGTTGATTTGTATTAATGTCCTAGGATTGTAGTTTGTTGTGTTTTCATGAATCTTTTTGCGAATGCACTTTTGCGTGAGTACTTTTGTGCATGATTTTGTACTTTTACTTATGTGCGTATCTTTTGTAGCGAGTGTTTTTGTGCACGCTTCTTGATGCGCATTCGTGTGCTCGAACTGTAGCGGGTATTCTCATGATCGCTTTTGGAATCCAATTTTGACCTTGTTCGAGTTCGAATTTGGAAATTTGACATTAGACAGGAATTGTAGCCAGCTGAAATAGCTTTCTAATGCCACCGGAACCAATTGATTTGGAGTCCGGATGAGAAAGTTATGCTCGACTTCATGGACACTATCGAAGATGTTGAGGGATCCTCTCTTCTAATTTGATTTTATTTTCCTTATTGCAACTCTTTTCTTACTCTTTGATCATTTTTGCTTCATGGACACCTCATTATCAATTTGTACCTGTAGAATACTAAATCCACCAATTAAAACAGAAATATAAATGAATCCATTAAAAAATCCACGTAAACGTAAATGTTGACTGTTATTTCTACACTCCACTGTATCTTTTGTATCTAGTGTTCTTGCTGTTGTTTGGTTATGCGTATTAAAGTCCTAGTGTTGTATTTCGTGTTTTTAAGAACGTTGTTGCGAATGCACTTTTGCGCATGTTTTTTTACATGTACGTTTGTGCATGTCCATTTGAGCGAGTGTGTTTGTGTATGTTTGTTGATTTGTATTAATGTCCTAGGATTGTAGTTTGTTGTGTTTTCATGAATCTTTTTGCGAATGCACTTTTGCGTGAGTACTTTTGTGCATAAGTTTGTACTTTTACTTATGTGCGTATCTTTTGTAGCGAATGTTTTTGTGCACGTTTCTTGATGCGCATTCGTGTGCTCGAACTGTAGCGGGTATTTCCATGGTCGCTTTTGGAATCAAATTTTGACCATGTTCGAGTTCGAATTTGGAAATTTGACATTAGACAGGAATTGTAGCCAGCTGAAATAGCTTTCTAATGCCACCGGAACCAGTTGATTTGGAGTCCGGATGAGAAAGTTATGCTCGACTTCGTGGACACTACCGAAGATGTTGAGGGATCCTCTCTTCTAATTTTATTTTATTTTCCTAATTGCAACTCTTTTCTTACTCTTTGATCATTTTTGCTTCATGGACACCTCATTATCAATTTGTACCTGTAGAATACTAAATCCTCTATTTAAAACAGAAATATACATTAATCCATTAAAAAATCCACGTAAACGTAAATGTTGACTGTTATTTCTACACTCCACTGTATCTTTTGTATCTAGTGTTCTTGCTGTTGTTTGGTTATGCGTATTAAAGTCCTAGTGTTGTATTTCGTGTTTTTAAGAACGTTGTTGCGAATGCACTTTTGCGCATGTTTTTTTACATGTACGTTTGTGCATGTCCATTTGAGCGAGTGTGTTTGTGCATGTTTGTTGATTTGTATTAATGTCCTAGGATTGTAGTGTTAGGATAGTAGACTAAAAGTCTTGCTTTTAGCTTCATCATTTTATTATTGAATTAATAAAATAATTTATTATCATTTTATGAGAATCTGCACTTGGGTGTTCAATGCATTTAATTGATTGGTTGTCAATTAATTAAAAGCATAAGTCTAATATTCTAATAGTATTCGAGATGGTGTGCTACGGCGCACAGAAAGATCATTTCGAAAGTTCGTTTAGAATATAAAGATAACGTTCACAATCTAGATGGAAATGGACTAACCATTGGTAAAAGATTGTAGCACAATATTTAAGTGATTGGTCTTGATCACAGTAAACAGAGAATAACTTTTGTAGTTATTGTTTTGACTTATTGTGCTAGCACACCCGGCATGTGTTGAACCGGACAAAGTGAAATAATTGTTTCATCACTGTTCATAAATGAAACTGTATTATTTCTAGTTGACAGTATATTACTTACTCTCTTAATCCCTAGATAATTAACGTACACATTTAATTGATGATCTCTACTTTGATGTCACAATGGGAGAGATTCCTATATTGAGTCAAATGGCCCCCGGTGCGTTGGGTAGAGACATTAAGAATTAATAGGTTGAAATTAATTATCGAAAGGAATCCACATCTCTGAAATATGGGATTGATAATAACCCTTGAGTAGCTTATAAGATTTGTTTATGCCAAGTCCTGGCCAGGTGGATTTCGTATCCGGCATACTCAAATAAGTTAGGCGGGTAAGACTCATGAAAAGAAACCGTTTAATTTATTTAGCAGTGAATAAATTATTTGGTGGTTATAAGATATCTTAATGTGGGGAGAATCAAAGTAATGATCGACCGGAGCTCGAATGTAATATTTGAGAATATAAACGGGAGTTCAATAATTATTTGGTAGTGGAAAATAAATAATTATTTAATGATTAATTAAATGAATTCTTTTAAGAGTTTGGATTCAATTAATTATTAGTTGCCCGATTTATATTTTCTCCTTTAGTCCCTATTGTAGCCCGTTGGATTTTCTAATTAATCGAGAAAATAAAGTTCAACCAATATTATATATTGGAATTAATATAGCCGAAAATTAAGTTCCCATAGGACTGCAATTTTCGACTATATAGAGTTCTAGAAGGAGTGGGATTTGTTTCCATGTAATCCTCTCTATGTGGGACTCTAATTCCTTGTGCTATATATAATAGAGATTAGGTTGATGAGAGGAACTCTTATAGGTACAAATCGAAAATTAGGTGTACAGGAAGCAAAACTGATCAAAGAGTAACAAAAGAGTTGCAATTAGGAAAATAAAATCAAATTAGAAGAGAGAATCCCTCCACATCTTTCGTAGTCTACGTCCACGAAGTCGGGCATAACTTTCTCATCCGGAGTCCAAATCAACTGGTTCCGGTGGCATTAGAAAGTTATTTCAGCTGGCTACAATTCCCGTCTAACGGCAAAAATCCAAATTCGGACTAGAACATGGTCAAAATTGGATTCCGAAAGCGATCATGAAAATACGTACTACAGTTCGACGACATGAATGCGCATCAAGAAACGTGCACAAAAACTCTTGCTAGAAAGATATGCACATAAGTAAGAGTACAAAAGCATGCACAAATGTATTCACGCAAAAGTGCATTCGCAAAAAGAATCATGAAAACACACACTACAATCCTATGACATTAATACAAATCAACAAACATGCACAAGCACACTCGCTCAAATGGACATGCACAAACGTACATGTAAAAAAACATGCGCAAAAGTGCATTCGCAACAACGTTCTTAAAAACACGAACTACAATAATAGGACTATAATACGCATCAACAAACAACATCAAAAACACTAGATAGAAAAGATACAGTGGAGTGTAGAAATAAAACTCTACGTTTACGTTTACGTGAATTTTTTTTTTGGATTAATTTATATTTATGTTTGCATTGTTGGATTTGGTATCTTATAGGTACAAATCGAAAATTAGGTGTCCAGGAAGCAAAACTGATCAAAGAGTAAGAAAAGAGTTGCAATTAGGAAAATAAAATCAAATTAGAAGAGAGAATCCCTCAACATCTTTGGTAGTCTACGTCCACGAAGTCGAGCATAACTTTCTCATCCGGAGTCCAAATCTGCTGGTTCCGGCGGCATTAGAAAGCTATTTCAACTGGCTACAATTCTCGTCTGACGGCAAAAATCCAAATTCGAACTCGAACATGGTCAAAATTGGATTCCAAAAGCGATCATGAAAATACGTACTACAGTTCGACGACATGAATGCGCATCAAGAAACGTGCACAAAAACTCTCGCTGGAAAGATACGCACATAAGTAAGAGTACAAAAGCATGCACAAAAGTACTCACGCAAAAGTGCATTCGCAAAAAGGATCATGAAAACACAAACTACAATCCTAGGACATTAATATAAATCAACAAACATGCACAAGCACACTCGGTTAAATGGACATGCACAAACGTAAATGTAAAAAAACATGCGCAAAAGTGCATTCGCAACAACGTTCTTAAAAACACGAACTACAATACCTAGGACTTTAATACGCATCAACAAACAACAGCAAAAACACTAGATAAAAAAGATACAGTGGAGTGTAGAAATAAAACACTACGTTTACGTGGAGTTTTTTTTTTTTTGATTAATTTATATTTCTGTTTGAATTGGTGGATTTGGTACCTTATAGGCACAAATCGAAAATTAGGAGTCCAGGAAGCAAAAATGATCAAAGAGTAAAAAAAGAGTGGCAATTATGAAAAGAGTTCGAGGACATGAATGCGCACCAAGAGAGAATCCCTCAACATCTTTGGTAGTCTACGTCCACGAAGTCGAGCATAAGTTTCTCATCCGGAGTCCAAATCAACTGGTTCTGGCGGCATTAGAAAGCTATTTCAGCTGGCTACAATTCCCGTCTAACGGCAAAAATCCAAATTCGGACTCGAACATGGTCAAAATTGGATTCCGAAAGGTTCATGAAAACACAAACTACAATCCTAGGACATTAATACAAATCAACAAACATGCACAAGCACACTCGCTCAAATGGACATGCACAAACGTACATGTAAAAACACGTTGGAGAGAAATATTTTTTTTCTCTTCTTATTTTCTCTCTAAATTCTCGATTATAGGTTTAGATTTCTTCAAGTACAAGTCCACCCTTGTAGAAGAATTATTAATCCGGGATATACAATAGAAGATTATAGGTTTTTAGAGCAAACTATAATTCCCGAATTTTCTGAGCAGTCCTGCGAAGAAAATCGCTTTAAATCAACCGTTACTCGGATAGGCTCGAAATTTATACAGTTGCTTCCTAACCCTTAGATTTACAATCCGTCCGAAGGGTTACTCGATCGGATCAACAATCGCGGAGATATCGGTGAAGGAAGAGGACTGGAAATTTCTGGACAGCAACTTTTACGAAGGTTGAAGGCTTGACGTGGATCCTCGTTCGTGCGCCGAAGATAGAAACGGATCTGCTCGCGAAAACTGTAAGTTGCTAGATTAGATTTATTCCGCTATAAACGAATCTAATCAAAGCATGTTAATAAAATTAAAACCGGCTAATCTAGAAACTCTTGCGAATTTTCATTGAATCCTGGGCTTCACATCCCAACAATTGGTATCAGAGCTTCTTTGATTAATTCGTTTGAGGTTCACATGTTGTCCAAAATTGCATGAAACGGAAAATTCATATGTTGCATATAGCGTTTTGTTTCTGACTTTGTTTTGCAGAATAGAAAATCCGCTATTATGGTTATGAATGTTTTATTTATGTTTTATGTGAATGGATCCCACTGCCTCGTGAGTGGTTACTTGTCGGTTTTAATTTCCATCGCGTGGTATTGCTGGGAGATCGTGTGCCTACGATATTTTTATTTTTTGTAATTTTTCTAGAGGAGTTTTAGATAGAAATTACATAGATAGAATAGAGCAGATTTTGTTCTCGGAATTATTTGCGCGACTATGCCGTTTCTATTATCTCGGCCTAGTCCATCGTCGGATCAAGCTGAAATTTTTTCGGGAGGTTTCTAACTCCTTGGCGTAGCATCCGACCGTTCGGATCGTGAATCAGAGTTACCCAGATGGAGATATTAATTTCAGAACAAGGCTGGAAATTCCAGGACAACACCAGAATTATCAACCGCGCGGGGTCTCGACATCGGGCAGCGGGCAGCGGTTCCGGGCAGCCCGGGATTCGAGAATTTTGGAGTTTACGGGGACTTTTGGACTTCCTAACTTTAAGGAGTCTAAATCCGGGAGTCCCAACTTAACCATAATAGCGGAAAATTAAATTGTTTTATTTAATATTTTATGGTTGATGTGTGCTTATATTTGTTATGAGCATGATTGCATGCATTATTCATGTTTATTATATTTGGGCTTAATTTGTTTATGTGACACCCATGACATATAATTGGACAGCATGAAATTTGGACATGCATAAATTTGTATTTAATTTATTATGTTCAAGTTCATCTATGTGTATTATATTTGGTTATAAATGTTTTTATGTGATACCATGGCCTATAATTAGATAACATAGATGATTGTGTTGAACATGATAAATCTATCATGATTCTTAGTTTTTCTATGTTTGTTATATAGGATGATTAATTTGTGTATTAATAGGATTCCTTGATATATATAACTAGAAAACATAGAAATAGATCACACTCAATAGGTGCCCATAGTATTTCTATGATTAATTATATTGGACATCGTCATAGATTTTAGATAATATAATTGATTATGAGGAAGGAGATTTATCGAATTACGCTCCCACTCCGGGCATATTAATTATAGACATTATCTAGAAAAATCTCCTAATAGATAATTTGGAACTGATTATAGTGATACGTTATTTTCTCCATGTGGTGGAAAATAGATATCATAGAATAATCAATTTAAAATTAATTGATAGTCCAAAGACATATAATTAGAGAATCTAGAAATTGAGCATGGTAATTATTTTCATAGATTCCCACATGAAACATGTTTTTAAAATTATTAAGTGTATCGGGGAGTTTATTATGTATAAATCCTAAGGTCTCCATCATAGGCTTTAAGATAAATTAATTAATTGTGAGGAAGGAGATTTATCGAATTTCGCACCCACTCCGGGCACTTTTAATTATAGACTTATCTAGAAAAGTCTCCTAACGGATAATTATTAAAGAAATTGTAGTGATATGTTTGTCTCACTCCGAGTCGACGGATATCATAGAACAATTGATTTAAAGATGACTTGATGGTTAAACACTTAACAATAAAATATAATTATAACTATACTTCACTCCGAAGTCCATGTTATATTTTATTGGACCAAAGTAACCGACTATTTAATTTTATTTTCCAAGACCGCCGAATTGGAATGATAATAAAATTAAAGATGTTTTACATGTCTGTCTATTGAAAACTTGTAGTCTGTCTACACTCCGTAGCCTACCTGTTCCTCATAGTGATGGATTGTCGGTTGATTTCAAAATATGGTTTGAGGGAGCCATTTTAAGTGACAATCTAGAGTTCTTAAGGATGCCCTTAGTTTAAGTTTACTTGTTTGATTCTCTAGCAATTAATGATATATTCCTTAGATCCACTTTGTAGACTCACCTTGCTAGGATTGATCGACCTATAATAATATATTAAGTACTGCCTTTCGATTGAGGAATTTAAATATGTATTTTAATTGAGGAAATTCGTGAGTTAATAAATGAAGTGAATTTTTGGAAGAAAATTTAGTTCTTCATTTATTTTCTTAGGACGATTAATTGGTTCGGTGTTATATATTGAATTTTGGTTCAGTATATTGAAACACTAAGATGAGCCCATGGCAAGTACAAAATAATATAATAGTGAATTTCTTAGTAACGTGAGAAATTTAGAACTATAATTTTATTTGTAGCCATATTAAAAGCCTCTTGAATACATGCATTATTTATTTGGATTATTGGTTAGTCTTCATGTTCGAAAGACTATACATCTTTTGACAGTTCGTGAATTCTTGGAAACCAAGATCAGTGGGAAACCGAGATCAATTTAATCCAAAAGAAATCTATTGAATTTTAATATTTTCAATTGAATAAGAAAAGGATCTTTTCTATTGAAATTATTATGGAAATTCAAATAGGGTTTACGATCCTCTGAAAATCGAAGAAGGCACTTTTAGAAGTCATATTCAGTCAATCCTTTAATCGCCAGCTAATAATTAGGCTTCTTGTCACTCGCGTGATGTCAATAATAGTAGTAACATTTAATTATGTTCAAATCGAAGTAGGATTTTATGTTTAGAGATTATCATTTTGTGTCTTCCAAATAGAAGGAATTTATTTTTCTTTTATAGGATGGTTTGAAATAAATAGTTTGTTTATTTAATAATGACTTGGTCATTGTGGAAAATAAACAATTTTATTTAGACACATTGATTGATATATTAACAATATTTTATTTCCTACACTACTATTACATTCAATGGATAAATCTATTAATTAACCTCAATAGAGTATATACATATATATTCGTTTCGCATCCATGGCATGATTATTTGATATTTACAAGGGGTTGGATTTTAGTTTAAGTAAAATTTGGAGACTGATTTACGATGGGCTTTTACGGTTCATGAAAAGTGAAGGCACTGCCAGTCTAAGAATTTTATTTGGAAAGTAAAATGACCATGTGCCCGGTTGATGGGCCTAGTGTAAATAAGATCAAATAATTTTTGGATTTATTTTATTCTATAGTTTGTGGACCTACAAATACCCTAGTTAAAGTAGTTTTGAGTAGTTCATCTTATTTATTGATGATATCTCGAGACATAGATATATTTATATTATGCGACATACATCTGAGATCTTAAAGAAATTGAAGATCGTGACAGATAAGCATTTGAATAAATATATCAAGTCATTTGATATGGCGAAACTTTATGGGTATAAGTTATTGAACATTTTGGTTAAACTAGGGATTTATCCTAGATATGTTTGTACCAAATTGAACCACAATAGAATATAATATAGCGACGAAAATAATTAATACTTATTGAAGACGGTTTAATTTATCGTGATTTATTGAATATTATTTATTTTTCTAATATATACATTTGAGACGGTTATTTATTTAAGAACTTAAGATCTTCTAAGTTAGTATCCAATGACTCTTGCCGAATTAAAGATTGTTTAAACGTACAATCGGTGTATTATTCGGAACTGGAGTCAGTTAGCATTTATGCTTCCGGAGAACACAATTGATAGAAGATAAGTTAGAAATAAATGTCTCTTGTATGGAATATTAAGAGAAAAATAATAGTGGTCCATTTTGATTCCTAGAGTTAAGAAAACATTGATTTGTATCAATGTTGAATTCTTAAAGGAAGATCATGTTTTGGACAACATAGCCTAATGACGAAGTTTTAGGAAGTTTGACTGTCTTAGTCTTCTAGTATACCCTAAATACGTTAAGAGTTTCGCTTGTGTTCTAGTATAGAAATTCCAATGCCACTTTGCAGTGTGAGGAATTTAAGTTACTAGTGTTACATTTAGGGTGATTTATCATAGTGGGAGGATTCATTACGAAATCGTAAGATTGTATGTTTATAGAATGTTAGTGATAACAAGATTCTTGATAAACATATAGTTCCTTCCTAGAACTATGAATGAACGGCCATTTCTATAGATGCAAGAAATTGGCTTAGTGCTATAAGAATCCAAAGTGGAAATGATTAGACAGAGAAAAGTGAAAACCTTTTGAAAGGTTAGGCTTAAAGTAAGAAGGTTATGTCGGAAAGAAATGGATCGACTACGAGGAAACTTTCTAGCTAGTAGCCACACTTTAGTCTATTTCAAATTCCCAAAATCTGTCAGTGTCATGTTTTAATTTGGTAGATGGATGTCAAGATTTCGTATCTCTTGACGAGTGCATTTCACGATGCAAATTAAATGGATTTTATCTTAGTGCCATCTATTTCAAATTCCCAAAATCTGTCAGTGTCATGTTTTAATTTGGTAGATGGATGTCAAGATTTCGTATCTCTTGACGAGTGCATTTCACGATGCAAATTAAATGGATTTTATCTTAGTGCCATATGCATTGCTATGCAAACTTAATAAATTCATTTATGAATTTAAGCAAAGTGCGCATATTATGTGATATTTAGATTGATCATAGCATCAATGTTTTGATTTTGATTAAGAATCTAGATATATCACATTTTGTAACGGAAGCGTGGTGAAAGTCTTAAAAGACGTATTAGATAATAATTTCCTTTTAGAAAATAATTTGGAAATTATTTAGGTAAGGGTATTGTTTCTTGAGTCAAATCAATATGGATAACTTGAGTGAAACTAGTTATGTCGTATGGATCATTTTATAGGATCTATGAAATAGGACATTAAGTTGTCACGGACAAGTTATATTGATTTAAATACTTGCCAAATTTAGCATGTACAAATTCCAAAGAAAGAATTGTTTCTTTCAGGTATGGAGTCACTCTGTCGAGAAATTAGTGTCTTAGAACACATAATGCGATAGAGATGTTGAAGGCAGTTCTTATTGTGAAAGAAGCCTTACATATGCTATAGTAAATAATTAAATTCAAATCTTGCTTTGCATCTTGCATAGTTAGCAAATGTGAATTTATTTTAAGGCTAGTATGTTAGACTGCGGTAAAGTATATTCTTAAGTATTCAAAGATACAAGATTATATACTAGTTTACTAGGCGGATAGTCTTGGTACGACTCAATAATTAATGGTCAAGCATAGTAATTTTTCTATAGTATGTTATCACTGTGGGAGATTTATTTTCCTGAGGAAGTGAAAACGTATAGTGGGAGGTTTATGCAATTTTGCGATTGCATATTCTGCTAGATATACAATGTGTGCTTTTACATCGGATGATAGCCCTATAGATATATTCTATGGATGGGTAAGAGATGTTGAGCTGCGAGTCTTTGAGTCTAAGTGGGAGATTGTTAGGATAGTAGACTAAAAGTCTTGCTTTTAGCTTCATAATTTTATTATTGAATTAATAAAATAATTTATTATCATTTTATGAGAATCTGCACTAGGGTATTCAATGCATTTAATTGATTGGTTGTCAATTAATTAAAAGCATAAGTCTAATATTCTAATAGTATTCGAGATGGTGTGCTACGGCGCACAGAAAGATCATTTCGAAAGTTCGTTTAGAATATAAAGATAAACGTTCACAATCTAGATGGAAATGGACTAACCATTGGTAAAAGATTGTAGCACAATATTTAAGTGATTGGTCTTGATCACAGTAAACAGAGAATAACTTTTGTAGTTATGGTTTTGACTTATTGTGCTAGCACACCCGGCATGTGTTGAACCGGACAAAGTGAAATAATTGTTTCATCACTGTTCATAAATGAAACTGTATTATTTCTAGTTGACAGTATATTACTTACTCTCTTAATCCCTAGATTATTAACGTACACATTTAATTGATGATCTCCACTTTATGTCACAATGGGATAGATTCCTATATTGAGTCAAATGTCCCCCGGTGCGTTGGGTAGAGACATTAAGAATTAATAGGTGGAAATTAATTATCGAAAGGAATCCACATCTCTGAAATATGGATTGATAATAACCCTTGAGTAGCTTATAAGATTTGTTTATGCCAAGTCCTGGCCAGGTGGATTTCGTATCCGGCATACTCAAATAAGTTAGGCGGGTAAGACTCATGAAAAGAAACCATTTAATTTATTTAGCAGTGAATAAATTATTTGGTGGTTATAAGATATCTTAATGTGGGGAGAATCAAAGTAATGATCGACCGGAGCTCGAATGTAATATTTGAGAATATAAACGGGAGTTCAATAATTATTTGGTAGTGGAAAATAAATAATTAATGATTAATTAAATGAATTCTTTTAAGAGTTTGGATTCAATTAATTATTAGTTGCCCGATTTATATTTTCTCCTTTAGTCCCTATTGTAGCCCGTTGGATTTTCTAATTAATCGAGAAAATAAAGTTCAACCAATATTATATATTGGAATTAATATAGCCGAAAATTAAGTTCCCATATATAGGACTGCAATTTTCGACTATAAAGAGTTATAGAAGGAGTGGGATTTGTTTCCATGTAATCCTCTCTATGTGGGACTCTAATTCCTTGTGCTATATATAATAGAGATTAGGTTGATGAGAGGAACTCCTAGACGCCTATTTCACGTTGGAGAGAAATATTTTTTTTTCTCTTCTTCTTTTCTCTCTAAATTCTCGATTATAGGTTTAGATTTCTTCAAGTACAAGTCCACCCTTGTAGAAGAATTATTAATCCGGGATATACAATAGAAGATTATAGGTTTTTAGAGCAAACTATAATTCCCGAATTTTCTGAGCAGTCCTGCGATGAAAATCACCATAAATCAATCGTTACTCGGATAGATTCGAAATTTATACAGTAGCTTCCTAACCCTTAGATTTACAATCCGTCCGAAGGGTTACTCGATCGGATCAACGGTCGCGGAGATATCGGTAAAGGAAGAGGACTGGAAATTTCTGGACAGCAACTTTTACGAAGGTTGAAGGCTTGACGTGGATCCTCGTTCGTGCGCCGAAGATAGAATCGGATCTGCTCGCGAAAACTGTAAGTTGCTAGATTATATTTATTCCGCTTTAAATGAATCTAATCGCATGTTAATAAAATTAAAACCGGCTAATCTAGAACCTCTTGCGAATTTTCATTGAATCCTGGGCTTCACATCCCAACATGTAGTTTGTGTTTTCATGAACCTTTTTGCGAATGCACTTTTGCGTGAGTACTTTTGTGCATGATTTTGTACTTTTACTTATGTGCGTATCTTTTGTAGCGAGTGTTTTTGTGCACGTTTCTTGATGCGCATTCGTGTCCTCGAACTGTCGCGGGTATTTTCATGATCGCTTTGGAATCCAATTTTGAACATGTTCGAGTTCCAATTTGGAAATTTGACATTAGACAGGAATTGTAGCCAGCTGAAATAGCTTTCTATTGCTGCCGGAACCAGTTTATTTGGAGTCCGGATGAGAAAGTTATGCTCGACATCGTGGACACTACCGAAGATGTTGAGGGATCCTCTCTTCTAATTTGATTTTATTTTCCTAATTGCAACTCTTTTCTTACTCTTTGATCATTTTTGCTTCATGGACACCTCATTATCAGTTTGTACCTATAATATACTAAATCCACCAATTAAAACAGAAATAAACATTAATCCATAAAAAAATCCACGTAAACGTAAACGTTGAGTGTTATTTCTACACTCCACTGTATCTTTTGTATCTAGTGTTCTTGTTGTTGTTTGGTTATGCGTATTAAAGTCCTAGTGTTGTATTTCGTGTTTTTAAGAACGTTGTTGCGAATGCACTTTTGCGCATGTTTTTTTACATGTACATTTTTCCATGTCCGTTTGAGCGAGTGTGTTTGTGCATGTTTGTTGATTTGTATTAATGTCCTAGGATTGTAGTTTGTGTTTTCATGAACCTCTTTGCGAATGCACTTTTGCGTGAGTACTTTTGTGCATAATTTTGTACTTTGACTTATGTGCGTATCTTTTGTAGCGAGTGTTTTTGTGCACGTTTCTTGATGCGCATTCGTGTGCTCGAACTGTAGCGGGTATTTTCATGATCGCTTTTGGAATCCAATTTTGACCGTGTTCGAGTTCGAATTTGGAAATTTGACATTAGACAGGAATTTTAGCCAGCTGAAATAGCTTTCTAATGCCCCCGGAACCAATTGATTTGGAGTCCGGATGAGAAAGTTATGCTCGACTTCGTGGACACTACCGAAGATGTTGAGGGATCCTCTCTTCTAATTTGATTTTATTTTCCTAATTGCAACTCTTTTCTTACTCTTTGATCATTTTTGCTTCATGGACACCTCATTATCAGTTTGTACCTATAATATACTAAATCCACCAATTAAAACAGAAATAAACATTAATCCATAAAAAAATCCACGTAAACGTAAACGTTGAGTGTTATTTCTACACTCCACTGTATCTTTTGTATCTAGTGTTCTTGTTGTTGTTTGGTTATGCGTATTAAAGTCCTAGTGTTGTATTTCGTGTTTTTAAGAACGTTGTTGCGAATGCACTTTTGCGCATGTTTTTTTACATGTACATTTTTCCATGTCCGTTTGAGCGAGTGTGTTTGTGCATGTTTGTTGATTTGTATTAATGTCCTAGGATTGTAGTTTGTGTTTTCATGAACCTCTTTGCGAATGCACTTTTGCGTGAGTACTTTTGTGCATAATTTTGTACTTTGACTTATGTGCGTATCTTTTGTAGCGAGTGTTTTTGTGCACGTTTCTTGATGCGCATTCGTGTGCTCGAACTGTAGCGGGTATTTTCATGATCGCTTTTGGAATCCAATTTTGACCGTGTTCGAGTTCGAATTTGGAAATTTGACATTAGACAGGAATTTTAGCCAGCTGAAATAGCTTTCTAATGCCCCCGGAACCAATTGATTTGGAGTCCGGATGAGAAAGTTATGCTCGACTTCGTGGACACTACCGAAGATGTTGAGGGATCCTCTCTTCTAATTTGATTTTATTTTCCTAATTGCAACTCTTTTCTTACTCTTTGATCATTTTTGCTTCATGGACACCTCATTATCAATTTGTACCTGTAGAATAGTAAATCCAACAATTAAAACCGAAATATAAATTAATCCATTAAAAAATCCACGTAAACGTAAATGTTGACTGTTATTTCTACACTCCACTGTATCTTTTGTATCTAGTGTTCTTGCTGTTGTTTGGTTATGCGTATTAAAGTCCTAGTGTTGTATTTCGTGTTTTTAAGAACGTTGTTGCGAAAGCACTTTTGCGCATGGTTTTTTACATGTACGTTTGTGCATGTCCATTTGAGCGAGTGTGTTTGTGCATGTTTGTTGATTTGTATTAATGTCCTAGGATTGTAGTTTGTGTTTTCATGAACCTTTTTGCGAATGCACTTTTGCGTGAGTACTTTTGTGCATGATTTTGTACTTTTACTTATGTGCGTATCTTTTGTAGCTAGTGTTTTTGTGCACGTTTCTTGATGCGCATTCGTGTCCTCGAACTGTCGCGGGTATTTTCATGATCGCTTTTGGAATCCAATTTTGAACATGTTCGAGTTCCAATTTGGAAATTTGACATTTGACAGGAATTGTAGCCAGCTGAAATCGATTTCTAATGCTGCCGGAACCAGTTTATTTGGAGTCCGGATGAGAAAGTAATGCTTGAATTCGTGGACACTACCGAAGATGTTGAGGGATTCTCTCTTCTAATTTTATTTTATTTTCCTAATTGCAACTCTTTTCTTACTCTTTGATCATTTTTTCTTCATGGACACCTCATTATCAATTTGTACCTATAATATACTAAATCCACCAATTAAAAAAGAAATATAAATTAATCCATAAAAAAATCCACGTAAACGTAAACGTTGAGTGTTATTTCTACACTCCGCTGTATCTTTTGTATCTAGTCTTCTTGCTGTTGTTTGGTTATGCGTATTAATGTCCTAGTGTTGTATTTCGTGGTTTTAAGAATGTTGTTGCGAATGCGCTTTTGCGCATGTTTTCTTACATGTACGTTTGTGCATGTCCATTTGAGCGAGTGTGTTTGTGCATGTTTGTTGATTTGTATTAATGTCCTAGGATTGTAGCTTGTGTTTTCATGAACCTTTTTGCGAATGCACTTTTGCGTGAGTACTTTTGTGCATGATTTTGTACTTTTACTTATGTGCGTATCTTTTGTAGCGAGTGTTTTTGTGCACGCTTCTTGATGCGCATTCGTGTCCTCGAACTGTAGCGGGTATTTTCATGATCGCTGTTGGAATCCAATTTTGACCGTGTTCGAGTCCGAATTTGGAAATTTGACATTAGACAGGAAATGTAGCCAGCTGAAATAGCTTTCTAATGCCGCCGAAACCAGTTGATTTGGAGTCCGGATGAGAATGTTATGCTCGACTTTGTGGACACTATCGAAGATGTTGAGGGATCCTATCTTCTAATTCGATTTTATTTTCCTAATTGCAACTCTTTTCTTACGCTTTGATCATTTTTGCTTCATGGACACCACATTATCAATTTGTACCTATAGAATACTAAATCCACCAATTAAAAAAGAAATATAAATTAATCCATTAAAAAATCCACGTAAACGTATCTTTTGTAGCGAGTGTTTTTGTGCACGTTTCTTGATGCTCATTGTGTCCTTGAACTGTCGCGGGTATTTTCATGATCGCTTTTGGAATCCAATTTTGACCATGTTCGAGTCCGAATGTGGAAATTTAACATTAGACAAGAATTGTAGCCAGCTGAAATAGCTTTCTAATGCCGCCGGAACCAGTTGATTTGGAGTCCGGATGAGAAAGTTATGCTCGACTTCGTGGACCCTACCGAAGATGTTGAGGGATCCTCTCTTCTAATTTGATTTTATTTTCCTAATTGCAACTCTTTTCTTACTCTTTGATCATTTTTGCTTCATGGACACATCATTATCAATTTGTTCTTATAGAATACTAAATCCACCAATTAAAACCAAAATATAAATTAATCCATAAAAAAATCCACGTAAACGTAAACGTTGAGTGTTATTTCTACACTCCGCTGTATCTTTTGTATCTAGTGTTCTTGCTGTTGTTTGGTTATGCGTATGAAAGTCCTAGTGTTGTATTTCGTGTTTTTAAGAACGTTGTTGCGAATGCGCTTTTGCGCATGTTTTCTTACATGTACGTTTGTGCATATCCATTTGAGAGAGTGTGTTTGTGCATTTTTGTTGATTTGTATTAATGTCCTAGGTTTGTAGCTTGTGTTTTCATGAAACTTTTTGCGAATGCACTTTTGCGTGAGTACTTTTGTGCATGATTTTTTACTTTTACTTATGTGCGTATCTTTTGTAGCGAGTGTTTTTGTGCACGCTTCTTGATGCGCATTCGTGTCCTCGAACTGTCGCGGGTATTTTCATGATCGTTTTTGGAATCCGATTTTGACCGTGTTCGAGTCCGAATTTGGAAATTTGACATTAGTCGGGAAATGTAGCAATCTGAAGTAGCTTTCTAATGCCGCCGGAACCAGTTGATTTGGAGTTCGGATGAGAAAGTTATGCTCGACTTCGTGGACACTACCGAAGATGTTGAGGGATCCTCTCTTCTAATTTGATTTTATTTTCCTAATTGCAACTCTTTTCTTACTCTTTGATCATTTTTGCTTCATGGACACCTCATTATCAATTTGTACCTATAGAATACTAAATCCACCAATTAAAACAGAAATATAAATTAATCCATAAAAAAATCCACGTAAACGTAAAAGTTGAGTGTTATTTCTACACTCCGCTGTATCTTTTGTATCTAGTCTTCTTGTTGTTGTTTGGTTATGCGTATTAATGTCCTAGTGTTGTATTTCGTGGTTTTAAGAATGTTGTTGCGAATGCGCTTATGCGCATGTTTTCTTACATGTACGTTTGTGCATGTCCATTTGAGCGAGTGTGTTTGTGCATGTTTGTTGATTTGTATTAATGTCCTAGGATTGTAGCTTGTGTTTTCATGAACCTTTTTGCGAATGCACTTTTGCGTGAGTACTTTTGTGCATGATTTTTTACTTTTACTTATGTGCGTATCTTTTGTACCGAGTGTTTTTGTGCACGTTTCTTGATGCGCATTCGTGTCCTCGAACTGTCGCGGGTAGTTTCATGATCGCTTTTGGAATCCAATTTTGACCGTGTTCGAGTTCGAATTTGGAAATTTGACATTAGACAGGAATTTTAGCCAGCTGAAATAGCTTTCTTATGCCACCGGAACCAATTGATTTGGACTCCGGATGAGAAAGTTATGCTCGACTTCGTGGACACTACCAAAGATGTTGAGGGATCCTCTCTTCTAATTTGATTTTATTTTCCTAATTGCAACTCTTTTCTTACTCTTTGATCATTTTTGCTTCATGGACACCTCATTATCAGTTTGTACCTATAATATACTAAATCCACCAATTAAAACAAAAATAAACATTAATCCATAAAAAAATCCACGTAAACGTAAACGTTGAGTGTTATTTCTACACTCCACTGTATCTTTTGTATCTAGTGTTCTTGCTGTTGTTTGGTTATGCGTATTATAGTCCTAGTGTTGTATTTCGTGTTTTTAAGAACGTTGTTGCAAATGCACTTTTGGGCATGTGTTTTTTACATGTACGTTTGTGCATGTCCATTTGAGCGAGTGTGTTTGTGCATGTTTGTTGATTTGTATTAATGTCCTAGGATTGTAGTTTGTGTTTTCATGAACCTTTTTGCGAATGCACTTTTGCGTGAGTACTTTTGTGCATGATTTTGTACTTTTACTTATGTGCGTATCTTTTGAAGTGAGTGTTTTTGTGCACGCTTCGTGATGCGCATTCGTGTCCTAGAACTGTAGCGGGTATTTTCGTGATCGCTTTTGGAATCCAATTTTGACGGTGTTCGAGTCCGAATTTGGAAATTTGAAATGACAGGAAATGTAGCCAGCTAAAATAGCTTTCTAATGCCGCCAGAACCAGTTGATTTGGAGTCCGGATGAGAAAGTTATGCTCGACTTCGTGGACACTACCGAAGATGTTGAGGGATCCTCTCTTCTAATTTGATTTTATTTTCCTAATTGCAACTCTTTTCTTACTCTTTGATCATTTTTGCTTCATGGACACCTCATTATCAATTTGTACCTATAATATACTAAATCCACCAATAAAAACAAAAATAAACATTAATCCATAAAAAAATCCACGTAAACGTAAACGTTGAGTGTTATTTCTACACTCCACTGTATCTTTTGTATCTAGTGTTCTTGCTGTTGTTTGGTTATGCGTATTATAGTCCTAGTGTTGTATTTCGTGTTTTTAAGAACGTTGTTGCGAATGCACTTTTGCGCATGTTTTTTTACATGTACATTTGTGCATGTCCATTTGAGCGAGTGTGTTTGTGCATGTTTGTTGATTTGTATTAATGTACTAGGATTGTAGTTTGTGTTTTCATGAACCTTTTTTGCGAATGCACTTTTGCGTGAGTACTTTTGTTCATGATTTTGTACTTTTACTTATGTGCGTATCTATTGTAGCGAGTGTTTTTGTGCACGCTTCTTGATGCGCATTCGTGTCCTCGAACTGTAGTGGGTATTTTCATGATCGCTTTTGGAATCCCATTTTGACCGTGTTCGAGTCCGAATTCGGAAATTTGACATTAGACAGGAAATGTAGCCAGCTGAAATAGCTTTCTAATGCCGCCGGAACCAGTTGATTTGGAGTCCGGATGAGAAATTTATGCTCGACTTCGTGGACACTACCGAAGATGTTGAGGGATCCTCTCTTCTAATTTGATTTTATTTTCCTAATTGCAACTCTTTTCTTACTCTTTGATCATTTTTGCTTCATGGACACCTCATTATCAATTTGTACCTATAGAATACTAAATTCACCAATTAAAACAGAAATATAAATTAATCCATAAAAAAATCCACGTAAACGTAAACGTTGAGTGTTATTTCTACACTCGGCTGTATCTTTTGTATCTAGTCTTCTTGCTGTTGTTTGGTTATGCGTATGAAAGTCCTAGTGTTGTATTTCGTGTTTTTAAGAACGTTGTTGCGAATGCGCTTTTGCGCATGTTTTCTTACATGTACGTTTGTGCATGTCCATTTGAGTGAGTGTGTTTGTGCATGTTTGTTGATTTGTATTAATGTCCTAGGTTTGTAGCTTGTGTTTTCATGAACCTTTTTGCGAATGCACTTTTGCGTGAGTACTTTTGTGCATGATTTTTTACTTTTACTTATGTGCGTATCTTTTGTAGCGATTGTTTTTGTGCACGATTCTTGATGCGCATTCGTGTCCTGGAACTGTAGTCGGTATTTTCATGATCGCTTTTGGAATCCGATTTTGACCGTGTTCGAGTCCGAATTTGGAAATTTGACATTAGTCGGGAAATGTAGCAATCTGAAATAGCTTTCTAATGCCGCCGGAACAAGTTGATTTGGAGTCCGGATGAGAAAGTTATGCTCGACTTCGTGGACACTACCGAAGATGTTGAGGGATCCTCTCTTCTAATTTGATTTTATTTTCCTAATTGCAACTCTTTTCTTACTCTTTGATCATTTTTGCTTCATGGACACCTCATTATCAATTTGTACCTATAGAATACTAAATTCACCAATTAAAACAGAAATATAAATTAATCCATAAAAAAATCCACGTAAACGTAAACGTTGAGTGTTATTTCTACACTCCGATGTATCTTTTGTATCTAGTCTTCTTGCTGTTGTTTGGTTATGCGTATTAATGTCCTAGTGTTGTATTTCGTGGTTTTAAGAATGTTGTTGCGAATGCGCTTTTGCGCATGTTTTCTTACATGTACGTTTGTGCATGTCCATTTGAGCGAGTGTGTTTGTGCATGTTTGTTGATTTGTATTAATGTCCTAGGATTGTAGCTTGTGTTTTCATGAACCTTTTTGCGAATGCACTTTTGCGTGAGTACTTTTGTGCATGATTTTGTACTTTTACTTATGTGCGTATCTTTTGTAGCGAGTGTTTTTGTGCACGCTTCTTGATGCGCATTCGTGTCCTCGAACTGTAGCGGGTATTTTCATGATCGCTGTTGGAATCCAATTTTGACCGTGTTCGAGTCCGAATTTGGAAATTTGACATTAGACAGGAAATGTAGCCAGCTGAAATAGCTTTCTAATGCCGCCGAAACCAGTTGATTTGGAGTCCGGATGAGAATGTTATGCTCGACTTTGTGGACACTATCGAAGATGTTGAGGGATCCTATCTTCTAATTCGATTTTATTTTCCTAATTGCAACTCTTTTCTTACGCTTTGATCATTTTTGCTTCATGGACACCACATTATCAATTTGTACCTATAGAATACTAAATCCACCAATTAAAAAAGAAATATAAATTAATCCATTAAAAAATCCACGTAAACGTATCTTTTGTAGCGAGTGTTTTTGTGCACGTTTCTTGATGCTCATTCGTGTCCTTGAACTGTCGCGGGTATTTTCATGATCGCTTTTGGAATCCAATTTTGACCATGTTCGAGTCCGAATGTGGAAATTTAACATTAGACAAGAATTGTAGCCAGCTGAAATAGCTTTCTAATGCCGCCGGAACCAGTTGATTTGGAGTCCGGATGAGAAAGTTATGCTCGACTTCGTGGACCCTACCGAAGATGTTGAGGGATCCTCTCTTCTAATTTGATTTTATTTTCCTAATTGCAACTCTTTTCTTACTCTTTGATCATTTTTGCTTCATGGACACATCATTATCAATTTGTTCTTATAGAATACTAAATCCACCAATTAAAACCAAAATATAAATTAATCCATAAAAAAATCCACGTAAACGTAAACGTTGAGTGTTATTTCTACACTCCGTTGTATCTTTTGTATCTAGTGTTCTTGCTGTTGTTTGGTTATGCGTATGAAAGTCCTAGTGTTGTATTTCGTGTTTTTAAGAACGTTGTTGCGAATGCGCTTTTGCGCATGTTTTCTTACATGTACGTTTGTGCATATCCATTTGAGAGAGTGTGTTTGTGCATTTTTGTTGATTTGTATTAATGTCCTAGGTTTGTAGCTTGTGTTTTCATGAAACTTTTTGCGAATGCACTTTTGCGTGAGTACTTTTGTGCATGATTTTTTACTTTTACTTATGTGCGTATCTTTTGTAGCGAGTGTTTTTGTGCACGCTTCTTGATGCGCATTCGTGTCCTCGAACTGTCGCGGGTATTTTCATGATCGTTTTTGGAATCCGATTTTGACCGTGTTCGAGTCCGAATTTGGAAATTTGACATTAGTCGGGAAATGTAGCAATCTGAAGTAGCTTTCTAATGCCGCCGGAACCAGTTGATTTGGAGTTCGGATGAGAAAGTTATGCTCGACTTCGTGGACACTACCGAAGATGTTGAGGGATCCTCTCTTCTAATTTGATTTTATTTTCCTAATTGCAACTCTTTTCTTACTCTTTGATCATTTTTGCTTCATGGACACCTCATTATCAATTTGTACCTATAGAATACTAAATCCACCAATTAAAACAGAAATATAAATTAATCCATAAAAAAATCCACGTAAACGTAAAAGTTGAGTGTTATTTCTACACTCCGCTGTATCTTTTGTATCTAGTCTTCTTGTTGTTGTTTGGTTATGCGTATTAATGTCCTAGTGTTGTATTTCGTGGTTTTAAGAATGTTGTTGCGAATGCGCTTATGCGCATGTTTTCTTACATGTACGTTTGTGCATGTCCATTTGAGCGAGTGTGTTTGTGCATGTTTGTTGATTTGTATTAATGTCCTAGGATTGTAGCTTGTGTTTTCATGAACCTTTTTGCGAATGCACTTTTGCGTGAGTACTTTTGTGCATGATTTTTTACTTTTACTTATGTGCGTATCTTTTGTACCGAGTGTTTTTGTGCACGTTTCTTGATGCGCATTCGTGTCCTCGAACTGTCGCGGGTAGTTTCATGATCGCTTTTGGAATCCAATTTTGACCGTGTTCGAGTTCGAATTTGGAAATTTGACATTAGACAGGAATTTTAGCCAGCTGAAATAGCTTTCTTATGCCACCGGAACCAATTGATTTGGACTCCGGATGAGAAAGTTATGCTCGACTTCGTGGACACTACCAAAGATGTTGAGGGATCCTCTCTTCTAATTTGATTTTATTTTCCTAATTGCAACTCTTTTCTTACTCTTTGATCATTTTTGCTTCATGGACACCTCATTATCAGTTTGTACCTATAATATACTAAATCCACCAATTAAAACAAAAATAAACATTAATCCATAAAAAAATCCACGTAAACGTAAACGTTGAGTGTTATTTCTACACTCCACTGTATCTTTTGTATCTAGTGTTCTTGCTGTTGTTTGGTTATGCGTATTATAGTCCTAGTGTTGTATTTCGTGTTTTTAAGAACGTTGTTGCAAATGCACTTTTGGGCATGTGTTTTTTACATGTACGTTTGTGCATGTCCATTTGAGCGAGTGTGTTTGTGCATGTTTGTTGATTTGTATTAATGTCCTAGGATTGTAGTTTGTGTTTTCATGAACCTTTTTGCGAATGCACTTTTGCGTGAGTACTTTTGTGCATGATTTTGTACTTTTACTTATGTGCGTATCTTTTGAAGTGAGTGTTTTTGTGCACGCTTCGTGATGCGCATTCGTGTCCTAGAACTGTAGCGGGTATTTTCGTGATCGCTTTTGGAATCCAATTTTGACGGTGTTCGAGTCCGAATTTGGAAATTTGAAATGACAGGAAATGTAGCCAGCTAAAATAGCTTTCTAATGCCGCCAGAACCAGTTGATTTGGAGTCCGGATGAGAAAGTTATGCTCGACTTCGTGGACACTACCGAAGATGTTGAGGGATCCTCTCTTCTAATTTGATTTTATTTTCCTAATTGCAACTCTTTTCTTACTCTTTGATCATTTTTGCTTCATGGACACCTCATTATCAATTTGTACCTATAATATACTAAATCCACCAATAAAAACAAAAATAAACATTAATCCATAAAAAAATCCACGTAAACGTAAACGTTGAGTGTTATTTCTACACTCCACTGTATCTTTTGTATCTAGTGTTCTTGCTGTTGTTTGGTTATGCGTATTATAGTCCTAGTGTTGTATTTCGTGTTTTTAAGAACGTTGTTGCGAATGCACTTTTGCGCATGTTTTTTTACATGTACATTTGTGCATGTCCATTTGAGCGAGTGTGTTTGTGCATGTTTGTTGATTTGTATTAATGTACTAGGATTGTAGTTTGTGTTTTCATGAACCTTTTTTGCGAATGCACTTTTGCGTGAGTACTTTTGTTCATGATTTTGTACTTTTACTTATGTGCGTATCTATTGTAGCGAGTGTTTTTGTGCACGCTTCTTGATGCGCATTCGTGTCCTCGAACTGTAGTGGGTATTTTCATGATCGCTTTTGGAATCCCATTTTGACTGTGTTCGAGTCCGAATTCGGAAATTTGACATTAGACAGGAAATGTAGCCAGCTGAAATAGCTTTCTAATGCCGCCGGAACCAGTTGATTTGGAGTCCGGATGAGAAATTTATGCTCGACTTCGTGGACACTACCGAAGATGTTGAGGGATCCTCTCTTCTAATTTGATTTTATTTTCCTAATTGCAACTCTTTTCTTACTCTTTGATCATTTTTGCTTCATGGACACCTCATTATCAATTTGTACCTATAGAATACTAAATTCACCAATTAAAACAGAAATATAAATTAATCCATAAAAAAATCCACGTAAACGTAAACGTTGAGTGTTATTTCTACACTCCGCTGTATCTTTTGTATCTAGTGTTCTTGCTGTTGTTTGGTTATGCGTATTATAGTCCTAGTGTTGTATTTCGTGTTTTTAAGAACGTTGTTGCGAATGCACTTTTGCGCATGTTTTTTTACATGTACATTTGTGCATGTCCATTTGAGCGAGTGTGTTTGTGCATGTTTGTTGATTTGTATTAATGTACTAGGATTGTAGTTTGTGTTTTCATGAACCTTTTTTGCGAATGCACTTTTGCGTGAGTACTTTTGTTCATGATTTTGTACTTTTACTTATGTGCGTATCTTTTGTAGCGAGTGTTTTTGTGCACGATTCTTGATGCGCATTCGTGTCCTCGAACTGTAGCGGGTATTTTCATGATCGCTTTTGGAATCCAATTTTGACCGTGTTCGAGTCCGAATTCGGAAATTTGACATTAGTCAGGAAATGTAGCCAGCTGAAATAGCTTTCTAATGCCGCCGGAACCAATTGATTTGGAGTCCGGATGAGAAAGTTATGCTCGACTTCGTGGACACTACCGAAGATGTTGAGGGATCCTCTCTTCTAATTTGATTTTATTTTCCTAATTGCAACTCTTTTCTTACTCTTTGATCATTTTTGCTTCATGGACACCTCATTATCAATTTGTACCTATAGAATACTAAATTCACCAATTAAAACAGAAATATAAATTAATCCATAAAAAAATCCACGTAAACGTAAACGTTGAGTGTTATTTCTACACTCGGCTGTATCTTTTGTATCTAGTCTTCTTGCTGTTGTTTGGTTATGCGTATGAAAGTCCTAGTGTTGTATTTCGTGTTTTTAAGAACGTTGTTGCGAATGCGCTTTTGCGCATGTTTTCTTACATGTACGTTTGTGCATGTCCATTTGAGTGAGTGTATTTGTGCATGTTTGTTGATTTGTATTAATGTCCTAGGTTTGTAGCTTGTGTTTTCATGAACCTTTTTGCGAATGCACTTTTGCGTGAGTACTTTTGTGCATGATTTTTTACTTTTACTTATGTGCGTATCTTTTGTAGCGATTGTTTTTGTGCACGATTCTTGATGCGCATTCGTGTCCTGGAACTGTAGTCGGTATTTTCATGATCGCTTTTGGAATCCGATTTTGACCGTGTTCGAGTCCGAATTTGGAAATTTGACATTAGTCGGGAAATGTAGCAATCTGAAATAGCTTTCTAATGCCGCCGGAACAAGTTGATTTGGAGTCCGGATGAGAAAGTTATGCTCGACTTCGTGGACACTACCGAAGATGTTGAGGGATCCTCTCTTCTAATTTGATTTTATTTTCCTAATTGCAACTCTTTTCTTACTCTTTGATCATTTTTGCTTCATGGACACCTCATTATCAATTTGTACCTATAGAATACTAAATCCACCAAATAAAACAGAAATATAAATTAATCCATAAAAAAATCCACGTAAACGTAAACGTTGAGTGTTATTTCTACACTCCGCTGTATCTTTTGTATCTAGTCTTCTTGTTGTTGTTTGGTTATGCGTATTAATGTCCTAGTGTTGTATTTCGTGGTTTTAAGAATGTTGTTGCGAATGCGCTTTTGCGCATGTTTTCTTACATGTACGTTTGTGCATGTCCATTTGAGCGAGTGTGTTTGTGCATGTTTGTTGATTTGTATTAATGTCCTAGAATTGTAGCTTGTGTTTTCATGAACCTTTTTGCAAATGCACTTTTGCGTGAGTACTTTTGTGCATGATTTTTTACTTTTACTTATGTGCGTATCTTTTGTAGCGAGTGTTTTTGTGCACGCTTGTTGATGCGCATTCGTGTCCTCGAACTGTAGCGGGTATTTTCATGATCGCTTTTGGAATCCAATTTTGACTGTGTTCGAGTCCGAATTTGGAAATTTGACATTAGACATGAAATGTAGCCAGCTGAAATAGCTTTCTAATGCCGCCGAAACCAGTTGATTTGGAGTCCGGATGAGAATGTTATGCTCGACTTTGTGGACACTATCGAAGATGTTGAGGGATCCTCTCTTCTAATTCGATTTTATTTTCCTAATTGCAACTCTTTTCTTACGCTTTGATCATTTTTGCTTCGTGGACACCTCATTATCAATTTGTACCTATAGAATACTAAATCCACCAATTAAAACAGAAATATAAATTAATCCATTAAAAAATCCACGTAAACGTAAATGTTTACTGTTATTTCTACACTCCACTGTATCTTTTGTATCTAGTGTTCTTGTTGTTGTTTGGTTATGCGTATGAAAGTCCTAGTGTTGTATTTCGTGTTTTTAAGAACGTTGTTGCGAATGCACTTTTGCGCACGTGTTTTTTACATGTACGTTTGTGCATGTCCATTTGAGCGAGTGTGTTTGTGCATGTTTGTTGATTTGTATTAATGTCCTAGGATTGTAGTTTGTGTTTTCATGAACCTTTTTGCGAATGCACTTTCGCGTGAGTACTTTTGTGCATGATTTTGTACTTTTACTTATGTGCGTATCTTTTGAAGCGAGTGTTTTTGTGCACGCTTCTTGATGCGCATTCGTGTCCTAGAACTGTAGCGGGTATTTTCGTGATCGCTTTTGGAATCCAATTTTGACCGTGTTCGAGTCCGAATTTGGAAATTTGACATTAGGCAGGAAATGTAGCCAGCTGAAATAGCTTTCTAATGCCTCTGGAACCAGTTGATTCGGAGTCCGGATGAGAAAGTTATGCTCGACTTCGTGGACACTACCAAAGATGTTGAGGGATCCTCTCTTCTAATTTGATTTTATTTTCCTAATTGCAACTCTTTTCTTACTCTTTGATCATTTTTGCTTCATGGATACCTCATTATCAATTTGTACCTATAGAATACTAAATTCACCAATTAAAACAGAAATATAAATTAATCCATAAAAAAATCCACGTAAACGTAAACGTTGATTGTTATTTCTACACTCCGTTGTATCTTTTGTATCTAGTCTTCTTGCTGTTGTTTGGTTATGCGTATTAATGTCCTAGTGTTGTATTTCGTGTTTTTAAGAACGTTGTTGCGAATGCGCTTTTGCGCATGTTTTCTTACATGTACTTTTGTGCATGTCGATTTGAGCGAGTGTGTTTGTGCATGTTTGTTGATTTGTATTAATGTCCTAGGATTGTAGCTTATGTTTTCATGAACCTTTTTGCGAATGCACTTTTGCGTGAGTACTTTTGTGCATGATTTTTTACTTTTACTTATGTGCGTATCTTTTGTAGCGAGTGTTTTTGTGCACGTTTCTTGATGCGCATTCGTGTCCTTGAACTGTCGCGGGTATTTTCATGATCGCTTTTGGAATCCAATTTTGACCATGTTCGAGTCCGAATGTGGAAATTTAACATTAGACAAGAATTGTAGCCAGCTGAAATAGCTTTCTAATGCCGCCGGAACCAGTTGATTTGGAGTCTGGATGAGAAAGTTATGCTCGACTTCGTGGACACTACCGAAGATGTTGAGGGATCCTCTCTTCTAATTTCATTTTATTTTCCTAATTGCAACTCTTTTCTTACTCTTTGATCATTTTTGTTTCATGGACACATCATCATCAATTTGTACTTATACAATACTAAATCCACCAATAAAAACAAAAATATAAATTAATCCATAAAAAAATCCACGTAAACGTAAACGTTGAGTGTTATTTCTACACTCCGCTGTATCTTTTGTATCTAGTGTTCTTGCTGTTGTTTGGTTATGCGTATGAAAGTCCTAGTGTTGTATTTCGTGTTTTTAAGAACGTTGTTGCGAATGCGCTTTTGCGCATGTTTTCTTACATGTACGTTTGTGCATGTCCATTTGAGAGAGTGTGTTTGTGCATGTTTGTTGATTTGTATTAATGTCCTAGGTTTGTAGCTTGTGTTTTCATGAAACTTTTTGCGAATGCACTTTTGCGTGAGTACTTTTGTGCATGATTGTTTACTTTTGCTTATGTGCGTATCTTTTGTAGCGAGTGTTTTTGTGCACGCTTCTTGATGCGCATTCGTGTCCTCGAACTGTCGCGGGTATTTTCATGATCGTTTTTGGAATCAGATTTTGACCGTGTTCGAGTCCGAATTTGGAAATTTGACATTAGTCGGAAAATGTAGCAATCTGAAATAGCTTTCTAATGCCGCCAGAACCAGTTGATTTGGAGTTCGGATGAGAAAGTTATGCTCGACTTCGTGGACACTACCGAAGATGTTGAGGGATCCTCTCTTCTAATTTGATTTTATTTTCCTAATTGCAACTCTTTTCTTACTCTTTGATCATTTTTGCTTCATGGACACCTCATTATCTATTTGTACCTATAGAATACTAAATCCACCAATTAAAACAGAAATATAAATTAATCCATAAAAAAATCCATGTAAACGTAAAAGTTGAGTGTTATTTCTACACTCCGCTGTATCTTTTGTATCTAGTCTTCTTGTTGTTGTTTGGTTATGCGTATTAATGTCCTAGTGTTGTATTTCGTGGTTTTAAGAATGTTGTTGCGAATGCGCTTATGCGCATGTTTTCTTACATGTACGTTTGTGCATGTCCATTTGAGCGAGTGTGTTTGTGCATGTTTGTTGATTTGTATTAATGTCCTAGGATTGTAGCTTGTGTTTTCATGAACCTTTTTGCGAATGCACTTTTGCGTGAGTACTTTTGTGCATGATTTTTTACTTTTACTTATGTGCGTATCTTTTGTACCGAGTGTTTTTGTGCACGTTTCTTGATGCGCATTCGTGTCCTCGAACTGTCGCGGGTAGTTTCATGATCGCTTTTGGAATCCAATTTTGACCGTGTTCGAGTTCGAATTTGGAAATTTGACATTAGACAGGAATTTTAGCCAGCTGAAATAGCTTTCTAATGCCACCCGAACCAATTGATTTGGAGTCCGGATGAGAAAGTTATGCTCGACTTCATGGACACTACCAAAGATGTTGAGGGATCCTCACTTCTAATTTGATTTTATTTTCCTAATTGCAACTCTTTTCTTACTCTTTGATCATTTTTGCTTCATGGACACCTCATAATCAATTTGTACTTATACAATACTAAATCCACCAATAAAAACAAAAATATAAATTAATCCATAAAAAAATCCACGTAAACGTAAACGTTGAGTGTTATTTCTACACTCCGCTGTATCTTTTGTATCTAGTGTTCTTGCTGTTGTTTGGTTATGCGTATGAAAGTCCTAGTGTTGTATTTCGTGTTTTTAAGAACGTTGTTGCGAATGCACTTTTGCGCATGTTTTTTTACATGTACGTCTGTGCATGTCCATTTGAGCGAGTGTGTTTGTGCATGTTTGTTGATTTGTATTAATGTCCTAGGATTGTAGTTTGTATTTTCATGATCGCTTTTGGAATCCAATTTTGACCATGTTCGAGTCCGAATTTGGAAATTTGACATTAGACATGAATTGTAGCCAGCTGAAATAGCTTTCTAATGCTGCCGGAACCAGTTTATTTGGAATCCGGATGAGAAAGTAATGCTCGACTTCGTGGACACTACCGAAGATGTTGAGGGATCCTCTCTTCTAATTTTATTTTATTTTCCTAATTGCAACTCTTTTCTTACTCTTTGATAATTTTTGCTTCATGGACACCTCATTATCAATTTGTACCTATAGAATACTAAATCCACCAATTAAAACAGAAATAAACATTAATCCATAAAAAAATCCACGTAAACGTAAACGTTGAGTGTTAATTCTACACTCCGCTGTATCTTTTGTATCTAGTCTTCTTGCTGTTGTTTGGTTATGCGTATTAATGTCCTAGTGTTGTATTTCGTGTTTTTAAGAACGTTGTTGCGAATGCGCTTTTGCGCATGTTTTCTTACATGTACGTTTGTGCATGTCCATTTGAGCGAGTGTGTTTGTGCATGTTTGTTGATTTGTATTAATGTCATAGGATTGTAGCTTGTGTTTTCACGAACCTTTTTACGAATGCACTTTTGCGTGAGTACTTTTGTGCATGATTTTGTACTTTTACTTATGTGCGTATCTTTTTATAGCGAGTGTTTTTGTGCACGTTTCTTGATGCGCATTCGTGTCCTCGAACTTTCGAGGGTATTTTCATGATCGCTTTTGGAATCCAATTTTGACCATGTTCGAGTTCGAATTTTGGAAATTTGACATTATACAGGAATTGTAGCCAGCTGAAATAGCTTTCTAATGCTGCCGGAACCAGTTGATTTGGAGTCCGGATGAGAAAGTTATGCTCGACTTCGTGGACACTACCGAAGATGTTGAGGGATCCTCTCTTCTAATTTGATTTTATTTTCCTAATTGCAACTCTTTTCTTACTCTTTGATCATTTTTGCTTCATGGACACCTCATTATCAATTTGTACCTATAATATACTAAATCCACCAATTAAACCAAAAATATAAATTAATCCATTAAAAAATCCACGTAAACGTAAACGTTGAGTGTTATTTCTACACTCCGCTGTATCTTTTGAATCAAGTGTTCTTGCTGTTGTTTGGTTATGCGTATTAATGTCCTAGTGTTGTATTTCGTGTTTTTAAGAACGTTGTTGGGAATGCACTTTTGCGCATGTTTTTTTACATGTACGTTTGTGCATGTCCATTTGAGCGAGTGTGTTTGTGCATGTTTGTTGATTTGTATTAATGTCCTAGGATTGTAGCTTGTGTTTTCATGAACCTTTTTGCAAATGCACTTTTGCGTGAGTACTTTTGTGCATGATTTTGTACTTTTACTTATGTGCGTATCTTTTGTAGCGAGTGTTTTTGTCCACGTTTCTTGATACGCTTTCGTGTCCTCGAACTGTAGCGGGTATTTTCATGATCGCTTTTGGAATCCAATTTTGACCATGTTCGAGTCCGAATTTGGAAATTTGACATTGGACAGGAATTTTAGCCAGCTGAAATAGCTTTCTAATGCCGCCGGAACCAGTTGATTTGGAGTGCGGATGAGAAAGTTATGCTCGACTTCGTGGACACTACCGAAGATGTTGAGGGATCCTCTCTTCTAATTTGATTTTATTTTCCTAATTGCCACTCTTTTCTTACTCTTTCATCATTTTTGCTTCATGGACACCTCATTATCAATTTGTACCTATAGAATACTAAATCCACCAATTAAAATAGAAATATAAATTAACCCATAAAAAAATCCACGTAAACGTAAACGTTGAGTGTTATTTCTACACTCCACTGTATCTTTTGTATCTAGTGTTCTTGCTGTTGTTCGGTTATGCGTATTAAAGTCCTAGTGTTGTACATCGTGTTTTTTCAGAACGTTGTTGCGAATGCACTTTTGCGCATGTTTTTTTACATGTACGTTTGTGCATGTCCATTTGAGTGAGTGTGTTTGTGCATGTTTGTTGATTTGTATTAATGTCCTAGATTGTAGTTTTCGTTTTCATGAACCTTTTTGCGAGAGCACTTTTGCGTGAGTAATTTTGTGCATGATTTTTGTACTTTTACTTATGAGCGTATCTTTTCTAGCGATTGTTTTTGTGCACGTTTCTTGATTCGCATTCGTGTCCTCGAACTTTAGCGGGTATTTTCATGATCGCTTTTGGAATCCAATTTTGACCATGTTCGAGTCCGAATTTGGAAATTTGACATTAGACAGGAATTCTAGCCAGCTGAAATAGCTTTCTAATGCCGCGAGAACCAGTTGATTTGGAGTCCGGATGAGAAAGTTATGCTCGACTTCGTGGATACTACCGAAGATGTTGAGGGATCCTCACTTCTAATTTGATTTTATTTTCCTAATTGCAACTCTTTTCTTACTCTTTGATCATTTTTGCTTCATGGACACCTCATTATCAATTTGTAACTATAGAATACTAAATCCACCAATTAAGACAGAAATATAAATTAATCCATAAAAAAATCCACGTAAACGTAAACGTTGAGTGTTATTTCTACACTCCACTGTATCTTTTGAATCTAGTGTTCTTGCTGTAGTTTGGTTATGCGTACTATAGTCCTATTGTTGTATTTCGTGTTTTTAAGAACGTTGTTGCGAATGCAATTTTGCGCATATTTTTTTACATATACTTTTGTGCATGTCCATTTGAGCGAGTGTGTTTGTCCATGTTTGTTGATTTGTATTAATGTCCTAGGATTGTTGCTTGTGTTTTCATGAACCTTTTTGCGAATGCACTTTTGCGTGAGTACTTTTGTGCATGATTTTGTACTTTTACTTATCTGCGTATCTTTTGTAGCGAGTGTTTTCGTGCACGTTTCTTGATGCGGGTAATTTGATGATCGCTTTTGGAATCAAATTTGGACCATGTTCGAGTCCGAATTCGGAAATTTGACATTAGACAGGAATTGTAGCCAGCTGAAATAGCTTTCTAATGCCGCCGGAACCAGTTGATTCGGAGTCCGGATGAGAAAGTTATGCTCGACTTCGTGGACACTACCGAAGATGTTGAGGGATCCTCTCTTCTAATTTGATTTTATTTTCCTAATTGCAACTCTTTTCTTACTCTTTGATCATTTTTGCTTCATGGACACCTCATTATCAATTTGTACCTATAGAATACTAAATCCTCCAATTAAAACATAAATATAAATTAATCCATAAAAAAATCCACGTAAACGTAAACGTTGAGGTTTATTTCTACACTCCACTGTATCTTTTGTATCTAGTGTTCTTGCTGTTGTTTGGGTATGCGTATTAAAGTCCTATTGTTGTATTTCGTGTTTTCAAGAACGTTGTTGCGAATGCACTTTTGCGCATGTTTTTTTACATGTACGTTTGTGCAAGTCCATTTGAGCGAGTGTGTTTGTGCATGTTTGTTGATTTGTATTAATGTCCTAGGATTGTAGTTTGTGTTTTCAGGAACCTTTTCGCGAATGCACTTTTGCGTGAGTACTTTTGTGCATGATTTTTGTACTTTTACTTATGTGCGTATCTTTTGTAGCGAGTGTTTTTGTGCACGTTTCTTGATGCGCATTCTTGTCCTCGAACTGTAGCGGGTATTTTCATGATCGCTTTTGGAATCCAATTTTGACCGTGTTCGAGTCCGAATTTTGAAATTTGACATTGGACAGGAATTGTAGCCAGCTGAAATAGCTTTATAATGCCGCCGGAACCAGTTGATTTGGAGTCCGGATGAGAAAGTTATGCTCGACTTCGTGGACACTACCGAACATGTTGAGGGATCCTCTCTTCTAATTTGATTTTATTTTCCTAATTGCAACTCTTTGATCATTTTTGCTTCATGGACACCTCATTATCAATTTTTGCCTATAGAATACTAAATCCACCAATTAAAATAGAAATAAACATTAATCCATAAAAAAATCCACGTAAACGTAAACGTTGAGTGTTATTTCTACACTCCACTGTATCTTTTGTATCTAGTGTTCTTGCTGTTGTTTGGGTATGCGTATTAAAGTCCTAGTGTTGTATTTCGTGTTTTTAAGAACGTTGTTGCGAATGCACTTTTGCGCATGTTTTTTTACATGTACGTTTGTGCATGTCCATTTGAGCGAGTGTGTTTGTGTATGTTTGTTGATTTGTATTAATGTCCTAGGATTGTAGTTTGTGTTTTCATGAACCGTTTTGCGAATGCACTTTTGCATGAGTACTTTTGTGCATGATTTTGTACTTTTACTTATGTGCGTATCTTTTGTAGCGAGTGTTTTTGTGCACGTTTCTTGAAGCGCATTCGTGTCCTCGAACTGTAGCGGGTATTTTCATGATCGCTTTTGGAATCCAATTTTGGCCGTGTTCGAGTCCGAATTTGGAAATGTGACATCAGACAGGAATTGTAGCCAGCGTCCGGATGAGAAAGTTATGCTCGACTTTGTGGACACTACCGAAGATGTTGAGGGATCCCCTCTTCTAATTTGATTTTATTTTCCTAATTGCAACTCTTTTCTTACTCTTTGATTATTTTTGCTTCATCGACACCTCATTATCGATTTTTATCTATAGAATACTAAATCCACAAATTAAAACAGAAATATAAATTAATCCATAAAAAAATCCACGTAAACGTAAACGTTGAGTGTTATTTCTACACTACACTCTATCTTTTGTATCTAGTGTTCTTGCTCTTGTTTGGTTATGCGTATTAAAGTCCTAGTGTTGTATTTCGTGTTTTTAAGAACATTGTTGCGAATGCACTTTTGCGCATGTTTTCTTACATGTACGTTTGTGCATGTCCATTTGAGCGAGTGTGTTTGTGCATGTTTGTTGATTTGTATTAATATCCTAGGATTGTAGTTTGTGTTTTCATGAACCTTTTTGCGAATGCACTTTTGCGTGAGTACTTTTGTGCATGATTTTGTACTTTTACTTATGTGCGTATCTTTTGTAGCGAGTGTTTTTGTGCACTTTTCTTGTTGCGCATTCGTGTCCTCGAACTGTAGCGTGTATTTTCATGATCGCTTTTGGAATCCAATTTTGGCCGTGTTCGAGTCCGAATTTGGAAATTTGACATTAGAAAGGAATTGTAGCCAGCTGAAATAGCTTTCTAATGCGGCCAGAACCAGTTGATTTGGAGTCCAGATGAGAAAGTTATGCTCGACTTCGTGGACACTACCGAAGATGTTGAGGGATCCTCTCTTCTAATTTGATTTTATTTTCCTAATTGCAACTCTATTCTTACTCTTTGATCATTTTTGTTTCATGGACACCTCATTATCAATTTGTACCTATAGAATACTAAGTCCACCAATTAAAACAGAAATAAACATTAATCCATAAAAAAATCCACGTAAACGTAAACGTTGACTTTTATTTCTACACTCCACTGTATCTTTTGTATCTAGTGTTCTTGCTGTTGTTTGGGTATGCGTATTGATGTCCTAGTGTTGTATTTCGTGTTTTTAAGAACGTTGTTGCGAATGCACTTTTGCGCATGTTTTTTTACATGTACGTTTATGCATGTCCATTTGAGCGAGTGTGTTTGTGTATGTTTGTTGATTTGTATTAATGTCCTAGGATTGTAGTTTGTGTTTTCATGAACCTTTTTGCGAATGCACTTTTGCGTGAGTACTTTTGTGCATGATTTTGTACTTTTACTCATGTGCGTATCTTTTGTAGCGAGTGTTTTTGTTCACGTTTCTTGATGCGCATTCGTGTCCTCAAACTGTAGCGGGTATTTTTTTCACGATTGCTTTTGGAATCCAATTTTTACCGTGTTCGAGTCCGAATTTTGAAATTTGACATCAGACAGGAATTGTAGCCAGCTGAAATAGCTTTCTAATGCCGCCGGAACCAGTTGATTTGGAGTCCGGATGAGAAAGTTATGCTCGACTTCGTGGACACTACCGAAGATGTTGAGAGTTCCCATCTTCTAATTTGATTTTATTTTCCTAATTGCAACTCTTTTCTTACTCTTTGATTATTTTTGCTTCATGGACACCTCATTATCGATTTGTACCTATAGAATACTAAATCCACCAATTAAAACAGAAATACAAATTAATCCATAAAAAAATCCACGTAAACGTAAACGTTGAGTGTTCTCCACTGTATCTTTTGAATCTAGTGTTCTTGCTCTTGTTTGGTTATGCGTATTGAAGTCCTAGTGTTGTATTTCGTGTTTTTAAGAACGTTGTTGCGAATGCACTTTTGCCCATGCTTTTTTACATGTACGTTTGTGCATGTCTATTTGAGCAAGTGTGTTTGTGCATGTTTGTTGATTTGTATTAATATCCTAGGATTGTAGTTTGTGTTTTCATGAACCTTTTTGCGAATGCACTTTTGCGTGAGTACTTTTGTGCATGATTTTGTACTTTTACTTATGTGCGTATCTTTTGTAGCGAGTGTTTTTGTGCACGTTTCTTGATGCGCATTCGTGTCCTCGAACTGTAGCGGGTATTTTCATGATCGCTTTTGGAATCCAATTTTGGCCGTGTTCGAGTCCGAATTTGGAAATTTGACATTAGAAAGGAATTGTATCCAGCTGAAATAGCTTTCTAATGCGGCCAGAACCAGAGTATTTGGAGTCCAGATGAGAAAGTTATGCTCGACTTCGTGGACACTACCGAAGATGTTGAGGGATCCTCTCTTCTAATTTGATTTTATTTTCCTAATTGCAACTCTATTCTTACTCTTTGATCATTTTTGTTTCATGGACACCTCATTATCAATTTGTACCTATAGAATACTAAGTCCACCAATTAAAACAGAAATAAACATTAATCCATAAAAAAATCCACGTAAACGTAAACGTTGACTTTTATTTCTACACTCTACTGTATCTTTTGTATCTAGTGTTCTTGCTGTTGTTTGGGTATGCGTATTGATGTCCTAGTGTTGTATTTCGTGTTTTTAAGAACGTTGTTGCGAATGCACTTTTGCGCATGTTTTTTTACATGTACGTTTATGCATGTCCATTTGAGCGAGTGTGTTTGTCTATGTTTGTTGATTTGTATTAATGTCCTAGGATTGTAGTTTGTATTTTCATGAACCTTTTTGCGAATGCACTTTTGCGTGAGTACTTTTGTGCATGATTTTGTACTTTTACTTATGTGCGCATCTTTTGTAGCGAGTGTTTTTGTTCACGTTTCTTGATGCGCATTCGTGTCCTCAAACTGTAGCGGGTATTTTTTTCACGATCGCTTTTGGAATCCAATTTTTACCGTGTTCGAGTCCGAATTTTGAAATTTGACATCAGACAGGAATTGTAGCCAGCTGAAATAGCTTTCTAATGCCGCCGGAACCAGTTGATTTGGAGTCCGGATGAGAAAGGTATGCTCGACTTCGTGGACACTACCGAAGATGTTGAGGGATCCCATCTTCTAATTTGATTTTATTTTCCTAATTGCAACTCTTTTCTTACTCTTTGATTATTTTTGCTTCATGGACACCTCATTATCGATTTGTACCTATAGAATACTAAATCCACCAATTAAAACAGAAATACAAATTAATCCATAAAAAAATCCACGTAAACGTAAACGTTGAGTGTTCTCCACTGTATCTTTTGTATCTAGTGTTCTTGCTGTCGTTTGGTTATGCGTATTAAAGTCCTATTGTTGTATTTCGTGTTTTGAAGAACGTTGTTGCGAATGCACATTTGCGCATGTTTTTTTACATGTACGTTTGTGCATGTCCATTTGAGCGAGTGTATTTGTGCATGTTTATTGATTTGTATTAATATCCTAGGATTGTAGTTTGTGTTTTCATGAACCTTTTTGCGAATGCACTTTTGCGTGAGTACTTTTGTGCATGATTTTGTACTTTTACTTATGTGCGTATCTTTTGTAGCGAGTGTTTTTGTGCACGTTTCTTGATGCGCATTCGTGTCCTCGAACTGTAGCGGGTATTTTCATGATCGCTTTTGGAATCAAATTTTGGCCGTGTTCTAGTCCGAATTTGGAAATTTGACATTCGACACGAATTGTAGCCAGCTGAAATAGCTTCTAATGCGGGCAGAACCAGTTGATTTGGAGTCCAGATGAGAAAGTTATGCTCGACTTCGTGGACACTACCGAAGATGTTGAGGGATCCTCTCTTCTAATTTGATTTTATTTTCCTAATTGCAACTCTATTCTTACTCTTTGATCATTTTTTTTTCATGGACACCTCATTATCAATTTGTACCTATAGAAAACTAAATCCACCAATTAAAACAGAAATAAACATTAATCCATAAAAAAATCCACGTAAACGTAAACGTTGACTTTTATTTCTACACTCCACTGTATCTTTTGTATCTAGTGTTCTTGCTGTTGTTTGGGTATGCGTATTGAAGTCCTAGTGTTGTATTTCGTGTTTTTAAGAACGTTGTTGCGAATGCACTTTTGCGCATGTTTTTTTACATGTACGTTTGTGCATGTCCATTTGAGCGAGTGTGTTTGTGTATGTTTGTTGATTTGAATTAATGTCCTAGGATTGTAGTTTGTGTTTTCATGAACCTTTTTGCGAATGCACTTTTGCGTCAGTACTTTTGTGCATGATTTTGTACTTTTACTTATGTGCGTATCTTTTGTAGCGAGTGTTTTTGTGCACGTTTCTTGATGCGCATTCGTGTCCTCGAACTGTAACGGGTATTTTCACGATCGCTTTTGGAATCCAATTTTGACCGTGTTCGAGTCCGAATTTGGAAATTTGACATTAGACAAGAATTGTAGCCAGCTAAAATAGCTTTCTAATGCCGCCGGAACCAGTTGATTTGGAGTCCGGATGAGAAAGTTATGCTCGACTTCGTGGACACTACCGAAGATGTTGAGGGATCCTCTCTTCTTATTTTATTTTATTTTCCTAATTTCAACTCTTTTCTTACTCTTTGATGATTTTTGCTTCATGGACACCTTATTATAAATTTGTACCTATAGAATACTAAATCCACCAATTAAAACATAAATATAAATTAATCCATAAAAAAATCCACGTAAACGTAAACGTTGACTGTTATTTCTACACTCCACTGTATGTTCTGTATCTAGTGTTCTTGCTGTTGTTCTGTTATGCGTATTAAAGTCCTATTGTTGTATTTCGTGTTTTGAAGAACGTTGTTGCGAATGCACTTTTGCGCATGTTTTTTTACATGTACGTTTGTGCATGTCCATTTGAGCAAAGTGTATTTTTGCATGTTTGTTGATTTGTATTAATATCCTAGGATTGTAGTTTGTGTTTTCATGAACCTTTTTGCGAATGCACTTTTGCGTGAGTACTTTTGTGCATGATTTTGTACTTTTACTTATGTGCGTATCTCTTGTAGCGAGTGTTTTTGTGCACGTTTCTTGTTGCGCATTCGTGTCCTCGAACTGTAGCCGGTATTTTCATGATCGCTTTTGGAATCCAATTTCGGCCTTGTTCGAGTCCGAATTTGGAAATTTGACATTTGACAGGAATTGTAGCTAGCTGAAATAGCTTTCTAATGCGGCCAGAACCAGTTGATTTGGAGTCCAGATAAGAAAGTTATGCTCGACTTCGTGGACACTACCGAAGATGTTGAGGGATCCTCTCTTCTAATTTGATTTTATTTTCCTAATTGCAACTCTATTCTTACTCTTTGATCATTTTTGTTTCATGGACACCTCATTATCACTTTGTACCTATAGAATACTAAATCCACCAATTAAAACAGAAATAAACATTAATCCATAAAAAAATCCACGTAAATGTAAACGTTGACTTTTATTTCTACACTCCACTGTATCTTTTGTATCTAGTGTTCTTGCTGTTGTTTGGGTATGCGTATTGAAGTCCTAGTGTTGTATTTCGTGTTTTTAAGAACGTTGTTGCGAATGCACTTTTGCGCATGTTTTTTTACATGTACGTTTGTGCATGTCCATTTGAGCGAGTGTGTTTGTGTATGTTTGTTGATTTGAATTAATGTCCTAGGATTGTAGTTTGTGTTTTCATGAACCTTTTTGCGAATGCACTTTTGCGCCATAGTATTGGTTTCTGGTTCTTTATAACCACGGGGTCAATATTCCACCTTGATAATAATGGTTTCTAGCTCTTTATAGCTATGGGGTCATTTTTCCTTGCTTTCTCAAAATACTCAAATATTCAAATATTCATTAAAATTCGTGGAGAATTGATTTCTCAAAATACTCAAATATTCATTAAAATTCGTCCTAGAAAATAAGCCAAATTGGCAACCTATTTATAAGGTCTAAAAAGACTCCTTTTTCACAAGGAAAAGGACTCCTACCTAAACTATAATAAGGAAACTTGTAAATAAGCAAATCCTAACCATAAAAGACTCTAAAATAATAAAAACATAATAAAACCTAAATTAAAAACGTGCATAATTAAATTAGATAACTTGATCTTCAAGTCGGCTTCTCGATCACCCCTTCTTAACTCGCGACATTGGGCTGTGCACGTGCATGCAATTAAAGCTCCATTTCGACATTGTTCCACTTCGAATATCTCTTCGCTCAAAACATGAAAGTTGTAGATCTTTCAGTTAGCTTTCCGAATCATTTTGAATCAGCTCAATTGGACTTCGGATGCAAGAGTTATAACTCGAATGGTAAACTCTGCCAGAATAGGCGAGAATCTCGGATGCATGGAATTCGACTTGTCCAACGAATTTTCCTCTTCCTTTTCTTCCAATTCCTCAACAACGACTCTTCAAAGGCCTGATTAAAGCCTTTACTGTTCAACTCCAACACGAACGGCTCCATTAATCTCATTCGCTTTCTCTTCTTCCAATTCTTTGTCTTGGAGCTTGTGCGGATCGTATCATTCTCCCCCTCTTTAAATGGATTCGTCCTCGAATCCGGACAAATATTCCAATTCCTAGTCTTCGATCTCGAGAGGATCGTATCATACTCCCCCTCTTTAAAAGGATTCGTCCTCGAATCCGGACAAATATAAAAAGGAGCATATAGAAGCCATCTCTCACGATCATCTTCAAACAATTGTAGCTCATATGGTCTAGAATACTCCAACGTCGATAAAATCAAGTTTTCCACCGAATTATTGCTAACAACATTACTATAACTGCCTTCGTCTTCATGTATTGAATAACTGTCTTCATCAACTTCAATAACGGAAGTTTGTGCTTCAGTTAGCTCGACATTAAGTTGGTCACATGGCTGGATTGTATCATCATCCTTAACTTCGATGCATGGCTGGATCGTATCATTCTCCACCTCTTCAAAAGGATTCGTCCTCGAATCCGAATCTTCAATTTCTTCTTCGAGTGGTGGGGCGGTTTTGCACTTTTCATCCTCCTTGGGCTGCAACTCAACATTATCGTCTTGCATCCCTTCAATTTTTGCACAAATGCCTTCAACGATGTCTATAACATTTTTCTCCATGGGAATTTCAAGGTTATCATTCCTCTGAGATGGTGACACATAAATGATATTTTTCTCCTTTGTAGAATCATCCTCAATGTTGGACCACAAGTTCACGAATTGCTTGCTCGGACACTCTCCTCTCTTAGTCTTGAATTGCTGCTCGGTTTTTGATTTCTCTCTTTTAGGCTCTTGCAACGATTCCCTCACCATGCTCGCTGGAGAACTCCTTTGCGATTCCCACCTCGGCGAACTGCTTTCTTCTGACTTAGTAACTTTCCTCAAGCTTTGCATCTTCAATTCCCTATAATAAAGGGCGGGAACGAACCTCTTCCTCATCACTGCCTTCATGGACTCCCAATCATCAATTGGTGGTTCACCACAGCGCCGTCTAGTTAAGACATATTGGTTCCACCAACTAATTGCATAGTCAATGAACGCTTCGACGACGAGCTTCACTTTCTTCTTTTCGGAATAGTAATCACAATCGAATACGTGCTCAACCTTTCTTTCCCATTGAATGTACGCCTCGGGATCACTCTTACCTTGAAAGGGTGGTATAATCAATTTCATTGAGCTACGGTTTTGATAAACTCCATCTCTTTCTCGACCAAAATATCCTCGGCTCGATCTATCCAATCCAGAACATCGTCCCATACTCTCCTTCCTTGATTTTGTAGCGTTCACACCAAAATTTTCATCACGATCTACCTCTTTATCGGGATAAGGTATAACTGGTTGGTGAACATCACGTCGTACGTATGGCCCTCGAACATGTTGATCTTTGCGTAATTCCTTTAGTTGGGTAACAATTCCTTCCATCCGATCTTGGAGTTCTTGGAAGCGTTTGTCCATTGACGTCCTACGCTGCTCAATTCTTTCTCCGTAATAACCGGCCTTCTCGGACATGATCAAAGCAATATTTTTTTTTATTTTTTTTTTTTATTTTTTTTTTTTTTTTGACAAGACTCAAGACAAAACCTAACTTATACTCTAAGAAGCTTCAAACAAAATTAAATTTCGAATTTTTTTTTTTTGTTTTTGACACGAACAAACCCTAATTTGGCTGAAAAGAAATCTAAACAAAAAATAAAAATTCGATTTTTTTTTTTGTATTTTTTTTACGAAGACTCTAAATAACACAACTCAAGAAAAGATGTGATAAACTAGAAGACACAACAAAAAAATAAAGATAGGTGAAACCTGTTTTGGATGTTGGCTCTGGTTACCAACTGATACGAAACGAAAAACAAAACGAAGACACGAAAGAAAGGACTGACTCAACAATTAAGATAAAGGAAAAACAAAATTACAAGAAAAGGTATAATGCTCTGCCTTCTCTCTAGAAAGTTGTGTCTTTCCTACGAAGATTTTGATCGATTTTAGCCATTCATATATTCGTTTTTCATTTCATTCATTCTGGTTAGTTGATCATCGTTTCTTATTGTCATTTTAGTTCAATTATCCATCGGTTTTGAGGTTTTCGTGCTCTTTGCATATAATTTTCTCAAAATTTGGTAGTGTTCTTTGTTTTTTTCGTGTTTGTGTTTGGGTCAGCCGTATTCTTGTGTTTTTGTGTCGTTTTTTGGTTGTTTCTCCTTCATTTCATTCGGTTTTAGGGCTGCTTTCATTCCTTGTGATCTCAGCCTCGTTTTTTGCTTCCATTCTTGGGCGTTTTTTGCTCGTTCTGCTTCTTTAATTTTAGTTTTAGTGGAGGTTTGTTTCGTCCTCATTTTGTTTCGTGTCTTGTCATCGGTTTTTCGTGTCTCCGTCATATCTCCGCCTTCTCTCGGTGGAGATCTTCGAGTGGGTAGCTGCTGCTTGTGCCCCGCATGAATCTAGACTCTAAAACCGGCTCACGATAATATTACTCAAATCCGAGCCCAAAACCCTAAAACGGACCACCTAAACCCCAATCTTGTGGCCCAAGCTGGTTTTATGTCCAATTCAAACACTAAAAATGATATTTCTATCCCTATTTCTAAATTGGACAATCATAATCCGAATTCCCAATTCCAAACCCAAAATCCCCAATTAAAAAACCCCAATCCCGAAATTGAAACCCCTAATCCCGAAATTCAAACCCCAAAATTCCAATTCCCAACCAAATCCTTTGCTGCTGCTGTACACGGTGATCTCGGACCTCCAATTGCTTCTTCTAAGGTTGATCGTCGTCGTCACTTGCTCCACCGAGAAGATATCGCTCCAATTGGGACAATTAAAGTGATAGATGGCAAGAATGTGCTCTATTTCTCGAAAGAGGAGGTTGATAAGATGCTTGAGCCGTTAAAGTACACCTTGATTGGTAAGTTTTCTCATGGGATACCTCACTACAAAGTTATGGAGAAGTTTATTTACGATTTAAAGCCCCGCGGTTCCTTTGAGTTGCATAAATTGAATTATCGGCATGTGTTGATTCAATTCTCGGTATTAGATGATTATTCTTTGCTTTTGAGAAGATCGATATGCTATATTGATGGGCTGCCCATGCGTGTTTTTAAATATACTCCGGGCTTTAATTTGAAAAACGAAACTTCTATAGCGCCGGTCTGGGTTAATGTGCCGGGAGTTCCTCCTTATATGTACAACCGGGAAGCTATATTCTTCCTTGCTTCTTCTATTGGAAATCCACTTGAGTTTGATGATTTTACAGCCGATCGAAAGAAGCTATCTGTTGCTCGATTTTGCGTCGAAATTGATCTCTTGAAACCGAGGGTTGAACAAATTCCGGTGATGACTGGCTATGATGATATTGAGATGATTTCCTTGCCGGTAAACTACGAGAACGTCCCAAAATTCTGCACGTTTTGTTCTCACCTGGGTCACTCGGTTGAAAATTGCTATATGAATGGAAATGCTAAAAAACCGGATTTTCCACCACCGCCACAACGGATTCCCAAACCCACGGCCCCACCAAAGGAAAAACAAGTTTGGCGACGAGTTGAAAAGAGGAAAAATGTTGTTGTTGAAAACATGGATATTCCTAAAACATCGGGGACAAAATCAACCGAAAATCCTAGTTTTTCTCAAGCTATTGTGCGGACTACTGCCGATAATATTAGTGAAGGAGATTTTGAGCATTACAACCCCTTTGAATTGTTGGAGAGTGGGGTTCAAGAGGATATAGAGGCTGCTCATATTCAACCGGATGTTGCTTCCAAACATGTTCCAAAATCTTCGAAAAAGGGCCGAAAAAATACATCTAACACCAAACAACCGATGAGTCCAGACCCTATAGATACTATTGCCGATGATCAAGCAGCTGATTTAGATGATATGGAGGCCTTATCCATGTCCAAAAAAAATCAGCATGTGCCTCCCTCCAAAAAGAACAGAAATCAAGCTTCTAGCTCCCGAACCGCAAAGGGGGCAGCCCTCTCAACCCCCTCTCTATCACCTTCAGCCACTTCGGTGGCCAAGGATGTTCCCCTTAATCATGGGGTACACGGACGAGAGGGGTCAGGACTTTCGGCGGGTACGGATCCGATTACACCTACGTCGGCTGCCTTATTTTGCGAACACTATGTGACCAAGGTCCGGCCCACGGCCGATCAAAATTTGGCCGGCACGCCTCCTTTCAATCACCTTGCCATGATCCCTTATGAGCCCGTGAGCCCAGCCACGAGCATACGCCCAGCTGATCACGCTACTCCGGGCTCTATCACTGATGAACCTTCGGCCTCGTGGCGATCGAGCCTAATTGATGCTGAGCGTTGGCGTTTGCAGAATGCCGAACGTTGGCATGCGGAGGAGGCCCACCTTATTGGTAACTCATTCTTTGTCACATCTCGGAAATCTTCAGATGGGTCGCATTCCCCCTCTTCTTGATGTCGGGTAAATTCTTGGTTTGGAATGCAAGGGGGGTAAAAAATAAGGCGACCCAATCCCACTTGCGCTTTATTTGTCGCCAACATAGAGTTAATTTATTGGTTATTTCTGAACCTATGACTGAGTTTGTGCATGATTACTATTGCCGTCGCTTGGGTTTCGTTGCTGGTTTGTCTAATTGTGCGGGGAAGATCTGGATTTTTTGGGATCACAATTTTCGAGTCGAGTTGCTTAGGGATGAGGTACAATTATTGCATGTCAGATGCATATCTAGTTTATTTGGTGCTCCTTTTGTATTTACTGCGGTCTATGCTAGATGCTCTCGTTCCGAGCGCCGTGTTTTGTGGAATTCGTTCCGCGACATTTTTGAGACGATTGGTGACACTCCTTGGATTTCTGGGGGTGACTTCAACTCAATCTTACTTGAGTCAGAACGGAATAGATCGGTTTCGGATAGGAGACTAGATATGGCTGAGTTTGGTGCTATGGTTTCGGATTGTGAACTTTCGGATGCCGGGTTCTCTGGGGCTAGTTCTTGCTATACTTGGGAGAGCCCTTCAGGTCTTTTGGAGCGTTTGGACAGGATTCTATATAACTCTGCTTGGCTAGATTTACTGCCTATTACGCAGGTTACCCACCTCTCACGGACCTGGTCGGATCATGCTCCTCTTTTGGTTTCATCGGCTGCTTCTTCGTCTAGGCCTCCTGCTTTATTCCGGTTTCAGCATATGTGGATCCGCCACGCTACGTTTCGTCAGATTGTGGAACAGGTTTGGGATTTTCCGTGTGCTCAGACGGGGATGCATCGATTACATACGAAGTTGAGACGATTGAAACAGAAGCTTCAGTGGTGGAATTGGAATGTTTTCGGGGACGTGTTCAAGAATAAAGAGAGGGCCGAGGCAGCTGTTCTAGAGGCCGAGCACATATATGACTTGGATCGATCCCCCGAGAATCGTGCAAATTTGAAAAAGGCCACTGCTGAACTTACTCTCATGCTCAATATTGAGGAGGACTTTTGGAAGCAGAAGGCAGCTTGTAGATGGGCGACTGATGGAGAGAGAAACTCTAAGTTTTTCCACTCGTTAGTCAAGAAAAAGCGATGTGTCAATCGAATCCACTCTATCTCTCATGGTGATTTGGTTCTCACATCAGCTCAGGAGATCAAGGATTCGGGCGTTGATTTCTTTAGCAAGCTTCTTACCGATGATATGCCTAGTTTGCTTCCGGTTGATGAGTCCCTATTTTCCGCTCCTCAAAGGGACTTTTCTTCAGTCTCTACTCGTCCGTCAGTTGAGGAGATCAAAGATGCGGTGTTTGGGATTTGTCGAGATAGTGCTTCGGGTCCTGATGGGTATTCTTCGCTATTTTATCAGCATTGTTGGGACTTGATTCAGTGTGATGTTTGTGAAGCGGTTTGGGATTTCTTCGAGGGTGGATCTATGCCTGCGAGCTTCACCGCTACCACCTTGGTTCTTATTCCAAAGGTGGACTTTCCGACGGCTTGGAAAGATTTCCGCCCGATTAGCTTGTGCAACGTGACCAATAAAATTATCACCAAGGTACTTACGAACAGACTGGCACCTCACTTGCCCCACATTATTTCTCCTTCTCAGAGTGGGTTTGTTCAGGGTCGCCTCATTAGTGATAATATTTTATTAGCACAAGAGATGGTCCACTCGATATCAGTTCGTTGTCGAAATCCGAATCTTATTTTGAAGCTGGATATGGCAAAGGCTTATGATAGGGTTCAGTGGCGGTTCTTATTTCGTGTACTCGAGCTGATGGGTTTCTCGGCGAACTTGGTTGATATTATTCGGCGATGTGTTTCGTCGTGCCAGTTCTCTTTACTAATCAACGGGGAGCTGACGGGGTATTTCACTTCGTCTCGTGGTCTAAGGCAGGGAGATCCGCTCTCGCCGACTCTTTTTGTACTTGCGGCTGAGTATTTTTCGAGAGGTCTCGATGCACTATACAGCCGTTGCCCAAGCATGTTTTATTCTACAAGGGGAGGCATTCCTATATCCCATTTGGCCTATGCGGATGATGTGATGATATTTACCTCGTGCCATAATTTTGGACTGAAGAAGCTGCGGGATTTTCTCGATCATTACTGTCGGACTTCGGGTCAGTTGATTAGTGTGCACAAGAGCACTTTCACAGTTGATAGGGCATGTTCTGATGGTCATCTTCGCACTATTTCTCGGATTCTCAGTTATCCGAGAAAGGATCTTCCTATCATTTATCTTGGAGCACCACTATACAAAGGGAGGGACCGGGGCAGTTTGTTTCACACTTTGCTTGATCGCATGCAAGCCAGGATTTCGGGATGGGCTCGGACCGCTTTGGCTTTCGGGGGCCGTCTTGCCTTGATCCGGAGTACGCTTTCGACTATGGCTTTGCATCTTGTTCAGGTTATTCAACCTCCGCAGTACATTATTCAGCAGATTGAGCAGTGCATGGCCCGATTTCTCTGGGGATCTTATGGTAATCAGCGCCGGCCTCATTGGGTTGCTTGGGAGACGATTTGTCGGCCAGTTGGTGAGGGTGGCTTGGGGTTGAGGCGTTTGACGGATGTGATTGACGCCTTCACTTACAAGCTCTGGTTCCGATTCCGTGCTCAGGATTCTCTTTGGGCCCGTTTTCTCCGAAACAAGTATTGTCGGAATCGGTTCCCAGGTTCATCCGTTGTGTCTTCACTCTATAGCACGGTGTGGAAGCGCATGTGCCGTGTCCGAGAGCGTGTTCAAGCTCAAATATTTTGGCGGATTGGTCCAGGTCATGTTTATTTCTGGCACGACCACTGGTTTGGCGATGGTCCCCTTTCGGGCATTATTGATGGTGGTCGGCTAACGTCAGTTCGTGTGGAGTATTATTTGGTTAACGGTCAGTGGGATCGAAACAAGCTAGCAGAGGATATTCCTTTTGAGTGGATCGATAGGATTTGCTCGGTCCCAATCTCTGGTGCTTCGGGTGATTTGCCCATTTGGAGAGCTTCTTCGGATGGCAAGTTTTCCTTGACCTCGGCTTGGGCCTTGATACGCCAGCAGCATACCCCTACCCCTCTTCTTCGTATATTTTGGGGATCTTGTCTTACTCCTACAATTTCTATCTTTCTTTGGCGTCTCCTTCTTCAGCGTCTTCCAGTGGATACCAAACTTCAGTCTCGAGGCACCTCTCTTGCCTCGAGGTGCTATTGTTGTCCAGATCCATCTATTCCTGTGTCGAGTCTTGTATCTCAGTCTGTCGAGTCTCCTTCTGTTGAGTCGATTGATCATATCTTCGTGGAGAGCCCGACGGCTAAGAGGGTATGGCATCATTTTTTCTATCTTTTTGGCTATACACCTGCACACACTACGCACATACCCCAGATTTTACTTTATTGGCAGCACTTCACTTCGCACACACTCACACACCACACACACATCACGACCATTGTGCCTTGCTTGATCTTGTGGTACTTATGGATTGCAAGAAATGACAGCAAGCACAAGGATATCACGGTTCGCGCTTCTTCCATCATTTACAGGGTCATCCAGCACATCAGGATTCTTCACCAAACCAACTTACTTTCGGCGGACAGCTGGACTGGCATTCCCCACGTGGCTGAGTCTCTTGGCCTATATTACCGAGTCAGAACACCAACTCTCACACCTCATCGAGTTGTTTGGCTTCCACCGGATCCGGGTTGGGTGAAGCTAAACACAGACGGAGCACGTAGAGCATCCACCCAGATTGCAGCTATTGGCGGGATTATCAGAGGTTCGGACGCTGAGGCCATAGTTGCATTTCACGAGAGGATCTCTGCCCCGAGCAGTATTGCGGCCGAGCTTGCTGCCCTTGCCTCGGGGCTGCGATTTGTTATTCAGAGGCAATTCACTAGAGTTTGGATCGAGCTTGACGCAGAAGTCGCTGTTCGACTTCTTTCACACACGGACCAAGGTCATTGGAGTCTTCAGAGTTCTCTCACGGTGATCCGGAACTCTCTTTCTACTTTGGAGTACAGGATTTCACATATCTACCGGGAGGGCAATAAAGTAGCTGATGCATTAGCTAACTTGGGGTGTCAGACCGAGTTGGCTCGTACCTTCACAACAGCGGAACTTCCCCGACCTATTCAGCAGATGATTCGGATGGACCAGCTTGGATATCCATCCTTTCGACGACAGTCTCGCACATAGGTGCCATGCATTCCACGTTTTTATATTATTGGCAATTTATGAATTTTCGTGAACTTTACATGTTAGGGAGGGTTGGGGTGATTATGGATTGTTTGGGTCTATCAAGACTAGACTGTTTGTCGAATGGTGCCACACATTTCGCAGCCGTTATACCTGTTTCGCCCATTTTTGGCGAAAGTGTAAGTGGCCTCGGCTGTTGTGGTGAGGCGAACGGTCTACCTTGGTCTTCCCCGACCTTCTATGATCATTCCCACCCCGTCCTTTTTATTATTTGGGCCACCTGTTTTGCCCGTTTTCTTAACGTTTTGTTAGTTACCTAATGTCTTTTGTTTGTCAATTGCTATTATTAGCCATATGTTGGGCAGTAGCAATTTGAGCGAAACTCATTATGTACTTCTTAAATTTTGTTTTATAAACAGGTAGGGGGTCAAGCCTAACCCCCCACCCTCATCGGGTGTCGTTCTCTTAAAAAAAAAAAAAAAAAATTAAGATAAAGGATAGGCGAAACCTGTTTTGGATGTAGGCTCTGGTTACCAACTGATACGAACCCCGTAGAACTTGTTACGAGACCCAATGCCCTACGCGGAAGCAAGATCGAAAACACCCAAAAACCAAGATTCAAGTTTGGCGGAAGCAAGGAACAATGACCCCATAGCTATAAAGAGCTAGAAACCATTATTATCAAGGTGAAATATAATATTGACCCCGTGGTTATAGAGAACCAGAAACCAATACTATGGCGCTAAGAAAGTTACAAGAATCCACTTGTAAAATCCCGAAGGTTGCTGTAGAACAGCAAAGGAGAATTGATTTCTCAAAATACTCAAATATTCATTAAAATTCGTCCTAGAAAATAAGCCAAATTGGCAACCTATTTATAAGGTCTAAAAAGACTCCTTTTTCACAAGGAAAAGGACTCCTACCTAAACTATAATAAGGAAACTTGTAAATAAGCAAATCCTAACCATAAAAGACTCTAAAATAATAAAAACATAATAAAACCTAAATTAAAAACGTGCATAATTAAATTAGATAACTTGATCTTCAAGTCGGCTTCTCGATCACCCCTTCTTAACTCGCGACATTGGGCTGTGCACGTGCATGCAATTAAAGCTCAATTTCGACATTGTTCCACTTCGAATATCTCTTCGCTCAAAACATGAAAGTTGTAGATCTTTCAGTTAGCTTTCCGAATCATTTTGAATCAGCTCAATTGGACTTCGGATGCAAGAGTTATAACTTGAATGGTAAACTCTGCCAGAATAGGCGAGAATCTCGGATGCATGGAATTCGACTTGTCCAACGAATTTTCCTCTTCCTTTTCTTCCAATTCCTCAACAACGACTCTTCAAAGGCCTGATTAAAGCCTTTACTCTTCAACTCCAACACGAACAGCTCCGTTAATCTCATTCGCTTTCTCTTCTTCCAATTCTTTGTCTTGGAGCTTGTGCGGATCGTATCATTCTCCCCCTCTTTAAATGGATTCATCCTCGAATCCGGACAAATATTCCAATTCTTAGTCTTCGATCTCGAGAGGATCGTATCATACTCCCCCTCTTTAAAAGGATTCGTCCTCGAATCCGGACAAATATAAAAATGAGCATATAGAAGCCATCTCTCACGATCATCTTCAAACAATTGTAGCTCATATGGTCTAGAATACTCCAACGTCGATAAAATCAAGTTTTCCACCGAATTATTGCTAACAACATTACTATAACTGCCTTCGTCTTCATGTATTGAATAACTGTCTTCATCAACTTCAATAACGGAAGTTTGTGCTTCAGTTAGCTCGACATTAAGTTGGTCACATGGCTGGATTGTATCATCATCCTTAACTTCGATGCATGGCTGGATCGTATCAAGTACTTTTGTGCATGATTTTTTACTTTTACTTATGTGCGTATCTTTTGTAGCGAGTGTTTTTGTACACGTTTCTTGATGCGCATTCGTGTCCTTGAACTGTAGCGGGTATTTTCACGATCGCTTTTGGAATCCAATTTTGACCGTGTTCGAGTCCGAATTTGGAAATTTGACATAAGACAAGAATTGTAGCTAGCTGAAATAGCTTTCTAATGCGGCCAGAACCAGTTGATTTGGACTCCAGATGAGAAAGTTATGCTCGACTTCGTCGACACTACCGAAGATGTTGAGGGATCCTCTCTTCTAATTTGATTTTATTTTCCTAATTGCAACTCTATTCTTACTCTTTGATCATTTTTGTTTCATGGACACCTCATTATCACTTTGTACCTATAGAATACTAAATCCACCAATTAAAACAGAAATAAACATTAATCCATAAAAAAATCCACGTAAATGTAAACGTTGACTTTTATTTCTACACTCCACTGTATCTTTTGTATCTAGTGTTCTTGCTGTTGTTTGGGTATGCGTATTGAAGTCCTAGTGTTGTATTTCGTGTTTTTAAGAACGTTGTTGCGAATGCACTTTTGCGCATGTTTTTTTACATGTACGTTTGTGCATGTCCATTTGAGCGAGTGTGTTTGTGTATGTTTGTTGATTTGTATTAATGTCCTAGGATTGTAGTTTGTGTTTTCATGAACCTTTTTGCGAATGCACTTTTGCGTGAGTACTTTTGTGCATGATTTTGTACTTTTACTTATGTGCGTATCTTTTGTAGCGAGTGTTTTTGTGCACGCTTCTTGATGCGCATTCGTGTCCTCGAACTGTAGCGGGTATTTTCATGATCGCTTTTGGAATCCAATTTTGACAGTGTTCGAGTCCGAATTCGAAAATTTGACATTAGACAGGAAATGTAGCCAGCTGAAATAGCTTTCTAATGCCGCCGGAACCAGTTGATTTGGAGTCCGGATGAGAAAGTTATGCTCGACTTCGTGGTCACTACCGAAGATGTTGAGGGATCCTCTCTTCTAATTTGATTTTATTTTCCTAATTGCAACTCTTTTCTTACTCTTTGATCATTTTTGCTTCATGGACACCTCATTATCAATTTGTACCTATAGAATACTAAATCCACCAATTAAAACAGAAATATAAATTAATCCATAAAAAAATCCACGTAAACGCAAACGTTGATTGTTATTTCTACACTCCGTTGTATCTTTTGTATCTAGTCTTCTTGCTGTTGTTTGGTTATGCGTATTAATGTCCTAGTGTTGTATTTCGTGGTTTTAAGAATGTTGTTGCGAATGCGCTTTTGCGCATGTTTTCTTACATGTACGTTTGTGCATGTCCATTTGAGCGAGTGTGTTTGTGCATGTTTGTTGATTTGTATTAATGTCCTAGAATTGTAGCTTGTGTTTTCATGAACCTTTTTGCGAATGCACTTTTGCGTGAGTACTTTTGTGCATGATTTTTTACTTTTACTTATGTGCGTATCTTTTGTAGCGAGTGTTTTTGTGCACGCTTCTTGATGCGCATTCGTGTCCTGGAACTGTAGTCGGTATTTTCATGATCGCTTTTGGAATCCGATTTTGACCGTGTTCGAGTCCGAATTTGGAAATTTGACATTAGTCGGGAAATGTAGCAATCTGAAATGGCTTTCTAATGCCGCCGGAACCAGTTGATTTGGAGTCCGGATGAGAAAGTTATGCTCGACTTCGTGGACACTACCGAAGATGTTGAGGGATCCTCTATTCTAATTTGATTTTATTTTCCTAATTGCAACTCTTTTCTTACTCTTTGATCATTTTTGCTTCATGGACACCTCATTATCAATTTTTACCTATAGAATACTAAATCCACCAATTAAAACAGAAATATAAATTAATCCATAAAAAAATCCACGTAAACGTAAACGTTGAGTGTTATTTCTACACTCCGCTGTATCTTTTGTATCTAGTCTTCTTGTTGTTGTTTGGTTATGCGTATTAATGTCCTAGTGTTGTATTTCGTGGTTTTAAGAATGTTGTTGCGAATGCGCTTTTGCGCATGTTTTCTTACATGTACGTTTGTGCATGTCCATTTGAGCGAGTGTGTTTGTGCATGTTTGTTGATTTGTATTAATGTCCTAGAATTGTAGCTTGTGTTTTCATGAACCTTTTTGCGAATGCACTTTTGCGTGAGTACTTTTGTGCATGATTTTTTCTTTTACTTATGTGCGTATCTTTTGTAGCGAGTGTTTTTGTGCACGCTTCTTGATGCGCATTCGTGTCCTCGAACTATAGCGGGTATTTTCATGATCGCTTTTGGAATCAAATTTTGACTGTGTTCGAGTCCGAATTTGGAAATTTGACATTAGACATGAAATGTAGCCAGCTGAAATAGCTTTCTAATGCCGCCGAAACTAGTTGATTTGGAGTCCTTATGAGACTGTTATGCTCGACTTTGTGGACACTATCGAAGATGTTGATGGATCCTCTCTTCTAATTCGATTTTATTTTCCTAATTGCAACTCTTTTCTTACGCTTTGATCATTTTTGCTTCATGGACACCTCATTATAGATTTGTACCTATAGAATACTAAATCCACCAATTAAAACAGAAATATAAATTAATCCATTAAAAAATCCACGTAAACGTAAATGTTGACTGTTATTTCTACACTCCACTGTATATCTTTTGTATCTAGTGTTCTTGTTGTTGTTTGGTTATGCGTATGAAAGTCCTAGTGTTGTATTTCGTGTTTTTAAGAACGTTGTTGCGAATGCACTTTTGCGCATGTGTTTTTTACATGTACGTTTGTGCATGTCCATTTGAGCGAGTGTGTTTGTGCATGTTTGTTGATTTGTATTAATGTCCTAGGATTGTAGTTTGTGTTTTCATGAACCTTTTTGCGAATGCACTTTTGCGTGAGTACTGCATGATTTTGTACTTTTACTTATGTGCGTATCTTTTGAAGCGAGTGTTTTTGTGCACGCTTCTTGATGCGCATTCGTGTCCTAGAACTGTAGCGGGTATTTTCGTGATCGCTTTTGGATTCCAATTTTGACCGTGTTCGAGTCCGAATTTGGAAATTTGACATTAGGCAGGAAATGTAGCCAGCTGAAATAGCTTTCTAATGCCGCTGGAACCAGTTGATTCGGAGTCCGGATGAGAAAGTTATGCTCGAGTTTGTGGACACTACCAAAGATGTTGAGGGATCCTCTCTTCTAATTTGATTTTATTTTCCTAATTGCAACTCTTTTCTTACTCTTTGATCATTTTTGCTTCATGGACACCTCATTATCAATTTGTACCTATAGAATACTAAATTCACCAATTAAAACAGAAATATAAATTAATCCATAAAAAAATCCACGTAAACGTAAACGTTGATTGTTATTTCTACACTCCGGTGTATCTTTTGTATCTAGTCTTCTTGCTGTTGTTTGGTTATGCGTATTAATGTCCTAGTGTTGTATTTCGTGTTTTTAAGAACGTTGTTGCTAATGCGCTTTTGCGCATGTTTTCTTACATGTACTTTTGTGCATGTCGATTTAAGCGAGTGTGTTTGTGCATGTTTGTTAATTTGTATTAATGTCCTAGGATGGTAGCTTGTGTTTTCATGAACCTTTTTGCGAATGCACTTTTGCGTGAGTACTTTTGTGCATGATTTTTTACTTTTACTTATGTGCGTATCTTTTGTAGCGAGTGTTTTTGTGCACGTTTCTTGATGCGCATTCGTGTCCTTGAACTGTCGCGGGTATTATCATGATCGCTTTTGGAATCCAATTTTGACCATGTTCGAGTCCGAATGTGGAAATTTAACATTAGACAAGAATTGTAGCCAGCTGAAATAGCTTTCTAATGCCGCCGGAACTAGTTGATTTGGAGTCCGGATGAGAAAGTTATGCTCGACTTCGTGGACACTACCGAAGATGTTGAGGGATCCTCTCTTCTAATTTGATTTTATTTTCCTAATTGCAACTCTTTTCTTACTCTTTGATCATTTTTGCTTCATGGACACATCATTATCAATTTGTACTTATAGAATACTAAATCCACCAATTAAAACAAAAATATAAATTAGTCCATAAAAAAATCCACATAAATGTAAACGTTGAGTGTTATTTCTACACTCCGCTGTATCTTTTGTATCTAGTGTTCTTGCTGTTGTTTGGTTATGCGTATGAAAGTCCTAGTGTTGTATTTTGTGTTTTTAAGAACGTTGTTGCGAATGCGCTTTTGCGCATGTTTTCTTACATGTACGTTTGTGCATGTCCATTTGAGAGAGTGTGTTTGTGCATGTTTGTTGATTTGTATTAATGTCCTAGGTTTGTAGCTTGTGTTTTCATGAACCTTTTTGCGAATGCACTTTTGCGTGAGTACTTTTGTGCATGATTTTTTACTTTTACTTATGTGCGTATCTTTTGTAGCGAGTGTTTTTGTGCACGCTTCTTGATGCGCATTCGTGTCCTCGAACTGTCGCGGGTATTTTCATGATCGTTTTTGGAATCCGATTTTGACCGTGTTCGAGTCCGAATTTGGAAATTTGACATTAGTCGGGAAATGTAGCAATCTGAAGTAGCTTTCTAATGCCGCCGGAACCAGTTGATTTGGAGTTCGGATGAGAAAGTTATGCTCAACTTCGTGGACACTACCGAAGATGTTGAGGGATCCTCTCTTCTAATTTGATTTTATTTTCCTAATTGCAACTCTTTTCTTACTCTTTGATCATTTTTGCTTCATGGACACCTCATTATCAATTTGTACCTATAGAATACTAAATCCACCAATTAAAACAGAAATATAAATTAATCCATAAAAAAATCCACGTAAACGTAAAAGTTGAGTGTTATTTCTACACTCCGCTGTATCTTTTGTATCTAGTCTTCTTGTTGTTGTTTGGTTATGCGTATTAATGTCCTAGTGTTGTATTTCGTGGTGTTAAGAATGTTGTTGCGAATGCGCTTATGCGCATGTTTTCTTACATGTACGTTTGTGCATGTCCATTTGAGCAAGTGTGTTTGTGCATGTTTGTTGATTTGTATTAATGTCCTAGGATTGTAGCTTGTGTTTTCATGAACCTTTTTGCGAATGCACTTTTGCGTGAGTACTTTTGTGCATGATTTTTTACTTTTACTTATGTGCGTATCTTTTGTAGCGAGTGTTTTTGTGCACGTTTCTTGATGCGCATTCGTGTCCTCGAACTGTCGCGGGTATTTTCATGATCGTTTTTGGAATCCGATTTTGACCGTGTTCGAGTCCGAATTTGGAAATTTGACATTAGTCGGGAAATGTAGCAATCTGAAGTAGCTTTCTAATGCCGCCGGAACCAGTTGATTTGGAGTGCGGATGAGAAAGTTATGCTCGACTTCGTGGACACTACCGAAGATGTTGAGGGATCCTCTCTTCTAATTTGATTTTATTTTCCTAATTGCAACTCTTTTATTACTCTTTCATCATTTTTGCTTCATGGACACCTCATTATCAATTTGTACCTATAGAATACTAAATCCACCAATTAAAATAGAAATATAAATTAACCCATAAAAAAATCCACGTAAACGTAAACGTTGAGTGTTATTTCTACACTCCACTGTATCTTTTGTATCTAGTGTTCTTGCTGTTGTTTGGTTATGCGTATTAAAGTCCTAGTGTTGTACTTCGTGTTTTTTCAGAACGTTGTTGCGAATGCACTTTTGCGCATGTTTTTTTACATGTACGTTTGTGCATGTCCATTTGAGTGAGTGTGTTTGTGCATGTTTGTTGATTTGTATTAATGTCCTACATTGTAGTTTTCGTTTTCATGAACCTTTTTGCGAGAGCACTTTTGCGTGAGTAATTTTGTGCATGATTTTTGTACTTTTACTTATGAGCGTATCTTTTCTAGCGATTGTTTTTGTGCACGTTTCTTGATTCGCATTCGTGTCCTCGAACTTTAGCGGGTATTTTCATGATCGCTTTTGGAATCCAATTTTGACCATGTTCGAGTCCGAATTTGGAAATTTGACATTAGACAGGAATTGTAGCCAGCTGAAATAGCTTTCTAATGCCGCCGGAACCAGTTGATTCGGAGTCCGGATGAGAAAGTTATGCTCGACTTCGTGGACACTACCGAAGATGTTGAGGGATCCTCTCTTCTAATTTGATTTTATTTTCCTAATTGCAACTCTTTTCTTACTCTTTGATCATTTTTGCTTCATGGACACCTCATTATCAATTTGTACCTATAGAATACTAAATCCTCCAATTAAAACATAAATATAAATTAATCCATAAAAAAATCCACGTAAACGTAAACGTTGAGTGTTATTTCTACACTCCACTGTATCTTTTGTATCTAGTGTTCTTGCTGTTGTTTGGGTATGCGTATTAAAGTCCTATTGTTGTATTTCGTGTTTTCAAGAACGTTGTTGCGAATGCACTTTTGCGCATGTTTTTTTACATGTACGTTTGTGCAAGTCCATTTGAGCGAGTGTGTTTGTGCATGTTTGTTGATTTGTATTAATGTCCTTGGATTGTAGTTTGTGTTTTCAGGAACCTTTTCGCGAATGCACTTTTGCGTGAGTACTTTTGTGCATGATTTTTGTACTTTTACTTATGTGCGTATCTTTTGTAGCGAGTGTTTTTGTGCACGTTTCTTGATGCGCATTCGTGTCCTCCAACTGTAGCGGGTATTTTCATGATCGCTTTTGGAATCCAATTTTGACCATGTTCGAGTCCGAATTTGAAAATTTGACATTATACATGAATTGTAGCCAGCTGAAATAGCTTTCGAATGCCGCCAGAACCAGTTGATTTGGAGTCCGGATGAGAAAGTTATGCTCGACTTCGTGGACACTACCGAAGATGTTGAGGGATCCTCTTTTCTAATTTGATTTTATTTTCCTAATTGCAACTCTTTTCTTACTCTTTGATCATTTTTGCTTCATGGACACCTCATTATCAATTATTGCCTATAGAATACTAAATCCACCAATTAAAATAGAAATAAACATTAATCCATAAAAAAATCCACGTAAACGTAAACGTTGAGTGTTATTTCTACACTCCACTGTATCTTTTGTATCTAGTGTTCTTGCTGTTGTTTGGGTATGCGTATTAAAGTCCTAGTGTTGTATTTCGTGTTTTTAAGAACGTTGTTGCGAATGCACTTTTGCGCATGTCTTTTTACATGTACGTTTGTGCATGTCCATTTGAGCGAGTGTGTTTGTGTATGTTTGTTGATTTGTATTAATGTCCTAGGATTGTAGTTTGTTTTTTCCTGAACCGTTTTGCGAATGCACTTTTGCATGAGTACTTTTGTGCATGATTTTGTACTTTTACTTATGTGCGTATCTTTTGTAGCGAGTGTTTTTGTGCACGTTTCTTGAAGCGCATTCGTTTCCTCGAACTGTAGCGGGTATTTTCATGATCGCTTTTGGAATCCAATTTTGGCCGTGTTCGAGTCCGAATTTGGAAATGTGACATCAGACAGGAATTGTAGCCAGCGTCCGGATGAGAAAGTTATGCTCGACTTTTTGTGGACACTACCGAAGATGTTGAGGGATCCCCTCTTCTAATTTGATTTTATTTTCCTAATTGCAACTCTTTTCTTACTCTTTGATTATTTTTGCTTCATCGACACCTCATTATCGATTTGTATCTATAAAATACTAAATCCACAAATTAAAACAGAAATATAAATTAATCCATAAAAAAATCCACGTAAACGTAAACGTTGAGTGTTATTTCTACACTACACTCTATCTTTTGTATCTAGTGTTCTTGCTCTTGTTTGGTTAGGCGTATTAAAGTCCTAGTGTTGTATTTCGTGTTTTTAAGAACATTGTTCTGAATGCACTTTTGCGCATGTTTTTTTACATGTACGTTTGTGCATGTCCATTTGAGCGAGTGTGTTTGTGCATGTTTGTTGATTTGTATTAATATCCTAGGATTGTAGTTTGTGTTTTCATGAACCTTTTTGCGAATGCACTTTTGCGTGAGTACTTTTGTGCATGATTTTGTACTTTTACTTATGCGCGTATCTTTTGTAGCGAGTGTTTTTGTGCACGTTTCTTGATGCGCATTCGTGTCCTCGAACTGTAGCGGGTATTTTCATGATCGCTTTTGGAATCCAATTTTGGCCGTGTTCGAGTCCGAATTTGGAAATTTGGCATTAGAAAGGAATTGTAGCCAGCTGAAATAGCTTTCTAATGCGGCCAGAACCAGTTGATTTGGAGTCCAGATGAGAAAGTTATGCTCGACTTCGTGGACACTACCGAAGATGTTGAGGGATCCTCTCTTCTAATTTGATTTTATTTTCCTAATTGCAACTCTATTCTTACTCTTTGATCATTTTTGTTTCATGGACACCTCATTATCAATTTGTACCTATAGAATACTAAGTCCACCAATTAAAACAGAAATAAACATTAATCCATAAAAAAATCCACGTAAACGTAAACGTTGACTTTTATTTCTACACTCCACTGTATCTTTTGTATCTAGTGTTCTTGCTGTTGTTTGGGTATGCGTATTGATGTCCTAGTGTTGTATTTCGTGTTTTTAAGAACGTTGTTGCGAATGCACTTTTGCGCATGTTTTTTTACATATACGTTTATGCATGTCCATTTGAGCGAGTGTGTTTGTGTATGTTTGTTGATTTGTATTAATGTCCTAGGATTGTAGTTTGTGTTTTCATGAACCTTTTTGCGAATGCACTTTTGCGTGAGTACTTTTGTGCATGATTTTGTACTTTTACTTATGTGCGTATCTTTTGTAGCGAGTGTTTTTGTTCATGTTTCTTGATGCGCATTCGTTTCCTCAAACTGTAGCGGGTATTTTTTCAAGATCGCTTTTGGAATCCAATTTTTACCAGGTTCGAGTCCGAATTTTGAAATTTGACATCAGACAGGAATTGTAGCCAGCTGAAATAGCTTTCTAATGCGGCCAGAACCAGAGTATTTGGAGTCCAGATGAGAAAGTTATGCTCGACTTCGTGGACACTACCGAAGATGTTGAGGGATCCTCTCTTCTAATTTGATTTTATTTTCCTAATTGCAAATATATTCTTACTCTTTGATCTTTTGTTTCATGGACACCTCATTATCAATTTGTACCTATAGAATACTAAGTCCACCAATTAAAACAGAAATAAACATTAATCCATAAAAAAATCCACGTAAACGTAAACGTTGACTTTTATTTCTACACTCTACTGTATATTTTGTATCTAGTGTACTTGCTGTTGTTTGGGTATGCGTATTGATGTCCTAGTGTTGTATTTCGTGTTTTTAAGAACGTTGTTGCGAATGCACTTTTGCGCATGTTTTTTTACATGTACGTTTATGCATGTCCATTTGAGCGAGTGTGTTTGTGTATGTTTGTTGATTTGTATTAATGTCCTAGGATTGTAGTTTGTATTTTCATGAACCTTTTTGCGAATGCTCTTTTGCGTGAGTACTTTTGTGCATGATTTTGTACTTTTACTTATGTGCGCATCTTTTGTAGCGAGTGTTTTTGTTCACGTTTCTTGATGCGCATTCGTGTCCTCAAACTGTAGCGGGTATTTTTTCACGATCGCTTTTGAAATCCAATTTTTACCGTGTTCGAGTCCGAATTTTGAAATTTCACATCAGACAGGAATTGTAGCCAGCTGAAATAGCTTTCTAATGCCGCCGGAACCAGTTGATTTGGAGTCCGGATGAGAAAGTTATGCTCGACTTCGTGGACACTACCGAAGATGTTGAGGGATCCCATCTTCTAATTTGATTTTATTTTCCTAATTGCAACTCTTTTCTTACTCTTTGATTATTTTTGCTTCATGGACACCTCATTATCGATTTGTACCTATAGAATACTAAATCCACCAATTAAAACAGAAATACAAATTAATCCATAAAAAAATCCACGTAAACGTAAACGTTGAGTGTTCTCCACTGTATCTTTTGAATCTAGTGTTCTTGCTCTTGTTTGGTTATGCGTATTGAAGTCCTAGTGTTGTATTTCGTGTTTTTAAGAACGTTGTTGCGAATGCACTTTTGCGCATGTTTTTTTACATGTACGTTTGTGCATGTCCATTTGAGCGAGTGTGTTTGTGCATGTTTGTTGATTTGTATTAATATCCTAGGATTGTAGTTTGTGTTTTCATGAACCTTTTTGCGAATGCACTTTTGCGTGAGTACTTTTGTGCATGATTTTGTATTTTTACTTATGTGCGTATCTTTTGTAGCGAGTGTTTTTGTGCACGTTTCTTGATGCGCATTCGTGTCCTCGAACTGTAGCGGGTATTTTCATGATCGCTTTTGGAATCCAATTTTGGCCGTGTTCGAGTCCGAATTTGGAAATTTGACATTAGAAAGGAATTGAAGCCAGCTGAAATAGCTTTCTAATGCGGCCAGAACCTGTTGATTTGGAGACCAGATGAGAAAGTTATGCTCGACTTCGTGGACACTACCGAAGATGTTGAGGGATCCTCTCTTCTAATTTGATTTTATTTTCCTAATTGCAACTCTATTCTTACTCTTTGATCATTTTTGTTTCATGGACACCTCATTATCAATTTGTACCTATAGAATACTAAGTCCACCAATTAAAACAGAAATAAACATTAATCCATAAAAAAATCCACGTAAACGTAAACGTTGACTTTTATTTCTACACTCCACTGTATCTTTTGTATCTAGTGTTCTTGCTGTTGTTTGGGTATGCGTGTTGATGTCCTAGTGTTGTATTTCGTGTTTTTAAGAACGTTGTTGCGAATGCACTTTTGCGCATGTTTTTTTACATGTACGTTTATGCATGTCCATTTGAGCGAGTGTGTTTGTGTATGTTTGTTGATTTGTATTAATGTCCTAGGATTGTAGTTTGTGTTTTCATGAACCTTTTTGCGAATGCACTTTTGCGTGAGTACTTTTGTGCATGATTTTGTACTTTTACTTATGTGCGTATCTTTTGTAGCGAGTTTTTTTGTTCACGTTTCTTGATGCGCATTCGTGTCCTCAAACTGTAGCGGGTATTTTTTTCACGATCGCTTTTGGAATCCAATTTTTACCGTGTTCGAGTCCGAATTTTGAAATTTGACATCAGACAGGAATTGTAGCCAGCTGAAATAGCTTTCTAATGCCGCCGGAACCAGTTGATTTGGAGTCCGGATGAGAAAGTTATGCTCGACTTCGTGGACACTACCGAAGATGTTGAGGGATCCCATCTTCTAATTTGATTTTATTTTCCTAATTGCAACTCTTTTCTTACTTTTTGATTATTTTTGCTTCATGGACACCTCATTATCGATTTGTACCTATAGAATACTAAATCCACCAATTAAAACAGTAATACAAATTAATCCATAAAAAAATCCACGTAAACGTAAACGTTGAGTGTTCTCCACTGTATCTTTTGAATCTAGTGTTCTTGCTCTTGTTTGGTTATGCGTATTGAAGTCCTAGTGTTGTATTTCGTGTTTTTAAGAACGTTGTTGCGAATGCACTTTTGCGCATGTTTTTTTACATGTACGTTTGTGCATGTCCATTTGAGCGAGTGTGTTTGTGCATGTTTGTTGATTTGTATTAATATCCTAGGATTGTAGTTTGTGTTTTCATGAACCTTTTTGCGAATGCACTTTTGCGTGAGTACTTTTGTGCATGATTTTTTACTTTTACTTATGTGCGTATCTTTTGTAGCGAGTGTTTTTGTGCACGTTTCTTGATGCGCATTCGTGTCCTCGAACTGTAGCGGGTATTTTCATGATCGCTTTTGGAATCCAATTTTGACCGTGTTCGAGTCCGAATTTGGAAATTTGACATTAGAAAGGAATTGTAGCCAGCTGAAATAGCTTTCTAATGCGGCCAGAACCAGTTGATTTGTAGTCCAGATGAGAAAGTTATGCTCGACTTCGTGGACACTACCGAAGATGTTGAGGGATCCTCTCTTCTAATTTGATTTTATTTTCCTAATTGCAACTCTATTCTTACTCTTTGATCATTTTTGTTTCATGGACACCTCCTTATCAATTTGTACCTATAGAATACTAAGTCCACCAATTAAAACAGAAATAAACATTAATCCATAAAAAAATCCACGTAAACGTAAACGTTGACTTTTATTTCTACACTCCACTGTATCTTTTGTATGTAGTGTTCTTGCTGTTGTTTGGGTATGCGTATTGAAGTCCTAGTGTTGTATTTCGTGTTTTTAAGAACGTTGTTGCGAATGCACTTTTGCGCATGTTTTTTTACATGTACGTTTATGCATGTCCATTTGAGCGAGTGTGTTTGTGTATGTTTGTTGATTTGTATTAATGTCCTAGGATTGTAGTTTGTTTTTTCATGAACCTTTTTGCGAATGCACTTTTGCGTGAGTACTTTTGTGCATGATTTTGTACTTGTACTTATGTGCGTATCTTTTGTAGCGAGTGTTTTTGTGCACGTTTCTTGATGCGCATTCGTGTCCTCAAACTGTAGCGGGTATTTTTTTCACGATCGCTTTTGCAATCCAATTTTCACCGTGTTCGAGTCCGAATTTGGAAATTTGACATCAGACAGGAATTGTAACCAACTGAAAAAGCTTTCAAATGCCGCCAGAACCAGTTGATTTGGAGTCCGGATGAGAAAGTTATGCTCGACTTCGTTGACACTACCGAAGATGTTGAGGGATCCCATCTTCTAATTTTATTTTATTTTCCTAATTGCAACTCTTTTCTTACTCTTTGATTATTTTTGCTTCATGGACACCTCATTATCGATTTGTACCTATAGAATACTAAATCCACCAATTAAAACAGAAATACAAATTAATCCATAAAAAAATCCACGTAAACGTAAACGTTGAGTGTTCTCCACTGTATCTTTTGTATCTAGTGTTCTTGCTCTTGTTTGGTTATGCGTATTCAAGTCCTAGTGTTGTATTTCGTGTTTTTAAGAACGTTGTTGCGAATGCACTTTTGCGCATGTTTTTTTACATGTACGTTTGTGCATGTCCATTTGAGCGAGTGTGTTTGTGCATGTTTGTTGATTTGTATTAATGTCCTAGGATTGTAGTTTGTGTCTTCATGAACCTTTTTGCGAATGCACTTTTGCGTGAGTACTTTTGTGCATGATTTTGTACTTTTACTTATGTGCGTATCTTTTGTAGCGAGTGTTTTTGTGCACGTTTCTTGATGCGCATTCGTGTCCTCGAACTGTAGCGGGTATTTTCACGATCGCTTTTGGAATCCAATTTTGGCCGTGTTCGAGTCCGAATTTGGAAATTTGACATTAGAAAGGAATTGTAGCCAGCTGAAACAGCTTTCTAATGCGGCCAGAACCAGTTGATTTGGAGTCCAGATGAGAAAGTTATGCTCGACTTCGTGGACACTACCGAAGATGTTGAGGGATCCTCTCTTCTAATTTGATTTTATTTTCCTAATTGCAACTCTATTCTTACTCTTTGATCATTTTTGTTTCATGGACACCTCCTTATCAATTTGTACCTATAGAATACTAAGTCCACCAATTAAAACAGAAATAAACATTAATCCATAAAAAAATCCACGTAAACGTAAACGTTGACTTTTATTTCTACACTCCACTGTATCTTTTGTATGTAGTGTTCTTGCTGTTGTTTGGGTATGCGTATTGAAGTCCTAGTGTTGTATTTCGTGTTTTTAAGAACGTTGTTGCGAATGCACTTTTGCGCATGTTTTTTTACATGTACGTTTATGCATGTCCATTTGAGCGAGTGTGTTTGTGTATGTTTGTTGATTTGTATTAATGTCCTAGGATTGTAGTTTGTGTTTTCATGAACCTTTTTGCGAATGCACTTTTGCGTGAGTACTTTTGTGCATGATTTTGTACTTGTACTTATTTGCGTATATTTTGTAGCGAGTGTTTTTGTGCACGTTTCTTGATGCGCATTCGTGTCCTCAAACTGTAGCGGGTATTTTTTTCACGATCGCTTTTGCAATCCAATTTTCACCGTGTTCGAGTCCGAATTTGGAAATTTGACATCAGACAGGAATTGTAACCAGCTGAAAAAGCTTTCTAATGCCGCCAGAACTAGTTGATTTGGAGTCCGGATGAGAAAGTTATGCTCGACTTCGTGGACACTACCGAAGATGTTGAGGGATCCCATCTTCTAATTTTATTTTATTTTCCTAATTGCAACTCTTTTCTTACTCTTTGATTATTTTTGCTTCATGGACACCTCATTATCGATTTGTACCTATAGAATACTAAATCCACCAATTAAAACAGAAATACAAATTAATCCATAAAAAAATCCACGTAAACGTAAACGTTGAGTGTTCTCCACTGTATCTTTTGTATCTAGTGTTCTTGCTCTTGTTTGGTTATGCGTATTAAAGTCCTAGTGTTGTATTTCGTGTTTTTAAGAACGTTGTTGCGAATGCACTTTTGCGCATGTTTTTTTACATGTACGTTTGTGCATGTCCATTTGAGCGAGTGTGTTTGTGCATGTTTGTTGATTTGTATTAATGTCCTAGGATTGTAGTTTGTGTTTTCATGAACCTTTTTGCGAATGCACTTTTGCGTGAGTACTTTTGTGCATGATTTTGTACTTTTACTTATGCGCGTATCTTTTGTAGCGAGTGTTTTTGTGCACGTTTCTTGATGCGCATTCGTGTCCTCGAACTGTAGCGGGTATTTTCACGATCGCTTTTGGAATCCAATTTTGGCCGTGTTCGAGTCCGAATTTGGAAATTTGACATTAGAAAGGAATTGTAGCCAGCTGAAATAGCTTTCTAATGCGGCCAGAACCAGTTGATTTGGAGTCCAGATGAGAAAGTTATGCTCGACTTCGTGGACACTACCGAAGATGTTGAGGGATCCTCTCTTCTAATTTGATTTTATTTTCCTAATTGCAACTCTATTCTTACTCTTTGATCATTTTTGTTTCATGGACACCTCATTATCAATTTGTACCTATAGAATACTAAGTCCACCAATTAAAACAGAAATAAACATTAATCCATAAAAAAATCCACGTAAACGTAAACGTTGACTTTTATTTCTACACTCCACTGTATCTTTTGTATGTAGTGTTCTTGCTGTTGTTTGGGTATGCGTATTGAAGTCCTAGTGTTGTATTTCGTGTTTTTAAGAACGTTGTTGCGAATGCACTTTTGCGCATGTTTTTTTACATGTAGGTTTCTGCATGTCCATTTGAGCGAGTGTGTTTGTGTATGTTTGTTGATTTGTATTAATGTCCTAGGATTGTAGTTTGTGTTTTCATGAACCTTTTTGCGAATGCACTTTTGCGTGAGTACTTTTGTGCATGATTTTGTACTTGTACTTATGTGCGTATCTTTTGTAGCGAGTGTTTTTGTGCACGTTTCTTGATGCGCATTCGTGTCCTCAAACTGTAGCGGGTATTTTTTTCACGATCGCTTTTGCAATCCAATTTTCACCGTGTTCGAGTCCGAATTTGGAAATTTGACATCAGACAGGAATCGTAACCAGCTGAAAAAGCTTTCTAATGCCGCCAGAACTAGTTGATTTGGAGTCCGGATGAGAAAGTTATGCTCGACTTCGTGGACACTACCGAAGATGTTGAGGGATCCCATCTTCTAATTTTATTTTATTTTCCTAATTGCAACTCTTTTCTTACTCTTTGATTATTTTTGCTTCATGGACACCTCATTATCGATTTGTACCTATAGAATACTAAATCCACCAATTAAAACAGAAATACAAATTAATCCATAAAAAAATCCACGTAAACGTAAACGTTGAGTGTTCTCCACTGTATCTTTTGTATCTAGTGTTCTTGCTCTTGTTTGGTTATGCGTATTAAAGTCCTAGTGTTGTATTTCGTGTTTTTAAGAACGTTGTTGCGAATGCACTTTTGCGCATGTTTTTTTACATGTACGTTTGTGCATGTCCATTTGAGCGAGTGTGTTTGTGCATGTTTGTTGATTTGTATTAATGTCCTCGGATTGTAGTTTGTGTTTTCAGGAACCTTTTTGCGAATGCACATTTGCGTGAGTACTTTTGTGCATGATTTTGTACTTTTACTTATGCGCGTATCTTTTGTAGCGAGTGTTTTTGTGCACGTTTCTTGATGCGCATTCGTGTCCTCGAACTGTAGCGGGTATTTTCACGATCGCTTTTGGAATCCAATTTTGGCCGTGTTCGAGTCCGAATTTGGAAATTTGACATTAGAAAGGAATTGTAGCCAGCTGAAATAGCTTTCTAATGCGGCCAGAACCAGTTGATTTGGAGTCCAGATGAGAAAGTTATGCTCGACTTCGTGGACACTACCGAAGATGTTGAGGGATCCTCTCTTCTAATTTGATTTTATTTTCCTAATTGCAACTCTATTCTTACTCTTTGATCATTTTTGTTTCATGGACACCTCCTTATCAATTTGTACCTATAGAATACTAAGTCCACCAATTAAAACAGAAATAAACATTAATCCATAAAAAAATCCACGTAAACGTAAACGTTGACTTTTATTTCTACACTCCACTGTATCTTTTGTATGTAGTGTTCTTGCTGTTGTTTGGGTATGCGTATTGAAGTCCTAGTGTTGTATTTCGTGTTTTTAAGAACGTTGTTGCGAATGCACTTTTGCGCATGTTTTTTTACATGTACGTTTCTGCATGTCCATTTGAGCGAGTGTGTTTGTGTATGTTTGTTGATTTGTATTAATGTACTAGGATTGTAGTTTGTGTTTTCATGAACCTTTTTGCGAATGCACTTTCGCGTGAGTACTTTTGTGCATGATTTTGTACTTGTACTTATGTGCGTATCTTTTGTAGCGAGTGTTTTTGTGCACGTTTCTTGATGCGCATTCGTGTCCTCAAACTGTAGCGGGTATTTTTTTCACGATCGCTTTTGCAATCCAATTTTCACCGTGTTCGAGTCCGAATTTGGAAATTTGACATCAGACAGGAATTGTAACCAGCTGAAAAAGCTTTCTAATGCCGCCAGAACTAGTTGATTTGGAGTCCGGATGAGAAAGTTATGCTCGACTTCGTGGACACTACCGAAGATGTTGAGGGATCCCATCTTCTAATTTTATTTTATTTTCCTAATTGCAACTCTTTTCTTACTCTTTGATTATTTTTGCTTCATGGACACCTCATTATCGATTTGTACCTATAGAATACTAAATCCACCAATTAAAACAGAAATACAAATTAATCCATAAAAAAATCCACGTAAACGTAAACGTTGAGTGTTCTCCACTGTATCTTTTGTATCTAGTGTTCTTGCTCTTGTTTGGTTATGCGTATTAAAGTCCTAGTGTTGTATTTCGTGTTTTTAAGAACGTTGTTGCGAATGCACTTTTGCGCATGTTTTTTTACATGTACGTTTGTGCATGTCCATTTGAGCGAGTGTGTTTGTGCATGTTTGTTGATTTGTATTAATGTCCTAGGATTGTAGTTTGTGTTTTCATGAACCTTTTTGCGAATGCACTTTTGCGTGAGTACTTTTGTGCATGATTTTGTACTTTTACTTATGCGCGTATCTTTTGTAGCGAGTGTTTTTGTGCACGTTTCTTGATGCGCATTCGTGTCCTCGAACTGTAGCGGGTATTTTCACGATCGCTTTTGGAATCCAATTTTGGCCGTGTTCGAGTCCGAATTTGGAAATTTGACATTAGAAAGGAATTGTAGCCAGCTGAAATAGCTTTCTAATGCGGCCAGAACCAGTTGATTTGGAGTCCAGATGAGAAAGTTATGCTCGACTTCGTGGACACTACCGAAGATGTTGAGGGATCCTCTCTTCTAATTTGATTTTATTTTCCTAATTGCAACTCTATTCTTACTCTTTGATCATTTTTGTTTCATGGACACCTCCTTATCAATTTGTACCTATAGAATACTAAGTCCACCAATTAAAACAGAAATAAACATTAATCCATAAAAAAATCCACGTAAACGTAAACGTTGACTTTTATTTCTACACTCCACTGTATCTTTTGTATGTAGTGTTCTTGCTGTTGTTTGGGTATGCGTATTGAAGTCCTAGTGTTGTATTTCGTGTTTTTAAGAACGTTGTTGCGAATGCACTTTTGCGCATGTTTTTTTACATGTACGTTTCTGCATGTCCATTTGAGCGAGTGTGTTTGTGTATGTTTGTTGATTTGTATTAATGTCCTAGGATTGTAGTTTGTGTTTTCATGAACCTTTTTGCGAATGCACTTTTGCGTGAGTACTTTTGTGCATGATTTTGTACTTGTACTTATGTGCGTATCTTTTGTAGCGAGTGTTTTTGTGCACGTTTCTTGATGCGCATTCGTGTCCTCAAACTGTAGCGGGTATTTTTTTCACGATCGCTTTTGCAATCCAATTTTCACCGTGTTCGAGTCCGAATTTGGAAATTTGACATCAGACAGGAATTGTAACAAGCTGAAAAAGCTTTCTAATGCCGCCAGAACTAGTTGATTTGGAGTCCGGATGAGAAAGTTATGCTCGACTTCGTGGACACTACCGAAGATGTTGAGGGATCCCATCTTCTAATTTTATTTTATTTTCCTAATTGCAACTCTTTTCTTACTCTTTGATTATTTTTGCTTCATGGACACCTCATTATCGATTTGTACCTATAGAATACTAAATCCACCAATTAAAACAGAAATACAAATTAATCCATAAAAAAATCCACGTAAACGTAAACGTTGAGTGTTCTCCACTGTATCTTTTGTATCTAGTGTTCTTGCTCTTGTTTGGTTATGCGTATTAAAGTCCTAGTGTTGTATTTCGTGTTTTTAAGAACGTTGTTGCGAATGCACTTTTGCGCATGTTTTTTTACATGTACGTTTGTGCATGTCCATTTGAGCGAGTGTGTTTGTGCATGTTTGTTGATTTGTATTAATGTCCTCGGATTGTAGTTTGTGTTTTCAGGAACCTTTTTGCGAATGCACATTTGCGTGAGTACTTTTGTGCATGATTTTGTACTTTTACTTATGCGCGTATCTTTTGTAGCGAGTGTTTTTGTGCACGTTTCTTGATGCGCATTCGTGTCCTCGAACTGTAGCGGGTATTTTCACGATCGCTTTTGGAATCCAATTTTGGCCGTGTTCGAGTCCGAATTTGGAAATTTGACATTAGAAAGGAATTGTAGCCAGCTGAAATAGCTTTCTAATGCGGCCAGAACCAGTTGATTTGGAGTCCAGATGAGAAAGTTATGCTCGACTTCGTGGACACTACCGAAGATGTTGAGGGATCCTCTCTTCTAATTTGATTTTATTTTCCTAATTGCAACTCTATTCTTACTCTTTGATCATTTTTGTTTCATGGACACCTCCTTATCAATTTGTACCTATAGAATACTAAGTCCACCAATTAAAACAGAAATAAACATTAATCCATAAAAAAATCCACGTAAACGTAAACGTTGACTTTTATTTCTACACTCCACTGTATCTTTTGTATGTAGTGTTCTTGCTGTTGTTTGGGTATGCGTATTGAAGTCCTAGTGTTGTATTTCGTGTTTTTAAGAACGTTGTTGCGAATGCACTTTTGCGCATGTTTTTTTACATGTACGTTTCTGCATGTCCATTTGAGCGAGTGTGTTTGTGTATGTTTGTTGATTTGTATTAATGTACTAGGATTGTAGTTTGTGTTTTCATGAACCTTTTTGCGAATGCACTTTCGCGTGAGTACTTTTGTGCATGATTTTGTACTTGTACTTATGTGCGTATCTTTTGTAGCGAGTGTTTTTGTGCACGTTTCTTGATGCGCATTCGTGTCCTCAAACTGTAGCGGGTATTTTTTTCACGATCGCTTTTGCAATCCAATTTTCACCGTGTTCGAGTCCGAATTTGGAAATTTGACATCAGACAGGAATTGTAACCAGCTGAAAAAGCTTTCTAATGCCGCCAGAACTAGTTGATTTGGAGTCCGGATGAGAAAGTTATGCTCGACTTCGTGGACACTACCGAAGATGTTGAGGGATCCCATCTTCTAATTTTATTTTATTTTCCTAATTGCAACTCTTTTCTTACTCTTTGATTATTTTTGCTTCATGGACACCTCATTATCGATTTGTACCTATAGAATACTAAATCCACCAATTAAAACAGAAATACAAATTAATCCATAAAAAAATCCACGTAAACGTAAACGTTGAGTGTTCTCCACTGTATCTTTTGTATCTAGTGTTCTTGCTCTTGTTTGGTTATGCGTATTAAAGTCCTAGTGTTGTATTTCGTGTTTTTAAGAACGTTGTTGCGAATGCACTTTTGCGCATGTTTTTTTACATGTACGTTTGTGCATGTCCATTTGAGCGAGTGTGTTTGTGCATGTTTGTTGATTTGTATTAATGTCCTAGGATTGTAGTTTGTGTTTTCATGAACCTTTTTGCGAATGCACTTTTGCGTGAGTACTTTTGTGCATGATTTTGTACTTTTACTTATGCGCGTATCTTTTGTAGCGAGTGTTTTTGTGCACGTTTCTTGATGCGCATTCGTGTCCTCGAACTGTAGCGGGTATTTTCACGATCGCTTTTGGAATCCAATTTTGGCCGTGTTCGAGTCCGAATTTGGAAATTTGACATTAGAAAGGAATTGTAGCCAGCTGAAATAGCTTTCTAATGCGGCCAGAACCAGTTGATTTGGAGTCCAGATGAGAAAGTTATGCTCGACTTCGTGGACACTACCGAAGATGTTGAGGGATCCTCTCTTCTAATTTGATTTTATTTTCCTAATTGCAACTCTATTCTTACTCTTTGATCATTTTTGTTTCATGGACACCTCCTTATCAATTTGTACCTATAGAATACTAAGTCCACCAATTAAAACAGAAATAAACATTAATCCATAAAAAAATCCACGTAAACGTAAACGTTGACTTTTATTTCTACACTCCACTGTATCTTTTGTATGTAGTGTTCTTGCTGTTGTTTGGGTATGCGTATTGAAGTCCTAGTGTTGTATTTCGTGTTTTTAAGAACGTTGTTGCGAATGCACTTTTGCGCATGTTTTTTTACATGTACGTTTCTGCATGTCCATTTGAGCGAGTGTGTTTGTGTATGTTTGTTGATTTGTATTAATGTCCTAGGATTGTAGTTTGTGTTTTCATGAACCTTTTTGCGAATGCACTTTTGCGTGAGTACTTTTGTGCATGATTTTGTACTTGTACTTATGTGCGTATCTTTTGTAGCGAGTGTTTTTGTGCACGTTTCTTGATGCGCATTCGTGTCCTCAAACTGTAGCGGGTATTTTTTTCACGATCGCTTTTGCAATCCAATTTTCACCATGTTCGAGTCCGAATTTGGAAATTTGACATCAGACAGGAATTGTAACAAGCTGAAAAAGCTTTCTAATGCCGCCAGAACTAGTTGATTTGGAGTCCGGATGAGAAAGTTATGCTCGACTTCGTGGACACTACCGAAGATGTTGAGGGATCCCATCTTCTAATTTTATTTTATTTTCCTAATTGCAACTCTTTTCTTACTCTTTGATTATTTTTGCTTCATGGACACCTCATTATCGATTTGTACCTATAGAATACTAAATCCACCAATTAAAACAGAAATACAAATTAATCCATAAAAAAATCCACGTAAACGTAAACGTTGAGTGTTCTCCACTGTATCTTTTGTATCTAGTGTTCTTGCTCTTGTTTGGTTATGCGTATTAAAGTCCTAGTGTTGTATTTCGTGTTTTTAAGAACGTTGTTGCGAATGCACTTTTGCGCATGTTTTTTTACATGTACGTTTGTGCATGTCCATTTGAGCGAGTGTGTTTGTGCATGTTTGTTGATTTGTATTAATGTCCTAGGATTGTAGTTTGTGTTTTCATGAACCTTTTTGCGAATGCACTTTTGCGTGAGTACTTTTGTGCATGATTTTGTACTTTTACTTATGCGCGTATCTTTTGTAGCGAGTGTTTTTGTGCACGTTTCTTGATGCGCATTCGTGTCCTCGAACTGTAGCGGGTATTTTCACGATCGCTTTTGGAATCCAATTTTGGCCGTGTTCGAGTCCGAATTTGGAAATTTGACATTAGAAAGGAATTGTAGCCAGCTGAAATAGCTTTCTAATGCGGCCAGAACCAGTTGATTTGGAGTCCAGATGAGAAAGTTATGCTCGACTTCGTGGACACTACCGAAGATGTTGAGGGATCCTCTCTTCTAATTTGATTTTATTTTCCTAATTGCAACTCTATTCTTACTCTTTGATCATTTTTGTTTCATGGACACCTCCTTATCAATTTGTACCTATAGAATACTAAGTCCACCAATTAAAACAGAAATAAACATTAATCCATAAAAAAATCCACGTAAACGTAAACGTTGACTTTTATTTCTACACTCCACTGTATCTTTTGTATGTAGTGTTCTTGCTGTTGTTTGGGTATACGTATTGAAGTCCTAGTGTTGTATTTCGTGTTTTTAAGAACGTTGTTGCTAATGCACTTTTGCGCATGTTTTTTTACATGTACGTTTCTGCATGTCCATTTGAGCGAGTGTGTTTGTGTATGTTTGTTGATTTGTATTAATGTCCTAGGATTGTAGTTTGTGTTTTCATGAACCTTTTTGCGAATGCACTTTTGCGTGAGTACTTTTGTGCATGATTTTGTACTTGTACTTATGTGCGTATCTTTTGTAGCGGGTGTTTTTGTGCACGTTTCTTGATGCGCATTCGTGTCCTCAAACTGTAGCGGGTATTTTCACGATCGCTTTTGGAATCCAATTTTCACCGTGTTCGAGTCCGAATTTGGAAATTTGACATTAGACAAGAATTGTAGCCAGCTAAAATAGCTTTCTAATGCCGCCGGAACCAGTTGATTTGGAGTCCGGATGAGAAAGTTATGCTCGACTTCGTGGACACTACCGAAGATGTTGAGGGATCCTCTCTTCTAATTTGATTTTATTTTCCTAATTGCAACTCTTTTCTTACTCTTTGATGATTTTTGCTTCATGGACACCTCATTATAAATTTTAACCTATAGAATACTAAATCCACAAATTAAAACAGAAATATAAATTAATCCATAAAAAAATCCACGTAAACGTAAACGTTGACTGTTATTTCTACACTCCACTGTATCTTTTGTATCTAGTGTTCTTGCTGTTGTTTGGTTATGCGTATTAAAGTCCTATTGTTGTATTTCGTGTTTTGAAGAACGTTGTTGCGAATGCACTTTTACGCATGTTTTTTTACATGTACGTTTGTGCATGTCCATTTGAGCGAGTGTATTTGTGCATGTTTGTTGATTTGTATTAATATCCTAGGATTGTAGTTTGTGTTTTCATGAACCTTTTTGCGAATGCACTTTTGCGTGAGTACTTTTGTGCATGATTTTGTACTTTTACTTATGTGCGTATCTTTTGTAGCGAGTGTTTTTGTGCACGTTTCTTGTTGCGCATTCGTGTCCTCCAACTGTTGCCGGTATTTTCATGATCGCTTTTGGAATCCAATTTCGGCCGTGTTCGAGTCCGAATTTGGAAATTTGACATTCGACAGGAATTGTAGCTAGCTGAAATAGCTTTCTTATGCGGCCAGAACCAGTAGATTTGGAGTCCAGATGAGAAAGTTATGCTCGACTTCGTGGACACTACCGAAGATGTTAAGGAAGCCTCTCTTCTAATTTGATTTTATTTTCCTAATTGCAACTCTATTCTTACTCTTTGATCATTTTTGTTTCATGGACACCTCATTATCAATTTGTACCTATAGAATACTAAATCCACCAATTAAAACATAAATAAACATTAATCCAAAAAAAAATCCACGTAAACGTAAACGTTGACTTTTATTTCTACACTCCACTGTATCTTTTGTATCTAGTGTTCTTGCTGTTGTTTGGGTATGCGTATTGAAGTCCTAGTGTTGTATTCGAGTTTTTAAGAACGTTGTTGCGAATGCACTTTTGCGCATGTTTTTTTACATGTACGTTTGTGCATGTCCATTTGAGCGAGTGTGTTTGTGTATGTTTGTTGATTTGTATTAATGTCCTAGGATTGTAGTTTGTGTTTTCATGAACCTTTTTGCGAATGCACTTTTGCGTGAGTACTTTTGTGCATGATTTTGTACTTTTACTTATGTGCGTATATTTTGTAGCGAGTGTTTTTGTGCACGTTTCTTGATGCGCATTCGTGTCCTCGAACTGTAGCGGGTATTTTCACGATCGCTTTTGGAATCCAATTTTAACCGTGTTCGAGTCCGAATTTGGAAATTTGACATCAGACAAGAATTGTAGCCAGCTGAAATAACTTTCTAATGCCGCCGGAACCAGTTGATTTGGAGTCCGGATGAGAAAGTTATGCTCGACTTCGTGGACACTACCGAAGATGTTGAGGGATCCTCTCTTCTAATTTGATTTTATTTTCCTAATTGCAACTCTTTTCTTACTCTTTGATGATTTTTCCTTCATGGACACCTCATTATTAATTTGTACCTATAGAATACTAAATCCACAAATTAAAACCGAAATATAAATTAATCCATAAAAAAATCCACGTAAACGTAAACGTTGACTGTTATTTCTACACTCCATTGTATCTTTTGTATCTAGTGTTCTTGCTGTTGTTTGGTTATGCGTATTAAAGTCCTATTGTTGTATTTCGTGTTTTGAAGAACGTTGTTGCGAATGCACTTTTGTGCATGTTGTTTTACATGTACGTTTGTGCATGTCCATTTGAACGAGTGTATTTGTGGATGTTTGTTGATTTGTATTAATATCCTAGGATTGTAGTTTGTGTTTTCATGAACCTTTTTGCGAATGCACTTTTGCGTGAGTACTTTTGTGCATGATTTTGTACTTTTACTTATGTGCGTATCTTTTGTAGCGAGTGTTTTTGTGCACGTTTCTTGATGCGCATTCGTCTCCTCGAACTGTAGCGGGTATTTTCATGATCGCTTTTGGAATCCAATTTTGGCCGTGTTCTAGTCCGAATTTGGAAATTTGACATTCGACAGGAATTGTAGCCAGCTGAAATAGCTTTCTGATGCGGCCAGAACCAGTTGATTTGGAGTCCAAATGAGAAAGTTATGCTCGACTTCGTGGACAGTACCGAAGATGTTGAGGGATCCTCTCTTCTAATTTGATTTTATTTTCCTAATTGCAACTCTATTCTTACTCTTTGATCATTTTTTACACCTCATTATCAATTTGTACCTATAGAATACTAAATCCACCAATTAAAACAAAAATAAACATTAATCCATAAAAAAATCCACGTAAACGTAAACGTTGACTTTTATTTCTACTCTCCACTGTATCTTTTGTATATAGTATTCTTGCTGTTGTTTCGGTATGCGTATTGAAGTCCTAGTGTTGTATTTCGTGTTTTTAAGAACGTTGTTGCGAATGCACTTTTGCGCACGTTTTTTTACATGTACGTTTGTGCATGTCCATTTGAGCGAGTGTGTTTGTGCATGTTGGTTGATATGTATTAATGTCCTAGGATTGTAGTTTGTGTTTTCATGAAACTTTTTGCGAATGCACTTTTGCGTGAGTACTTTTGTGCATGATTTTTTACTTTTACTTATGTGGGTATCTTTTGTAGCGAGTGTTTTTGTGCACGTTTCTTGATGCGCATTCGTGTCCTCGAACTGTAGCGGGTATTTTCATGATCGCTTTTGGAATCCAGTTTTGGCCGTGTTCGAGTCCGAATTTGGAAATTTGACATTAGAAAGGAATTGTAGCCAGCTGAAATAGCTTTCTAATGCCGCCGGAACCAGTTGATTTGGAGTCCGGATGAGAAAGTTATGCTCGACTTCTTGGACACTACCGAAGATGTTGAGGGATCCTCTCTTCTAATCTGATTTTATTTTCCTAATTGCAACTCTATTCTTACTCTTTGATCATTTTTGTTTCATGGACACCTCATTATCAATTTGTACCTATAGAATACTAAATCCACCAATTAAAACAGAAATAAACATTAATCCATAAAAAAATCCACGTAAACGTAAACGTTGACTTTTATTTCTACACTCAACTGTATCTTTTGTATCTAGTGTTCTTGCTGTTGTTTGGGTATGCGTATTGAAGTCCTAGTGTTGTATTTCGTGTTTTTAAGAACGTTGTTGCGAATGCACTTTTGCGCATGTTTTTTTACATGTACGTTTGTGCATGTCCATTTGAGCGAGTGTGTTTGTGTATGTTTGTTGATATGTATTAATGTCCTAGGATTGTAGTAGGTGTTTTCATGAACCTTATTGCGAATGCACTTTTGCGTGAGTACTTTTGTGCATGATTTTGTACTTTTACTTATGTGCGTATCTTTTGTAGCGAGTGTTTTTGTGCACGTTTCTTGATGCACATTCGTGTCCTCGAACTGTAGCGGGTATTTTCACGATCGCTTTTGGAATCCAATTTTGACCGTGTTCGAGTCCGAATTTGGAAATTTGACATTAGACAAGAATTGTAGCCTGCTAAAATAGCTTTCTAATGCCGCCGGAACCAGTTGATTTGGAGTCCGGATGAGAAAGTTATGCTCGACTTCGTGGACACTACCGAAGATGTTGAGGGATCCTCTCTTCTAATTTGATTTTATTTTCCTAATTGCAACTCTTTTCTTACTCTTTGATGATTTTTGCTTCATGGACACCTCATTATAAATTTGTACCTATAGAATACTAAATCCAACAATTAAAACAGAAATATAAATTAATCCATAAAAAAATCCACGTAAACGTAAACGTTGACTGTTATTTCTACACTCCACTGTATCTTTTGTATCTAGTGTTCTTGCTGTCGTTTGGTTATGCGTATTAAAGTCCTATTGTTGTATTTCGTGTTTTGAAGAACGTTGTTGCGAATGCACTTTTGCGCATGTTTTTTTACATGTACGTTTGTGCATGTCCATTTGAGCGAGTGTATTTGTGCATGTTTGTTGATTTGTATTAATATCCTAGGATTGTAGTTTGTGTTTTCATGAACCTTTTTGCGAATGCACTTTTGCGTGAGTACTTTTGTGCATGATTTTGTACTTTTACTTATGTGCGTATCTTTTGTAGCGAGTGTTTTTGTGCACGTTTCTTGTTGCGCATTCGTGTCCTCGAACTGTAGCCGGTATTTTCATGATCGCTTTTGGAATCAAATTTCGGCCGTGTTCGAGTCCAAATTTGGAAATTTGACATTTGACAGGAATTGTAGCCAGCTGAAATAGCTTTCTAATGCGGCCAGAACCAGTTGATTTGGAGTCCAGATGAGAAAGTTATGCACGACTTCGTGGACACTACCGAAGATGTTGAGGGATCCTCTCTTCTAATTTGATTTTATTTTCCTAATTGCAACTCTATTCTTACTCTTTGATCATTTTTTTTTCATGGACAACTCATTATCAATTTGTACCTATAGAATACTAAATCCACCAATTAAAGCAGAAATAAACATTAATCCATAAAAAATCCACGTAAACGTAAACGTTGACTTTTATTTCTACACTCCACTGTATCTTTTGCATCTAGTATTCTTGTTGTTGTTTGGGTATGCGTATTGAAGTCCTAGTGTTGTATTTCGTGTTTTTAAGAACGTTGTTGCGAATACACTTTTGCGCATGTTTTTTTACATGTACGTTTGTGCATGTCCATTTGAGAGAGTGTGTTTGTGCATGTTTGTTGATTTGTATTAATGTCCTAGGATTATAGTTTGTGTTTTCATGAACATTTTTGCGAATGCACTTTTGCGTGAGTACTTTTGTGCATGATTTTGTACTTTTACTTATGTGCGTATCTTTTGTAGCGAGTGTTTTTGTGCACGTTTCTTGATGCGCATTCGTGTCCTCGAACTGTAGCGGGTATTTTCATGATAACTTTTGGAATCCAATTTTGGCCATGTTCGAGTCCGAATTTGGAAATTTGACATTAGAAAGGAATTGTAGCCAGCTGAAATAGCTTTCTAATGCCGCCGGAACCAGTTGATTTGGAATCCGGATGAGAAAGTTATGCTCGACTTCGTGGACACTACCGAAGATGTTGAGGGATCCTCTCTTCTAATCTGATTTTATTTTCCTAATTGCAACTCTATTCTTACTCTTTGATCATTTTTGTTTCATGGACACCTCATTATCAATTTGTACCTATAGAATACTAAATCCACCAATTAAAACAGAAATAAACATTAATCCATAAAAAAATCCACGTAAACGTAAACGTTGACTTTTATTTCTACACTCAACTGTATCTTTTGTATCTAGTATTCTTGCTGTTGTTTGGGTATGCGTATTGAAGACCTAGTGTTGTATTTCGTGTTTTTAAGAACGTTGTTGCGAATGCACTTTTGCGCATGTTTTTTTACATGTATGTTTGTGCATGTCCATTTGAGCGAGTGTGTTTGTGCATGTTTGTTGATTTGTATTAATATCCTAGGATTGTAGTTTGTGTTTTCATGAACCTTTTTGCGAATGCACTTTTGCGTGAGTACTTTTGTGCATGATTTTTTGTACTTTTACTTATGTGCGTATCTTTTGTAGCGAGTGTTTTTGTGCACGTTTCTTGATGCGCATTCGTGTCCTCGAACTGTAGCGGGTATTTTCATGATCGCTTTTGGAATCCAATTTTGGCCGTGTTCGAGTCCGAATTTGGAAATTTGACATTAGAAAGGAATTGTAGCCAACTGAAATAACTTTCTAATGCCGCCGGAACCAGTTGATTTGGAGTCCGGATAAGAAAGTTATGCTCGACTTCGTGGACACTACCGAAGATGTTGAGGGATCCTCTCTTCTAATCTGATTTTATTTTCCTAATTGCAACTCTATTCTTACTCTTTGATCATTTTTGTTTCATGGACACCTCATTATCGATTTGTACCTATAGAATACTAAATCCACCAATTAAAACAGAAATAAACATTAATCCATAAAAAAATCCACGTAAACGTAAACGTTGACTTTTATTCCTACACTCCACTGTATCTTTTGTATCTAGTGTTCTTGTTGTTGTTTGGGTATGCGTATTGAAGTCCTAGTGTTGTATTTCGTGTTTTTAAGAACGTTGTTGCGAATGCACTTTTGCGTATGTTTTTTTACATGTACATTTGTGCATGTCCATTTGAGCGAGTGTGTTTGTGTATGTTTGTTGATTTGTATTAATGTCCTAGGATTGTAGTTTGTGTTTTCATGAACCTTTTTCGAATGCACTTTTGCGTGAGTACTTTTGTGCATGATTTTGTACTTTTACTTATGTGCGTATCTTTTGTAGCGAGTGTTTTTGTGCACGTTTCTTGTTGCGCATTCGTGTCCTCGAACTGTAGCGGGTATTTTCATGATCGCTTTTGGAATCCAATTTTGGCCGTGCTCGAGTCCGAATTTGGAAATTTGACAATAGGCAGGAATTGTAGCCAGCTGAAATAGCTTTCTAATGCGGCCGGAACCAGTTGATTTGGAGTCCGGATGAGAAAGTTATGCACGACTTCGTGTACACTACCGAAGATGTTGAGGGATCCTCTCTTCTAATTTGATTTTATTTTCCTAATTGCAACTCTTTTCTTACTCTTTGATGATTTTTGCTTCATGGACACCTCATTATAAAGTTGTACCTATAGAATACTAAATCCACCAATTAAAACAGAAATATAAATTAATCCATAAAAAAATCCACGTAAACGTAAACGTTGACTTTTATTTCTACACTCCACTGTATCTTTGTATCTAGTGTTCTTGCTGTTGTTTGGTTATGCGTATTAAAGTCCTAGAGTTGTATTTCGTGTTTTGAAGAACGTTGTTGCGAATGCACTTTTGCGCATGTTTTTTTACATGTACGTTTGTGCATGTCCATTTGAGCGAGTGTATTTGTGCATGTTTGTTGATTTGTATTAATGTCCTAGGATTGTAGTTTGTGTTTTCATGAACCTTTTTGCGAATGCACTTTTGCGTGAGTACTTTTGTGCATGATTTTGTACTTTTACTTATGTGCGTATCTTTTGTAGCGAGTGTTTTTGTGCACGTTTCTTGATGCACATTCGTGTCCTCGAACTGTAGCGGGTATTTTCACGATCGCTTTTGGAATCAAATTTTGACCGTGTTCGAGTCCGAATTTGGAAAGTTGACATCAGACAGGAATTGTAGCCAGCTGAAATAGCTTTCTAATGCCGTCGGAACCAGTTGATTTGGAGTCCGGATGAGAAAGTTATGCTTGACTTCGTGGACACTACCGAAGATGTTGAGGGATCCCCTCTTCTAATTTTATTTTATTTTCCTAATTGCAACTCTATTCTTACTCTTTGATCATTTTTGTTTCATGGACACCTCATTATCGATTTGTACCTATAGAATACTAAATCCACCAATTAAAACAGAAATAAACATTAATCCATAAAAAAGTCCACGTAAACGTAAACGTTGACTTTTATTTCTACACTCCACTGTATCTTTTGTATCTAGTGTTCTTGCTGTTGTTTGTGATACGATCCCGCCAATTACGAGAGGTAGTGCCGAGCCGGATGAAGGAGTTGATGACTTGGACGAGCTGCATGTGCCAAGAGGACCGATTACCCGAGCTCGGGCCAAGCGCATTGAAGCAGCCATGCTTAACTTAGTAGAACGGGAGCTCCAAAAGGTAGAATTGACGAAGTCTAGTTCGATCCCAGCTGAGCTTAATTGGAGCGAATTATCGGGCCAGATTGTGAAGCAAGCCGAGCTCAAGGACTTGAGCCCGTCTAGTCATCCTGCCGAGAAGACGTGACTTGGAAAAGACGAATTTTAATGAATATTTGAGTATTTTGAGAAATCAATTCTCCTTCGCTGTTCTACAGCAACCTTCGGGATTTTACAAGTGGATTCTTGTAACTTTCTTAGCGCCATAGTATTGGTTTCTGGTTCTCTATAACCACGGGGTCAATATTATATTTCACCTTGATAATAATAGTTTCTAGCTCTTTATAGCTATGGGGTCATTGTTCCTTGCTTCCGCCAAACTTGAATCTTTGTTTTTGGGTGTCTTCGATCTTGCTTCCGCGTAGGGTATTGGGTCTCGTAACAAGTTCTACGGGGTTCGTATCAGTTGGTAACCAGAGCCAATTTCCAAGAAAAGGTTTCACCTATCCTTTTTTTTTCGTGTCTTTGTTTTTTTTTCCGTTCTTCGTGTCTTCTCTATCTCATCTTTTCTTGAATTCTGTTGTCTAGAGTCTTCGCCAAAAAAAAAAAAAAAAATCGAATTTTGCTTTTCTTTAAAGTTACTTGCAGCCCACGTTAGGGTTTGTTAGTAAAAAAAAAAAAAAAAAAAAAAACAAATCCGAAAAAAAAAATTCTTAGAAAAACCGGATTCAGCAAAAAAACAAAAAAAAAAAAAAAAAAAAAAAAAAAAAAAAAAAAAAAAAAGAAGAAGAAGAAGCAAAATTCGAAATTCAACCAAGGAAAATTCCTTGTAAGGAGTTTTAATAGATTTGGGCAACACAAATCAAGTTTTAATAGACTTGGGCAACTCCTTGAATATCTTGTTTCCTTGTCTACCTTTCTCCTAATTGAATTCCACGTTGTTTCTTTGTTTCCTATTCCTTTTGTTTTCCTTTTACCATTAAATTCGAAATTCCTTTTATTTTCCTCCACATAATTTCTGAATTGATAAAATACTATTTAGCTTTGAATAAAAAACGAAAATCCACTTAATATTTTCTCGATTAGTTTCTTTAGAACTTCGAAGGGAGTTTACGAGTGGAAAAAGGCAAGAGAGTGTGAGATCAAAAGAGGGTAAAAGCCTAATTGTGTGAAACACGAGTGAATTGAGTGAACATCATATTGAGTGATACACGTGAGGGAGTGGTGAGGAAAATCTTTTTTGTTTTTTTCTTTAACAATATTTTGCAGTTCAAACATCATGTCAAAGAATGGGAGTGGTGATGAAAAGGGCGAAACCACGGAGCAGCAACTCCAACGTTTGCATATAACCCATCAAAGGATGCAAAATCAAATCGATGAGTTGAGTAGGGTAAGACCTGCACCCGCGCCACAACTGCGGCCACCTATTCGTCAACCTGTTGTACGCCAACGTGACGAATTGGAGTTCGATGAACAATTCTTTGATGAAGAATCTGAGGCAGAGTCTAATACTTCTAGACGAGGGCATAGAGGACGAGGGAACAGAGGTGGCAGATTTAACATACCAAGGCGAGGTAATGTGGGGCGAGAAAGAGATGAGGTTGATCGAAACCTCAGCTCGATCAAATTGAGTATACCGTCTTTCCAAGGGAAGAGTGATCCCGAGGCATACATAGAATGGGAAAGAAAGGTTGAGCTCGTTTTCGATTGCCACAATTATTCCGAGGAAAAGAAGGTGAAGCTTGCAGCTGTAGCGTTCACCGATTATGCTATCATTTGGTGGGATCAATTGGTAGTGACTAAACGCAGAACCGGCGAACCACCAATTGTCGATTGGGAGTCTATGAAGGCACTTATGAGACGGAGGTTCGTGCCCTCACATTATTATCGAGACTTACATCTGAAATTACAAAGCTTGAAGCAAGGTACTAAATCAGTCGAGGAGTACCATAAGGAGATGGAGATTGCAATGATTCGAGCCAATATTGAGGAGGATCGAGAGGCCACGATGGCAAGATTTATTTGCGGGCTGAACCGGGAGATCGCTAATGTAGTGGAGTTGCAGCACTACGTTGAGATTGAGGAGGTCGTTCATATGGCCATGAAAGTTGAGAGGCAGCTTAAGCGAGGAGGGAGAACTACAGCTCGGGCCGAGGCATCAAGCTGGAAACCGCGATGGAATCCTACTTCGAAACCCGAGGAGAAATCGACAACGAAACCTTCCAATGAAAATCCGATCAACCGAGCACCACCTGAGAGAGGTAATAATTCATCACAACCACAACGAACACGTGACATTAAATGCCATAGATGTCATGGAGCAGGTCATATCGCCATGGACTGCCCTAACCGGCGAGCTATGATTTTATTGGATAATGGCGAGCTGGAGTCCGAGGAGGAGGAAGAGTCAACTTCAAAAACAGCACCTATTGAAGGTGATGTGGTACAAGCTGTTGATGGACTCGCACTTGTTGTACTTCGAATTCTTCACGTGCAAGCTGAAGAAGATGGTGATGTAATACAGCGAGAGAACATCTTCTATACACGCTGCCATGTTCAAAACCGAGTATGTGGATTGATAATTGATGGAGGAAGTTGCGTGAATGTAGCGAGCAAGCTAATGGTAGACAAGCTAGGGTTGCAAGTCATCAAACATCCGAGACCTTACAGACTTCAGTGGCTGAATGAAAGTGGCGAGTTGAGAGTGACGAAACAAGTACTGATTTCCTTTAGTATTGGACAATACAAAGATGAGGTGATGTGCGATGTTGTGCCCATGCAAGCAAGTCATATCTTACTTGGGCGACCTTGGCAATTTGATCGACGAACAGTCCATGATGGTTACAAAAATCGCTACACTTTTACTAAGGATGGCAGGCGAATCACACTTGCACCTTTACCACCTCGTCAGGTGTTTGAGGAGCAAAATCATATTAAGAAGTCCATTGCTGCAAGTTCAAAACGAAATGAGAATGAACGTGTTAGTAGTAGTGGAGAGGTAAAACAAGAGAGTTTAGCCGACGTGAGAAAAGAAAAAGAAGAGAGTGCAGACTTAATAAAGAGAGATGAGAGAAAAGTGAGCTTTTATGCAAAAGAAAGAGAGATTAAGAGTGCATGTAAGGGTGAAAGAACAATGATGTTGTTAGTGTTTAGGGAGTCCTATTTTTCTAATGCTAACCTTAATTCTTCTTTGCCTAGTATTGTTATTTCTCTTTTGCAGGAGTTTGATGATGTCTTTCCGGACGAGATGCCAATGGGGTTGCCACCAATTCGAGGGATCGAGCACCAAATTGATTTTATTCCAGGGTCCCAAATTCCAAATAGACCAGCTTACCGAAGTAGTCCCGAGGAGACGAAGGAGTTACAATGGCAAGTGGACGACCTGTTAGCTAAAGGACATGTTCGAGAAAGCATGAGTCCTTGTGCAGTGCCGGTTTTACTAGTACCGAAGAAGGATGGGAGTTGGAGAATGTGTGTTGATTGTCGAGCCATCAACAAAATTACGGTAAAGTATCGACACCCCATTCCTCGATTAGATGACATGTTAGATGAACTACATGGTTCCATTATCTTCTCTAAAATTGATTTGAAAAGTGATTATCACCAAATTCGCATGAAAGAGGGAGATGAGTGGAAAACTGCATTTAAAACTAAGCATGGATTGTATGAATGGTTAGTGATGCCTTTTGGTTTAACTAATGCACCAAGTACGTTTATGCGACTTATGAATCATGTTCTGCGATCTTACATAGGAAAATTTGTTGTTGTTTACTTTGATGATATCTTAGTATATAGCAATAATTTGCATGATCATGTTGAACATTTGAGGTGTGTCTTGGAGTCCTTACAGCAAGAACAATTATATGCTAATTTAAAGAAGTGTGATTTCTGCCTAGATAGGATAGTTTTTCTTGGTTTTGTTGTGAGTTATAGGGGCGTTGAAGTGGACGAGGAAAAGGTTAAAGGTATTCGTGAATGGCCAACACCCAAGAACGCATCCGAGGTGCGAAGCTTCCATGGCCTAGCGGGATTCTATAGGAGATTTGTACCGAACTTCAGCACAATTGCAGCACCTTTAACCGAGGTGATCAAGAAGGAGGCTGGCTTCAAGTGGGGCGAGGCGCAAGAACGTGCATTTCGCACTTTGAAAGATAAGCTAAGTTCCGCTCCTTTATTACTTTTACCAGACTTTTCTAAAACTTTTGAAATCGAATGTGATGCTTCTGGAATTGGTATTGGTGCAGTGCTTATGCAAGACAAGCGACCTATCGCTTATTTCAGCGAGAAGCTCAGCGGCGCAGCTTTGAAATACTCGACCTATGACAAAGAGCTCTACGCGTTGGTGCGAGCTTTGGAGACTTGGCAACATTATTTGCGGTCTAAGGAATTCGTAATACACACATATCACGAGTCGCTAAAGCATCTTAAGGGCCAAGGCAAGCTGAACCGAAGACATGCTCGGTGGGTGGAGTTTATCGAGA